>NC_139923.1:12134238-12560416 GCF_963514095.1 Eutrigla gurnardus | reverse complement strand
CGCCTTGGGTTCGTGTGCAAGACATTTAAATTAAACATCAACATCAGTAAAGTGAATTATATGTTACTTTATGTCCATTAATATAGATGTGGCTACGTTTTAATGTAGAACGATGAATTTCATGTAGAATATGTTTACTAAAAATAAAAATGGTGTATTTATCTGTATTCATGTCCCGTTTTAGTCAATGTTTTAGCATGAACTTTAACTCTAATCTCCTTTTCCCCTGTCTAGTTTCAGAGAATAAAGTTTTGTGTCATCCATCATCTGTGGACTCCTTGTCCACCAGTGCTGCCACAGAGGACCACGTGTCCATGGGAGGCTGGGCTGCTCGGAAAGCCCTGAGGGTCGTGGAGCATGTGGAGCAGGGTAAGGGTTGTTTTTTAAAAATCCAGGTATGATTGGATTATTCCTACTATTGATATTTTATAAAAAACTATGACAGTAATTGTGAGGCATTTCGGGATAACAATGCTGAATACTGTGATGCAGATTACATTACCGGAATATAATTGTATGTTACGTAGGTACCCTGGACTTCAGAGAGATTCTTTACACTGCTATCAAATAGACTAATCAGTCACAAGACCAAAATTACTGAATCACTAAAGAAAACATGGCTAACTTTAAAGCGAAAACAAATTGAGTTACACAATCTGCTGCATAGTTGAGTTGTATAAAGGTCAATGGTCATCAGCATCAGCAGTTTAAAAAAAAAAAAAAGATCTGATAACCACCTCACTTTTAAGCTTTGAAGTTCCAGTTCCCGTGCCACAAAAAAGTTTCAAACGAAAAAAGGATTAAAAATGGATTAAAAATATTTGCATGGTTGAAAATCAAACGTCGTTGAGTGGATTTAATTATTAGCTATAAAACTTTAGGTTAATAGAACTAAACTAAATCTCTAGCTAATAATCTTTTTATGTTGGTCCATATTCACAAGACAAAATACAATAAGATACAAAAGTAGTTGAAATATGTGATAATAGACTGAAAAACCTTAAACCTATGGTTAAAATCGACACGTTGCAAAACTAATTCAAGCTTTGAAATGACTCAAGCACCTTCAATGCGCTCCACAATCTCTCCTTAAGGAACACATAGAACCTTTCTAACTGAATCCAAACTAAGCCTTTCTAAAGCCCTAATAATATAATAATAATAATTCCTACATTATTCAATGTCATGTCACGCCGTACCTAAGATTTGGTCCAGTCCAGTATGAACCACTCTGTGTTCAGTATGCATACTGCAAACACAGAGGTGCTATCAGACGGTTTAATTTTGTGACTTTTGTTTCTTAGCACTAAAATGAGGACTTTCCTAAATAAGATGCCATTTATTACACTGTCCTTTTTTAAAATGAACTCAAAAAGTGATTCTGCATTTTGTCAAATCTAATGGATGTTGTCTGTGCTCAGTTCTTGCCATAGAGCTGCTGGCAGCCTGTCAGGGTATTGAGTTCCTCCGCCCACTTCGTACCACCACTCCGTTGGAGAAGGTCTATGAACTTGTGCGCAGTGTGGTCAAGTAAGTCAAACAGATGTGGCCAAGGTACAAAACTTTCGGTCTGAAATGATGCACAGGATAGTTAATATTTATCCACTGTTCCACTTCTGACCCCCCTCATGCTCTCCACTATTCTGCCATTAACAGACCATGGATTAAAGACAGATTCATGTCTCCAGACATTGAAGCTGCTCACCGTCTTCTACTTGACCAGAAGGCAAGTGACAAGTCTTTTTTTTACTGTGGCTGCAAAGTGTGTCAAATCTATATCCGTACAAGCTCCAAATAAACGGAAACATCGTGATTCTCAAGTAACACGTTTATATTTTAATCTCAGGTGTGGAACGTTGCCAAACCTTATATCGACAAGTATCAGACAGAGTACATCCCCGAGTCCCGCCCTGTCTCTCCCACGGCCTTCTCTCTGGAGCCTCCAGCATCACAGAGGAAGCGTGTTCGTCATGAGTGAAGACGTGTTCAATTTGTATTATTTTGCAATAACTATAATTAAAAGCATCAGTTACTGAGACGTATGACTATTAGAATCAAAGCCACCCAAAATGTTTGATTGAAGACCAATGATTGATTTGAAGATACAATGTTATTGTGACCCCCGTAGACCAAATTCACGCTTTGATTTATAACATTTTTAATCCTTGAGGGTATCTTGGTAACTTAAGAATTGGGTGTTTCTTTGGTAATTATTGGGTGTCTAACTTTCCCTACATCGCTGTGCATTAGAGTTGTATTTATACAAAAAATGTGCCTAATTTAGTTGTTATTTGCCATGACTACCTCATTCATTGTTCCACTTGCATATCCAATTGTTTTAATGATAGAGCACAAACATTCCTGTGATTAAATGTTTTGCTGGTGTAATTACATGAAATCTTAAACCATTGTCATCTGTACATTTCCATCTTAGACAACGCAACGATAAAAGTTTATTAAACTGCAATCTTTACTGGTTTGTATGATTACACAATCCCTGCTTTCTGCTCATTATTCCTGTTCTGTCCGTACATTTAGGGTTTGTTTGTGGTTGACAGAGATGACTTTACTCAACGATTACGACTTGTTTCTGGTGTGTTTTCAGGTGTAGTAGTGGTAGAAGAACTGATAGTGTTGCATTAGCAGTATATCTCTTCATCACTGTTCTGTTAATAAAATGTTGGGTAACAGAAAAAGTGGAAAGTAAGTACTGCACTATAATTTTAAGGTACTTTATATGAGTATTTGTATGCTGATTTGTACTTCTACTCCACAGCCTTTCAGAGGGAAATGTATATTTTATTTGATAAATCTTTATCTAATGTAAGTGAGGATGAGCAAACAAAAATGGTCTTCATCTGGTTCTTAAGAGCACATGTTTATAAGTAATTTAATTACCTTTCAGTCCAGTGTCTACATGCTATACACACTCAGCATAAACAGAGAAGAGTGTGCATATTTTACATTCACAGTGTTTTTGTTCCTCGTGCTGAACCTAAGGGAAGGTAGTTTAACTGAAGCTTCCAGTTAAGCAGCACCTAACTGTCCAAGCTGAGCAGCCACTCTGCCACCTCCAGGTGCTGCGTTCAACCACCTGAGGAGGGTAAAGCCTCTGTCCCAGACATGCAGAGACAGCATTGGTCAACATATTCAAAGGTTACACAAACATCACAGATAGGAGCGGAGGGGGCAGAAGTCTGCTGTGCACAGAAATAGCTTGATCCTACGACGAAGACTTTGTAATGTCATTTTGTGCCCAGCATGTCTGAACAAGCTCATTTGTGGTGTTGCAATCGTAGTCTTTTACAAACTTAATAACAGCTGCATTCAGTTTTTTCTGCATTGACTTGACTTTACAAATGCTCATCACTGAATGAAATGCAAAAAAAGAAGTGTGTTCAATAGGCTACGAAAGACAATAATATAAACCAACAGTGTCTTTGTATAAGGTAACACCAGAATGAAATATTTCTAACATCATTTCCTACAGTTTGGGCCCTTGCTAGAAGTGTTTGAGCAAAAATGTGTCCGATTTAACATGTAACTGACACCCAAATGTTCTCAGATGACACCAAACCTGTTTCAAAACATCAATTAATCTAATCAATTTAAACAAACCAATATTCCCATATAAAGTTTGCTTATGTTTGGGGGCACACTTCACAAACGTTATAATGATGCTCAGTACTTTTATTTAAGACTTACATTATTAACATCAGATGTTCATAAATAAACCATTTTAGGCGATACAATTTCTAGTGAGCCTTGTAGTAGTCTCACGTTTCACCTGGCTGTCCGATAATGGACGTCTACGCACCGTGATTGGCTGTCACATGATGGATTTCGACTTTGGATGTGCTTGCAAAAGATCGACCTGACAACATGACGGAAGTCGTGATGTGATTCACTCGGCGTGCCGTCGTTTAACCTTTAATTAAAAAAAGAAAAGAAAACGTGTCTCCTTCGAGCCGGATTCGAACCAGCGACCTAAGGATTTCAGCTTCATATGCCTCTACAGTCCTCCGCTCTACCAACTGAGCTATCGAAGGGACCATGCCGCCAAGATCCGAACGTGTGAATTTAATGTCCATGCATGGTGCACTTATTAGTGAGTTTACTGATAATTACGGAAATACACGTGACGAAAGTACGTCCACACAGCTAGCTAACGGCATTCATTAGCTTTCAATGAAAGCACATTTAGCGGTAACATTACGACGAGTGACATTAGGGCGAAGCTAACGTTGTAAATGCAGTTTCTACAGACAGCAGTGTGGTCTTAACCCTGAGTGAGATGCACAAATTACTGACTATAATATTAACTGGTTAGAAATGGATAGTGTGTGTGGTTTTGGTAATGTGTATTATGTGCTGCTTTCATAGTGTGCTGCTAAAGATCTTGGTTTAGTCCTGCTCTGTAAAACTCCTCTTCATATGCATTTATTGATCCGTCTGTAAAATGCATATCAAGATAACTGCATTTTAACTGTAAATAGGATTTATCATTCGCAAGCTTTGCTTTGCACATCAAAACCACACAAATGACTACAATTTACTGTGAACATTCCTGCATCCATTAAAATATCGACATCAGCCTTCTTTCAAACGAAATGCCACTAGATGGCAGTAATCCCCAACTTTTGGCTGGACCCGTAGAGGGCCAACACTATAAGTAAGTAAGTAGGAAGAAGACTGATCAAGTGCATCATTGGAGAATCGAGTGAACTACTTACTACATTTTTAATAGCATTAGCCATAATTAGCCTGAAACTCCTCACCAATACGATATTTAGTCAGGCAGTCAACAGGGCAACAGTGTATATTGTTACACATTAATGAAAAACAGGAAATGCTTCCAGCTTTGTAGGCTCATTTCTTTCACTGTATGACCAAAATACTGACTAATGAATGAGCTGCCATATAATGAGTGTCATTTGCTTTATAATAAGATCTTTCTAATCAAACATCTTAAGATATGAGTACGAAGTTTTAGTCTTGTAACATTTAACTCAAATGTAGTACTTTATATCACATTGACCACACACAGTCCAGCTGTTTCACCTAGTCTTGTTTCCTTGAATCAGGTCAAATAATTTCCTTTTTTGAAGTTTACTTAATTTTGAATATTTTGTGCTTCATTTCAAGACCTTCTCAGGAGTATCAGGACATTGGGGGTTTGCCAGCTGATTGCATGTAAGGAGGATTTTTCAGGTGTTGTATCACAATCCTTTTATGTATTTGTCATATTGACAGTGGAGCCTCTATAGCCTGCCAGGTATACTTTATTAATCTTGCAAGGGGGATTTCAATTTCAACCTTGAAAAGCTAATTCTGAAGAAATTGCGTAGTGATTCTGAAAAGCCAATGCTACGCTGAGTTGGTGGTTCAAATGCGTAAGGAAGTGAAGAAGTAGAAATTGTTGGAAAAAGTGGGAATGGGTATAATTAGTATGAAGGTCATTGAAAAGTTGAATAATACCAAGAGTGTTTTGATATAATTGAAGATTTTTTGAAAAGCCGATGTTACACTGCAATACTGACTTAAATGGGAAAGAAGAAGATGAAGCTGTCGGAATATTTGGAAAATGTGGGAATTGTTTTAATTTGTATGAATATCATTAACTCACTTTAATAAATGGCATTATTCCCTGTTAAGATTCAGTTATGTTCTGGTGCTTTTATTTTGGAAAACTAGGTTGTTCCCTGTTTCCCTGATACAGTGAGAGTTGGGGGCTATTATTTAACTTCCTTGTCCTGAGTTACCCTCTGTGGCTTTTATTTGGAAAAAGTGGTCCAGCCCTTGTTGCGTGTTGTAGAGCGAGTACATTAATTAGCTCATCTCAATCAGCTGTGTCTGTCTGAGAATGAGAGCAGGTTAGATAACTGACACAGTTTGGAGTTAACATGTGAGCCTATGTCGCGGTTGGTTGGCGATCCTCTAGTGTCAGGCTCCTGCAGCAGAATGGTCTTCTTGCTTCCACAGTGACGTTGTTTGAAAGAGCCAACATTTCTTCATTTTTACCTGAAATAATGAGTGAAAACTGTAATGAGAACTAAGAAAAGTATAGATTTTAAAGATTTTAAACCACGTACACGCATGTAAAAAGGTGAGAAAGGCATTTTACTAAGCTTCAAAGACAGTTTATTTCTCTAAAATACTTGAATGGGATTTGAATGTTGAATAACATCCTTAATGTATGGAAGAAGTGGAACATTTTTAAGTTTGAATGGAGTATCTACGTGAATGTTTGACTGATTAGTTAGCAGCAGAATATGAATAAAAATGTGTGAATTTGTGTCAAGTTTGAACATTCATTTGAAATGGGAAATGTTTAATATTTATAGTACCAAAGCTATGAATGAGAAAAGCAATACCATGCATGCACTATTGTTGTAATGTTTAATTGATGCGTTTTAAGTTAAATTTTTGCATAGATTTTCTACATTGAAAAATAAAAGCCCATAAAAATCATTGGAGGAATAATATTAAATGGAATGTTTGCGTGTAGAAGGCCATATGGTGTGAATGCTTCCTGCTTCCAGCGTTCACACCAACAATTTCAAACTGCAATTCCTCACATTGTTACATACCAGTGCCAAGCAAGAGATATACCACCTGCAGAATGAGCCTTTAGCCTCAATAAACCCATTGTACATTCACCAGAGAGGGGAAGTACATTCTGAGCAGATATTGGTGTCTGTGACGGGAAAAACACCACTCCTGGAAAACACCAGCATCTTCTGACAGCGCAGGTGAGTATTTCTATTCCATGCTACTTTCTACTTCCACCAAATTATATTTAGGGAGGATATATTGTTTTAATTCCAGGATTTTCATTTGAGAGCTTATTTATTTATATGTAGCTATTTTGATACTACATTTGGAAGGATCCGAGTATTTCTTCTTTCATTGAGATGTAAACTGAAAATCAATGACTGCTGAGCAGAAAAGTGACGCCAATCATTTCTTTCAGCAAGGTATATTAAAGGCTTAACGTGATGAATAGCAATGGTTGCTGTCAGGCTGCTCTCTAACAGTCTACTCACCCCAAATGGAACTAAATCCATCTTGTCCTGACCTGTCAGACAGAAAGGCAACATGTTGCATATTTAGTTGCCTCGACATACAGTACATTACGACAGACACGGAGCCTACAGCAGGGTCACGCTAGTGAGGCAGCACACATTCCTCTCATAGCACAGGCAGCCTTGAATCTACTCCATCCTTTACTGAGATTATAATCCTGTCTGTCCCTCAACTGAAGATCCACAGGGAGCTACTTAACCCCACCTGCCTGAGGTAAAAGTCTGAAGGGTGGATCTGCCAGGCATGTTGCCATCAATCATAACCACTAATAGACGGCTTAACATCTCAAACATTATGGTTATCCTCTGACTTTCAAAGGTTTCCTCCTGATGTTCTTATTCGGTAAAGGAGTACACTGAAGGAGAATGCACTGAAACGGTACAGAATGATCTCTAAATGATGGAGCTATTTTCTCTCTGCAACATTTTAGCTCGGAACAGCCCAAAGGCATCTTCATGATTAACAACTGCCAGCCGTCTTCAATCTGCCCTCAAGGTAACCATGTCTGTCACAAGCTCATGGGCTGGCCCATGTGACCCATGAACATTTTTGAAAGACCTACGCCCTCAGTGTTTTGCTATGCATAATGGAAACCAGTTTTTTCCTAATGAGCCCTGCACGATGAAGATCAAACACTCTGACATTGTGCCAACCACATCTCTGTGTCCCGTTTCCACACTGCATGCAAATACTATAAAGTGTACACTAAGTCTTTTTTTTATGGTGTGCTGGAGGTTCCACAATATTTTTTACTGTGCACTTTTGTGCTGACAGGAAATGACAGAACCATGCGTTTCCTAATGATTGTTAACCGAGCCGTTGCTGTGGAGAACTATGGCCAAATCCATTTTTTGAAATGTTCACAAATATCAAGTAAAAATGTATTTTTCCTGAATTATGTGTCTGCAGGAACATCACCTCCTTGTCCAGCTGTGAGAAATGATTCCACTTTACAACACAACGTTTCTATGTGCAAAATAGTGATTTGACTGCATCTTCACAGAATTCAACATTTGGACATAAACAATGAATTGCAGAGCTATTATTGGTTATAACTGACGAAACATGGGGGTGATCTCTCCACCCATATGAATGATGATGCAGGTGATAGAAAAACAAATAAAAAAAAAGAAAATGAAACTCAGAAATTCATGTTTAAAATGTAAAAAGTATTACCAGAGAAATTTATATTTAGTATGCAACAGGGATACAGTGAATCCTGTCACTTAACAAGTCCCATCCTCTATCCCGTCACATGCAAACACATTATTTCTGGTCTGCTCTCTCAGCTATCATCCGTCGGATACACAAGAGGAACTCACACCTGTGGTTTGTGCTATGTTTAAACATGATCACAATGCTGAAAATGGCTTTTATTCATGCCGCATGGCAGATGACATGCCACAGGTACGCTTTAACCCTCTGTGGGTTTTCCGTTTCCCTCATAACACTAAAAAATAAACCTGGGACACATCCGCCAGCCTGGTTTTTATGAACGTGAAACTCCCACAGTTCCCCTGTTTCTGTGTCCACTCTTAAAACCAGGCTTGTGCTCGGTCATCTGTTGAGTCTTTCCTGTGCACTAAAAGAGTGTGTCAAAAGGTGCCGTGAAATATAGAGTATAAACTTCCAGAAGTGCCTGGGCGGAGAGGGTTGAGGAAATGTGTGTGGAGGGGTAGTGGAGGCCTTTTCCTGTGCTAAGTAGGATAAAGAGTCTTACTACTGTCATTGTATAATATGAATAACTAATAGTGTTAATGCCAAATGAGTTAGATCAAGGGAAGAGTTGCATTTTAGGATGAATATTTACATAATATAGGCCCTGTTTCATTTTTGTGTCACTTCAGATCAAAGAAGCTGATAAAATGTGGGCGAGGGGAATGTTATGGCTAGGGAAAAGCAGACAGATAGCAGCGATAAACGTCATAAAAATGGAGGCGAAGAGCAAGCAAAGCGGTGACAGAAGGTGTTTGGAGCCTGCGGGCAAGGCACCTTCCCTCCATGCCTGGAGCATGTCTGGCTTTTTGTCTGGCTTTTACAGGAGAGTAGACAGATTACGTGCAAGGGCCGAGACGGTTCAGTGAGCTGAAGGTACAAGGTGACATGGCAGCATGAGGGGGGGGGGACCATATCCTTTTACAGTCTGGAAATAAAGCCGGCCGGTGGCAGTGGAACGGCCCCACGTCTGTCATCTTATTGGGTCATTAGATGACGAAGCCAGATGGAGGTCCAGCACCACACATTTAACATGAGAGGAGGACTCCATCCCAATATTTCATGTGTAAATGACGTAACCCCAACGTCTAACATTATTTTAATTTTTAATGGGATAAGAGGACAGTGTCTTCTCTTAAAGGAATAGCTGGACCGTTTATTCACTATCTTGCTGAGACTTAGATGAGAAGATTGATACCATTATCATAGAGAGTGGTAACAATCTACTGTGGGTTTAGCAGAAGTTGTGTAACAGAGACAGAAACAACAAGCAGCTGAAGTCAAAGAGAGTAAAAGGAATTTGTTTGTCATGAGCATCGCTTTCATACAGCCAAGGGAAGACATCACAGACCGGCCAAGATTAGACATCCTTCCTCTGCGACATTTTTCACGGCGACTCCTGGGATTTGAGGATCGAAAAACATGCAAGTGATGTACAAAAAGAACAGCTCAAGGTGCATCACCCCTTTGCCCCGGCGGGATCATCCGGAGACAACCGAAATAACCCATGCAAATCTAAAAACACACAGACGTGAACCCTGTCCCTTTTAAACAAGAGGAGGCCACCGCTGTGACGAGAGCGGCAGCATTCAAGGAATGTCCTGATACGGGGCTGCCTTAGGGAAGAGGCAGGGAATGCTCCCCCCTTCCTCTCCTGTAACGTATACACACATATGAGAGGATGATTCATGTGACAGGCCACATTCACAGTGAGAACAGATCACTCCCGACGTCATGCCTCCTACAGGTATCATGCTATTCCCACTGACACTGCTCCCTTTTCATCTTCGCTCATCAGCCCGTCTACTCCACACGTTTACATGGTATCAAGTGATTATGATATATTTTGTTAGCCACTGGCAAAGCTGCCTGTAGTATCGCGTTAACGTTTTTTGTTGTTGTTGGAATGTCTCTTGACTCAATGAGATGACGTCGGCGTTAAAGTTTAAACACAAATGGCATGCGACTGGATGATCATTGGGGTCAAGGGTTGCGTGACCCCTCAGGTCCAGGTCTGTCTGACGGTGAGGCAGGTAAAGCGTGGTTAATGAGTGGCGGTTAGAAATAAGTGGTGAGATGTGACAGGAATGCAGCACAATGACATGCTTGTGGGGCAGTGCCTGGGTGGTTACTAGAGGCAATCTAAATGTCGCGCTTATTGTTTTAGACCCTGCTTTACTCTCAATCTGATGGCATCCAACTGCTCTCATTATAAGTGCTTATTGAGGAATGCAGAGGGGGGGAAACTAATGCTCTTATGTATGAGGCTCATAAGGTGACAGTGTCATCATCATAATGAAAACATTCCCTTTAAACACAGTAAAGTCACTGAGGTTTGAGAAGTCTGATTTTAGGAAGCAGCGTGGGCGGGGTCAGGGGGAAGACATGAGGGGCGGGCGGTGCTAACCTCTTCATATTCCCAAATGTCAGTGGATTCTCGACAGCAGATTGAAGTGCGCGGGCTGGATAATTGAAGGAGGATGAGCGTTATTTCTACTCCACGTCTGAGTTGAGTTTTCTCACTTCTCTCGTCGTTTGTAAGTAGTTATTTTGGAATGTGTTGGATTATTAACGACTGGATATAATCGGACCAAGCCTCTGAGGGCGCGTTCCTGCTTTTATAGAGGACAGGTGAGCAGTTCAGGATGAGACTGTGGACCTTCATCCTCCCGGTGTGCGCGTCCTCTCTTCTGTCAGCCGGTGAGTTGTGGACTTTGTGTTACTTCTTATGAGACGTTTTATCCTTGTGCCTCATCATTAGCATCACATGGGGAGGGCTGGGGGAGCGGGAACCGAACCCTCGATCTTTGTAGTAGCCTAATGGCCAGCCATGAACAACTGAAGTGCTTAACTTTAAATTAACATGAACGCTCCCTTTTGTTACCAGACGCGTCTAACTCCAAAGGTCCAGCGGTGGAGAGCCGCTGTTCCGGTCGCGCCTGCAACCCCCGCATGGGCAACTTGGCCCCGGGCAGAGTCCTGAGCACCCAGTCGGTCTGCGGCTCCAATTCCTCGGAGCCCTACTGCCTCTACGAAGAAACGGCTCCCCCCCGTAGCAAGGAGTCCTGCTCGGCGGCAAAGTGCAGCGAGTGCAACTCTGCTATCCCCGGCCAGGCGCACCCTCCCTCGGCCATGAGCGACTCCTCTTTCCGCTACCCGGACACTTGGTGGCAGTCCGCTGGAGGGGTGGAGGAGGAGACGCTCCGGCTCGACCTGGAAACGGAGTTTCTCCTCACCCATCTGATCCTGGTGTTCCGCTCACCCCGCCCGGCTGCCATGGTGCTGGAGCGCTCCCAAGACCACGGGCGCACATGGAGGGCTCTCGGGTATTTTGCCAGCGACTGTGAGGAGGCGTTTGGACTGACAGAGGGGTTGCCAGTCGGGGAGAGTGGAGCGACATGCACGTCCAAGTATTCAGGAGCGACACCTTGTACGAGAGGAGAGGTGAGTAGGGGCAGGGAAGTGACTTTTGCAGGGTGGCATGAGAGAGGTGTGGTTGGGGGGACAAATACAGATACAGCTTCTGCAGGTGAGTAGGAAACCAACTCTCTCTAGTGGATACAATAATGCAGCTTGGTCAGTGTTGCAAAGCTTCAAACTATGAACACAAGGCACGAACCATGGTCCCCTGGATAACAGTCCTCTGTTTATTTGACACATGCACCTCCAGTCCCACCAACCCTGTGTGGACTATCTGACCCTGTGACCCCGGATGGATGGATAACACAATATGATCACATACAGTTGGGTCAAGGGCCAATGATCAGTAATCTTTGAGGTTGCTCTCCCTCACAGAAAAGGTTTCAATATTGGTTTGTGGTTTTATTTTCCCAGACATCAAAACATGTCTATTTATTGGCCCGGATGCACCGAGCTGATATCACACAACCCACTTAGCAAACAGTTGCTTTGTAAACTGACCTCCTCTGATGGGCTGTGGGAGACTTTTTTGTTAGGCCAGCCTTCTAAGCCGCAAACTGCTTTGACATGCACGGCTAGAATCTCAATGTTCCTCTGATGTTCCCTCGATGCTTTTTTATCATCCCAGGCAGTCTGATCACTGATAAATCATGAGCAGGCCATTTTTTTCACACAGATGGTGTAAGAGAGACTCTCACTAGAGCCACGTTGGAAGTTTGAACGTCTGAATGAATATATGGCTTTGACTGATCTCATAATCGCTGTGTATTTCAAACCAGCACGGGTCTACAGTATGTCAGCTCTCTTCTATAAGCCTGTCAGCCTTTATATTTGATGTATCTGTTGCTCAACATCCAAAGACATCAAAAATGTTGTGTAAAAAGCTATGGGACCTGTACTGAGGATATAGTTTGTCCACATTGATGTTTATATTGGTTCTACAACGTATGCACTGATGCTTCCCTTTATTCCTTTTATTTACGTAAAAATAACACACTTCTTATTGTTTGTCCGACCCTTTCCATTCCTCATGTTTCAATGAAGAGTCATGATTTTATGCCTGCGCACATTTTCATAAACAGCCCGAGAGGATGTATCTGAAACATCAACATTCATCTAAACTTAACAAGGACCAACAAGAACCATTTGTTTACTTTGGAGCTAGTCTGATTATCTTATAATAGCAGCTATTTGAGGAGCACGAAAGGGGAATCAGATTGATGCCTATTTTGTATTTGATGGACCAAGAAATAAGAGACACTGACATAAGTTATGTTTTCCACATGGTCTGTCAGCATCTCTGAGGTTTTTCACTTGTCAAACAAGCTTTTACGAATGACACAGGTTTTTGAGAAATTGTCTTCTCTACTTCATTCTCCAGGTGATCTATCGATCTTTGTCGCCCTGGCGCTCAGTGGACCCGTTTGGACCAGCTGCCCAGGTCCAGCTCATGATCACCAACCTCAGAGTCCGCCTGCTGCAGCGCCAGCAGTGTCCCTGCCAGGCCAAACAACCCGGGGCAGCCGTCCTCCCCACAGACCACTATGCCATCTATGATTTTATCGTCAAAGGCAGTTGCCTTTGCAATGGACATGCTGACCACTGTGTACCAGCCGTGGGCTTCCAACCCAGCCAACAGAAGACCAGCAACACGGTGAGCGATTTTGAGCCGGATTTTAGCCGCTTAGGCTACAGGTGCACGATACTCCACCCTCTGTTGTGAAAACGTACTGAGATGTTGCGTCATGCCGAAGGCTGCTGACTGCTTCATGTTGTCTCCATTTCTGTTTGTTATGTGATGAGATTGGGGACTAGAGGGTTTCGTGTTTTGTCCAGCCACTCCCTTGTTACTCAGCCGTGCGATGGTATGTGCCACTGAAGCTGAAGACTGGATATTAGGCCACATCTTTACCTACCATTACAGGGATTTAAGGATGTGGAAAACTTAATTATGGTATTCAACCTAATGCTTTAACAACCTACAGTCTCTTATTGTGTTATTCTAGAAGGAACATGGTCTAAGGGGTGTAGACATGTTACGCAGCCAGCAATAAGCTGCACGGTGTGTAACCACTGTGGTTTTGAATGAAGATGTTCAACTGAACATAAAGCTCGTAGAGTGCAGAGCACACTGCGCTATAATGCAATGGGAAGCATGTCGCAACACTCCTTGCTCACTTTTAACCAAGCAATGTTCCTGAAGCAAACAATCAAATGAATAGATTGTTTCCTGTGGTGTTTGCCCGGCAGGTCCACGGCGAGTGTGTATGCAGACACAACGCAGCCGGCCACCACTGTGAGCGCTGTGCACCTCTCTATAATGACCGACCCTGGCAGGCTGCCAACGGCATCACAGGGACGCCGCATGAGTGCCAGAGTGAGTGATGGGGCGAGGGAGTCAAACGCACAGAAAGACACGCAGCGTGTAGACGTATCTGGAAAAATGAATTAAGTCTCATAAATCACATGTGACCTTTTAGACACTCGTGCAAGATGAATAACGGAGCTCTTTTTTTTTAATGTCGGCTACACTGTGAGAGTTGTAGCCGTTGTCGTCAGGGCTTTGAGAGTTCAGCTGAGCAAAGAACAAAACGCCTCAATGCGCTTGATTGTGTATGTCCATCTAAACCCAGAGTGCAAGTGTAACGGACACGCCAAGAGCTGTCACCTCAGTCGCGGATTGTGGCTGGCGACGGGACGGCGGAGCGGCGGCGTGTGTGACGGCTGCCAACACGACACAGAGGGCCGTCACTGCCAGAACTGCAAGAAAGGCTTCTTCAGGGACCCCAGTCGACCAAAAACGGCCCCTGACTCCTGCAAAGGTAAACCATGACCCTTAAACCATAACTCTGTCTGGATGAATGCCAGCAGAAAATTCCAATTAAGAGGGGGGAGCCTTTGATATGTTGAGGGCCGTAATGGAGATGAGATTTTTCTCTTGAGCCATCAGATTAAAGCGGATTGATCTCTTTGATAAGGGTGTTTTTGCCCAGCACCTTTTCTGAGTCACTGCCTCCCCGGTGATGAGATAGTAAGATGACTCTAGTCCGCTCCTTAGCAGGAATGACGGCGACCGCACTGTTTTGGAATGTGACTGTAATTGCAAACAATGGAGGAATTTCCCATGGACCATGCGAGCACATTTTTCCCATTCTTGCCCTTTGCCCCCGCCAGGCATGCTGAAGCAATTTTAAGACCAAACATGCCGTTTTTGGAAACAGATGAAGCGAGTCCGTTACAAAAATCAATCTGTCATCGCAAAGGGATCATCGGGCGGCACGGTTTACTGTTTGTTTTTGCAGCAGCTGCTTTAAAGCACGTTGCGTACACATCCGCAACTTGTGTCTTGTTAAGGGAGGATGATAAAATGCAGCAAATATTTTATATTGCCGTGGGAGTTCATTGTGTACACTCTGAATTTGTTTGTGTGCGATCCTACAAGGGTGTTTGTCCTATGCATACATATACTGAGGGCTCCGAGGTCTGTGCCAGAAAAGGAGACGGGTCTTTTGACCTACAAACAGAAATGTTAACATGCAGTCCTCTTGTTCTGTCCCCCTTTTCCTCTGCAGCCTGTTCCTGCCACCCTGTAGGCTCTGTCCTCTCAGGAGGAAGCACTCTCTGTAACCCCAGCAGCGGGGAGTGCACTTGTAAGCCCGGTGTCGGAGGCCCCCGCTGTGACAGCTGCATGCTGGGATACTGGGGGCTTCACGAATACGGCTGCCGTCCATGTGACTGCACTGGCGACTGTGACCCCTACACCGGTGACTGCATTTCTGGGTGAGAGCCAAGACTTAATACCGTATGTATTTGTGCTCAGATGAATTGATTGTATGGTGTGGAGGCAGAGTGCATTCTGGATGATTAACACTGAGCGGAGCCCTGCCTCTGACTGGTTTTACCTCTGCGGCACAGCTCAGATGTGGAGGTCTTCTATACAGCCACCGGCCACATGGGACACAGCAGCAATAGTAGGGAGACGGCACTCTTTAGGGGAGAGGAGCTTTTCTCTGCACTGCACCACTCTGGTGAGTCACAGGTCATATCACACGTAACACTCTGCACACTCAACAGATATTTGCAGCTGTTCTGATCTTGAATCTATAGATTTATAAGATTCTTATTAAGCATGTTTTATTTTTGCAGAGAAATGTGAGTGCGTAGAAGTAACCCTTGGCAGCCCTAAACTCTTCTGTGCTGCGGAGTATGACTACGGTAAGTGTTTGACAGCGGGAATTGATTCCGTATTATGTGAGTCAATGAAGGAGGGTGAGACTATTCAACAACATAATTGAGTCTGTTTAAAACCCATTAGATCTCCAAATGTTGGTTGTTCCACTTGATATCTTGTCTAATTATTCCAAGAAGATGTCTTGTAGGCAAACACATTTTAAACTTACATTTATTATAACTCACCAAACTCATTATGTGTACCATAATGAGTACACATTATGGTACACATAATTTGCTTCATTATAACATCTTAAGATGTGAGTACAAAGTTTTAGTCTTGTAAGTGCTTTTGTAACATTTTACTCAAATGTAGCTTATTCATGTCATGTGATCTGCAATTAAGCACACACGATCCAGCCATATACTAGGTTTCACCTATTCTTGCTTAAAATGCTGTATTGCACCTCAAATTGACGTGGCGGAGGTCAAGATATCTTTAGTCCACATCCTGCATCTTTTCATTAGACACTCCCACATATGCACCCACAAAAAATGCAGATTTTCTGTCGAGGATTTACAGTCTCCAAAACCCAAGCCAAGAAAAAAAATGCTGACGTCAACACTCTTTTCCTTGACATGAAAATCTCCTCCAAGGCCACATTAACAAATAAAAGTTTGAGAAGTGGAAATTGTATTTTGTAGTTTTTTTAGACCACTAATTTGCTGAATGACTCTTTGTGTTCCCTTGGCAGTGCTGGTGGTGAAGGTAATGTCAGCACATGATAAAGGCTCCCATGCAGAGGTGGAGGTCAAGGTCAAGAAAGTCTTGTACCAGAACCCTCAGATGAAGATCCAAAGGGGAAGCGTCTCCCTTTACCCAGAGTCCTGGACCACCCAAGGCTGTACCTGTCCCATCCTCAACCCAGGTCAGCTGCAACCACCTCTAGTGAAAACCTTTATTGCCCAGAATAGAAGGGCGTCTTAATTAGTTGACTCTTGAGTGAACAATCTGTCATCTTTGTGCTGATAGAGGATAGAATAGAGGATCTTTGTCACTGCTCGTGGAGGCTTGAAGTCGCTGCCAATGTCCTAACATCACTCATTTAGATTGAACATTTACAGCTTAAAGATTAGAGCCACCTCTCTGTTATGAGACTATTCCACAGCTAACCCTTTCCCAATAATCGTTTCTGGCAACATTCATCCAAGCAAGCCATAGCAGCAGCAGTTGATGATAGTTATGTAATGATGTGCACTCTTTTTTATATAAAGTGATTTTCTCCTGTGAATATTAGTGACGCTCTGCTCTCTCATCCAGGATCTGAGTATGTAGTCGCTGGTCATGAGGACTGGAAGAGCGGCCGACTGATGATCAACACCAAGAGCCTGGTTAAACCATGGAAGTCGACCCTGGGACGCAAAATGCTCCACATCCTCAGAAAGGACTGTGGTCGCTGGTAGGGTGGCGGGCAGAGAGGTGGATAGGTGGAGGATGCATGTCTGTGACATACAGGAGTGTGCAGAATAACAGAGGGACTGTTTGAACTAGGCATTGCTGTGACACTAACATGAGAGCAAAACCTCATGCCTAGTACAGGAACTAGATTCCACAGCCCCAAGAAACGCTTACAACACCACAGGTCTGTGGGTGTTGTGAGCCTGAGGTAGAAATAGCACATACCTCACCCAGACACTTACGAGTCAAAGAACAAAGCAAGCCACGAAGACTTAGATCCCAACAAAGATGAAGCGGATGTTGGAATTTCCTTCCTGTCTTACTGTATGATATTTTCCAGGTTATTTATAAATCAATAAGGAATGCATGTTAAATACTAAATTCCACATTATTAACGGGCTATAATTGCTGTCCGAGTTGGTGAGCCAGTCGTGTCCGACTGCATCAATTTCCTTGAGAGCTGTTGACGTGGAAATCTTGCAAAGGCTTGGACTGAACTATCCTTGTCGTCTCACACGTATTGCTGATAAATCATGAATGAAGTCAGCGTCAGAATGTGTGTCAGCGTGGATGTGCACATTTGCTTGATGTCCTTGACAGGGAGTCTGGGACCGTGCAGGTCAGAACAAGTAACTCCTGGATGAGGGGAGTGGATGGAAAAAAAAACATTAAAGGGATTCAGACGGCTTTATCTGAACAGCTCTGCTTTGCTCGGGCAAACTCGCCCGCCTGCTGTCTGACGAGAGCAAACCCCCCTCCGCTCCACCCTCTCAGCTCTGGGGTACATGCAGCCGACTAAAACACTTGGGCTTGAGTTTGCTCTCACAGCTGGTGGGTCTCTGTCAGGTTGCTGTGAGGATGTTCTGCTGTCCTTGTTCGACCTGCTTCCATAGAAGAGGATTGTGTTGGGAAGGCTTCTCCGAACCCAACCCTGTGGGAGCCTGAGTGTGTGTGAGAAAGAGAGCCTAACATGTGCTCCTCTTTTTTGGCCTGTGACTCCTGCTGCCCCAAAATAAACATGAATTAAAAGCCATTGACATCACAGTGTATCCGATCCAGAGTCCACAGGCCCATTTTTGTGCCAGGCCTAGTTAAGAATAGGTCTGCTCCGCTGTCTCCAAGGAGAAGGACAAACTGTGAGGAGACATGATGCATTCCTCAAACATGACATCAACACTCACGTCCTTGTCCCGAAGAGTTTACCAAAATAAGAGAAATGGTCTGGAGATTTTCCTGTAAAGGACAAAGTGGTGATTTAGCATGACTGTACTCTGCCATCAGTGATATTTGTAATTCTATTTCTGTCGTGTCCTAAATGTTTTCTTTTTCATCTAAACTGCATACATTTCTTAATGCTTCTGTGAAAAGTTTCCTTCCTTCCATGGTGTCATGCTGTAGATGTGTAAAGTTTTCACCAGTACAGGTGGCTGACTGATGTCTGTCCCATGTTTTAGTACCGCCCTCCATTGGTTAAAAGGAGAAATACACATTTATATCATCAGATATTTAAAACGTAATTAGTATGCTTTGCTATTAAGCTCTTATAAATGCACACAGGAAACAATGCAAGATTTATAAGAATTTATTTCTTACAAAACTTCCTCAAATTAAAATAGAGCACTATAGAAATATAAATATTTCATTGCCGTTTCCTCACAAGGTATGTGAAGGTACACAATGAAGCAAAGCGTTTTTAGACGAGGTGTTTTTTTGCACGTTTCTTTTGCATATATTTCTTTTGCATATTTCCTAAAAGCTGCACATCTAAACACGACTTAAAATGACATCACTACATTTTCTTGAAGATATGCCCTTTGTCTTTTGGCTCGATCCTTTGGAAAATAAATGCTAGTAAGCAACTACCATGACACAAGTCTTTTGCTCTTGCTAGGACGATAACCTAAAGGTACTCAAGCTGAGAAAATTTGGGTCAGAGAAATATTGCATAATTGCTATCAGTCTGCAGAGGTTTGTTGTCTTTGAGCTGTCATGCTCCTCCTGGTTCGCCTTGAGCTTTGACGCATGCTTAGTAGTCGTCTCCGCGGCTCACGACCTCCTTGTAGGTGGGCCTGAGTAGGATGGTGTGCTCGTACTGGGCGGTGTAGCTGCCCTTGATGTCGCAGAGAGGTGGGTATGGGTCCACGATGCCAAGGTCACACAGATTCTTCAACGCCATCAGGTACTTGCTTTCTCCCAGGCGGTCCAGCCAGCGGCGGCAGAATGCCAAAGTGCCAAAGTTCTCATTGATCACATTCAGCAGATGTTTAGCCCTTGGAAGTCTGCAGAACAGTTACAACAGAGTCAACAGAGAGATAAATCGGAGGCAACAACATTCAGATTGGAAGCAAATTAATCCATAAATAATCTGAATGCATATTTTCCATTTCAAAACAGGAATGAGACAAAACAGCAAATCTAACCTAATTGGTACGTGTCCGATGTTGAAGTTTTTCATGTAATGTGAGCACTCCATGTCATCGTGGACCGCACCTCTTCCTGTGCTGCCGAATGTCTCAATGGCGTAAGCTTCACCTTCCTGAGAAGCAACACAAATAGAAAAAACACACTTTTTTTTGGCCGCTGATGTAAAACTTTAAGAATTCTAATGAAGGCCTGTATCTATATCTGCATCAGTGCACCTTTATCTCGGGCTGACTGCGTATGGTGTTGCTGAAGGACCCCTCCCTCCCCCAGGGGACTTAGAGTAAATTTAATAAAAACCTCAAGATGCCATCCGGCTGACACATTCATGCGTAGTCTATTAAGGACAGTAGTGTCCTTTGTGGAGCAGTGCCTCGTGCGAGTTGATTGGCTGGGTTTCATCGGCGTTTCTTTGTCTCTATCAGCGCGTAGCTGTTGTTGGAGTCCCCGTGGTATTAGCTGATAACACTGCGACACCCTCTCCCGCTGCACCGATAATCAGTCAAAGTGCTAGCAGCCCCGTGGCACGCCCAGCTGCCACTCTCTGATCACAGAGAGGGTAATGGCCCTGTAACACCAACACGCTTCAACTGAAACCACAACACACAAAAGTTGCCACCTCAGCAGCAAACCCCCCCCCGACCCCTCCTGGAACCATCAGGTAAAATGCTTGACTCAGCAACTCGCCAATTAAAATGCTCAGTTCTGCCCAAATATGGCCGTGTGCTGCAGCTGTGCGGGTGTGAGGCAGGCATGGATCTCGGTGTATTCTTGGCAAATAGTGCAAATCCGTGTTTCCCATTGGTGAAGTACAGTATTAATGGACTCTGGATGCCCACAATTCAGTGCTCTCACAATGAAATGAGGCGCTGATCTTTAACACGTGTTGCTACGCGATGCGGCCGGTCGTTCCGTTTAAAGGTGTAATTAAAGTGCTGACGAGGGTGAATGAGAAACTGTTAGAGCAGTGAAATGGAACAATCCTCCACACCGTGTCAGAACCCTAAAAAGCCACATGTTCATCCATTACACTAGAATTAAAAAGGGGTCATGTAGGCCTATAATGCAAGGTCAATCAGCTAATTAAGGTTTCATTTCTCACGCCAGTAAAATGGGGCTGCAGTGTTGTTTTGTTGCTCACATTCACAAACACTATTTCAAATCAGTGGCATTCACTGCTGTACAAACCTCCATCCTTGTGGCTTCTCCGCCTTTAACGATAGGGACAGTCTTCCCCGAGTGTATCCTGTACTGTCCAATAGAGTGGCCGTTGAGATTCCTGATTGGCTTCACTAGAAAGAAAACACCACACTGACGTTTAATAAATAGGAGGCTGTGCATGAAAGAAAAGATGATTAATGACCTCATATTACCTTGATACGTTTTCCCATCTATCTCCACTTCATAGGACTCCATCACTTCCTGAATCGTCTCACCGACGTCGCACAGGCGCACGTCAATTCCTGCAAACTGACACAGGCGAGTGTACACTCACGTCATTACACATCATATAATAACTACATGACAAGTATGTTAGCATAATAATATCTAATGATTACTTCCTTAAATGTGAATCTGTATCCTGTACCAGATATTTAGGGCACAAAATTTAGGGCATTATTTGAGTCTTTGTACTGTTTATCCTGTATATTGTACTTCTTATTCTTGCTTGTCATAGTATTTTTTTAATGGAACTTATTTATACTAGAGGAGCCACTGATTGGTGACGTATAAATTACATTTTCATTCTTGTATTTATTCACATATTCAGCATATTAAATTCCCTCTTTTGACTTTACTTCCATTTTTTGCTGTGACACTTTTTTAAATATTTTTAATATTTTGCGTTATGTACATATTAGTTACTAGCTGTATGTCTTCCTGTGTGAAGTTGTGTGTCATGTTAGTTGGAATCTATCTACCTTACCATTTTTGTGCCACAAGAGACAGAAAGTACTAAAGTCTCAACCATTGCATTATTTTAGAGGTGTCATTGTCTAATTGCACAATCTAGATATAAATATGAATGTAATGTGCTCTGAATATGATCATCAGGATTTGGTTTGTGTAACCAGCAGTACAAAGAAGCACAATGCCGAGGAAAGAGTTGTACTACCTTAATGCCCGTGTTAGTGGCATCTCTCACAGCCTCCAGCAGCCTGTCAAACTTTGGATTGAAAGTGACAGTGAAGGCACAGTCTATTATCCGACCTGAAAGACCGCAAAAAAGTTGGATCATCATTTTGCTGAAATATTAAGAACCTATTAATCTAAAACAATAAAGTGAAAGTCAATTCACTTAGGACGACAGTTTATAGCAGGCAGTAAAAAATTATAATGTAATCATCATTTTACCGTGTCATAACAAATGCCAAGTGTGAAAATGCCACAGCAGAAAAAGCACATTGAAAAAAAAGGTTATTAACGAGCTGTGACCGTTGATGTGCGTTCCAAAATCGATTTTGCAGACGTCGTCGTAGCGCAGCACCGTGGGGTCTCCGGCGTTCGGGGTGTAGTGGGCAGCGCAGTGGTTGATGGAGCAGCCGGTGGGGAAGGCCAGGCCCGCCTTCAGCCCGTTCTCTTTGATGAGTCTCCTGGAGCAGTCCTCCAGCCTCTCACTGCCGGGAAACAGAGAGCAGTGCAAAGGGACAATGAATGACGGGAACATTGATATTGTTGTCAGGGCGGATAATGCATCCAGAAGACGTTGAGCTCACAAAAGCAGTTCTGTAGTCGATTACAGGCTGGGACAAAGAAGTGCTGAAACCACATCAATTTCAGTCTCAACTATACCCTGATCTGTATGAGCAGCCAAGACTTAAGTAAATTAAAAGGGCGCTCAAGGACAATACACCAGTGCATCTCTCACCAGATGTCAATCATGGCCATCCCTGGTTTGATCCAGCTCCTGACGTATGAACGGACCTGCCGATGTGCCTCGGCTGCTTCCCTGAAGTCGCTCCACATCTCCTCGTTGGCCCTGTCCAGCGCCCGCTTCTCCTCGCTGGTGGTCCGCCACGCTGCACTGCGCCTGGTGGGAGGTGGACCGGCACACCACGGAGGAGGAGGGACTCATTATCTTCTCTTTATGCAAATTCTTGTAATGATGACGCGACACATTTTGTCACTCATGTTGTGTAATCTGACAAATGAAATGTGCTCCCCAACAGGAAATGAAGACATTGCACCTCATCACGTTGTCCAATAGGAATACGTGCCAAGCAGAGATGCCTGAGTTAAAACTAGGCATGTCAGTGGAAGACTACTGCTGAGTGTGAGGGACGATGTGGAGGTCACAAACCCGTCTTTCGATGGTGGATATTCACACTCCTCTCCCTTTGGAAAGTCTCCGCTGGGATAGAGCTCACAAATAGGGATTGAGGGAGGGTCAGTCTGTCCCTTCACTGTGGCCCAGATAGTGAGAAGGTGAAGCGGAGGGAGAGAGGGAGAGAAAAGAAAACACAAGTTATCCTCCCCGTGTCCATGACATTAGCATTTTAACCCAGCTAGAGAATACAGTGCAGTTCCTGACTTGCAGATCTAATTTAGCAAAATCCTCTTGGGGAAAAAAAACATTGAATTATAACGCTAAAAAAAAAACTGCAACGTGAAAAACTCTTGTATTATATATATAGTGGGTCATAATGATATATAGGACATACTGAGTATGATGTCGTTCGTGCTGTCCTTTCTGTCTGGCATTTTGTCCTACACCTCCTGTGTCAGCCCTATATTATGTAACTCTCCTGACCCTAATTAACCAAGTCCACTTGCCTCTGTGCACCTGTTGTATCTACCCGTGATTCAACGTGACTCTGATGCAGTCCGTTCAAACACAGAAAGGCTTTAGCTGTAGGCTTCTTAGACTGCAATCCCCCTACCCATAAATTCCGATGTGCCTCTGTGGCGATAAATATTCTGTCGCTGGGACGCGGATTGCAGTTTCACTTCAAAGTCTGCATGGAGTGAATGTGAATTTGATTTAAACAATCCTTGCCAAAGTGTCTGTTGCAGACTGTAGAGATGCACTCGGTGCACTGAGAGAGAAAAAAACCCCGGCTTACATCCTTTCTTCTTTTTCTTCTTCTTCTTCTTTCTTCCAGCTGAGTTATCTCCTTCATCCCCATCTGTTGAAAGCATCATTAGTTTCAAGACAGTCGGTAAAGTGAGAAATATTGACAGGAGCTTGGGCACAATTCCCGGCGTGCTACTGAAAATCAGATATCACATTGCAGATATGACCAGCTGAATATTTCACTGTGCTCTCTCGGGGGCTTAAAGTTCAACACAATCACCGCTGCGGATGATGATGATGATGGTGGTGGTGGTGGTGAGGAGTTACCTTCTTCTCCATCCTCCTTACTCTCCTTGTCCTCCAGTGTTTGCTGCTCCAACTGTTTTGTCACATCACCAACACCTCCGGCTTCTGCATCCCCCTCAGCCTCATTTGTCCCTGCTGCAAAGTCACACACACACACCCGCATGCATGCATGTGCAGGTGAACACACACATGTGCAACAATGACACACACACACACAAGCATATTAAGTGTGAGTAAATAATTTGTGGTTTCAGAGCCATTTAAAGAAAGTGCATCCCCTACTATCTCAACTTGGCAGGGTCTGTGCATAATTTATTTCTATGCCTTGGTTCAATATCCTCAAGGGCATATGTACCTTGCAGCATTATGACATTTAGCCATTCAAAGCCAGAGCTGAATGGACCACACTTGACTTCTGGCCGGTGCAAAAAGTCAGGACTTCCTTGGATTTTATTTTGTCACATTATGAGGCTGTTTGCCTGCAATTATAATGATTTTTCTTTTTTCTTTTGCATTAGAGTGGTTTTCATCTCCAACACAAAATCTGTGGCTAATTACATCATTTCTTCTTCGTACATATTTAATCTGGAGTAAAATACAATTTTATTCCACTCATTTCTTCAAATGGCAGCTTTGAACCAGTTTTGATGGTAAATTCCGTCCCGTTTCCACGTGAGCGCCCTCAGCTCCAGCAGCACAGTTGGGACAGCTGGACAGGTTGAAAAGTCTTCTTCCCCGCATATCTGATGCTCGTGCTCTGCATCGAGCGGCACTATAGGAGCAATTTCTTGCGCTACCCCCCCAACCGATCACCTACTCGCAAAGTGATACCTCTTACCTGGAGCGGGGGTCTTATTCCTCTTCTTCTTTCTTCTCCTTTTCTTCACGGACTCCGAGGCGTCCGCGTCTTCCCTCTCCTCGGTCAAGTCGTCCCCATTGAGAAGTTGAGGCTCCACTTCGTCCTGGAGCTGTAGCTCCGCCATGATCAGCGACTGAGAGATGAAGTGACGCATAAGCTGCTGGGAGCCTCCAGTGGTCAAAGCGGAAAATGATGCTGAGCCAATAATGAGCTATTAGACCATCTCTGTGCAAACAACTTGACCCGAGTGGAGGAAGACGATCTTCCACTGTCCCGCGGACCAAAAACTTTAGTTTATCATCAGTTTTTTTTTCGTAATGGGGAAATACATTTGGGCACTAACACAGGACACAGCAACACATGGTGTGTTCTGTGGAGACGGAAACGCTTAGTTAAGTCCTGATAAGTGGCCTGTAAAAGCTGCAGTGCAGGCTGGAATCAGCAGTTTCTGTGCGCACCTGTGACTGGAAGACCTGCTGTCACCTCCACACCTGAATAACCCACCCCGAGTCTTTTACTGTGGATGCTAGAGTGTGTGTGTGTGTGTGTGTGTGTGTGTGTGTGTGTGTGTGTGTGTGTGTGTGTGTGTGTGTGTGTGTGTGTGTGTGTGTGTGTGTGTGTTAGGAAATAATGACTGAATTCAGGGACCTTTGTATTTATTTGACCACGTGGACTAATGATTCATTTTACAGACTAAAGTTGAAATGAAACAGCAAGACATTACTTCCTAACTGATCTCTCTGCAGCCATCGAATCGAATTAAAGGGGCATGACGCGATATTTCTCCCATTCGACAAATGAAGGAGCAATACAAAGGTAATTCAATTCCTTTATTGCTACACATTAGGTTGTCGCGTTGTTCTGGAACCCCACTTATGCAAGGAAAAGAAAATAACTAGATGGGAAGAAAACCTGCCTAAATGATAGGCCTGTTTCAAAATGAATATAATCAGGACAAACATCCATCTGGTTGAGGTTTATCCTCCTCATGCATACATTTGCTTTGTTAGTTTACCTTTCTGAAAAAGGCTGCAGAGCATCGTGATCAAAATGAATAGCATATTGATTAATAATAACGTCATGGTTTATGAATTGGGTTATTAGAAAGTAAATAAAAGTTGCATGCTCACTTTAGAAGTCACCAGGTCTGCAGACAGAAATTAGTCATCAATAGTGGGCTGCTTCCACTATAATAAACCATCAAGTTGTAAATACATTGTTTGCTAAATACAAAGAAAAATCAAGTCATGCTACAAGAGTATGTAGCAGCCAAATAACACAAACTCTTTATTAAAATATGCATTAGATAATGCTGTGTTGCATGGGTACAAATGTGTCACATTGAGAATGCAGGCCAGGCAGAACTATATTTAACTATGTGCCATAAAATGTAGGTAAGAGGAAATAACAATGAGAGTGATAAAAGTGAAATCCCATTCAATAATTCCACATGACCTTTTAAGACTGACTGTGAGAACAGCTTTGGTTGCATGCTTGTGGGAGTGAGAGGATTAGTTTACGGGGCAGGACAAGGTAGCTGCTGTGCACAGATGTTCTGTTGTCTGTTAATCAGCAACAGAGCTATTGCATTACATTATTATGTTCCCCGATGCCACCATTTGTGACTGATATATGACCAGCATTGATTCAATAAAAAAGATGATTGTAAGACCTCAGCTGATATACGTTACATTGAGTTTCCTTTTCTCTCCACCACCATCACTTTCTCCAACAGCTGCAGTCATCACTGAAGCATTGTGTCGACGGAGGCTACTCCAGAAGTGATGCTGCAGGATCCGGAACAGCAGAAACACTACAGGATCCACGATGGCTCCTCATTCATATAGTATCTACTCTCATCATGTTTATTCATAACTTACACTATACAGCATATGGCTAAAGTGTCACAGCAGCTGACCTTTTGACCCTGCTCCTGCTCTCTCGGCTTCCCGTCTGGTATGCCAGAGCCACTCAGGTCTGCCCTGTGGCGGCTTCTATACCAACGTATTCAGTGACAGCGATTACCCCGTTATTCTGGAGACTATCACACAGTTTGGGTATGGGGGCTGTCACACATCCCTTCAGGAGTGCACTACTGATATGGGAGGATGTCTAAATAATTAAATGTGTTCCCTTTGACAAACAAAGATGAGATTTATGTTGATGTTCTCATCCCACACTACCAAAAAGAAGGCAAAAAAACATGACTTCTCTAAAATGCAATATAATTCAGAAACTCTATACTTTGGCCACAGCAATGAGGCAGAGTGAAGTAGGTAGAAGAGACATTCAACACCAGTTCAAACCAGACAGCAACCTCTAGTTCTGAAGAGTGAAGCCAATCCGGAAGTGCCCTGAACTTGCATTCTCTCCATTGGCCATCAGGAGGCGACTCCTCAGGTTTCAAAAATGCTTGTTCTATGAGAAAACAACCCTACTTCTCACTTGATTTGTTACCTCTGAAGACATTGTTAACATGAGTTTATGATCTCAATAAAGAGATTAATTTAGTAAATGATGGTCCCATTTAGAATCAAATAGTGGATAAAGCAGGTTATGCTTCAGGGCGAGGCTTCCTTGTGATTGACAGGTCGTTACTATTGCGTCGCTATTATTGCAAAATCATTTACAAGATTGTTCCAGGAATGAATATGGGAATTATGTATCCTACTATGTAATCAGAGTGAAATATTATAATATAAGTGTTTCCACTCACCCCTGGGGACCAAAGTGGGGTCAAGTCTTAATTGGGCGGGTCAGACCCCTGATCCCCTCTCTTTAATTTTATGATGTGTGAAATGTTCCTCCAGCTCTGCCATTACAGCAGTGTGGGACCAGGACGGGGGATTCATGTCACCAGCATGGAAACATAACTAAAGAGTGGAGCTGGCAGACAGATGGCACACAGAAGGAGAAGATCGTTACTCAGGTGCAGCCTCTGCAGACTAGGGGACTATAAAAATACCCTAAAATGTATTTTCAGACTTTTCTTCGCATTTTAGATTCCCATTTTGCATTGTTAAAGGACAAAGAAACAAGAAAGCACAATAAATGATTCCCTGTCTAGTACTTTTTGAATGATATGGTGAGCCTCTAGGAAGTTGTGATTTATGGTGGCGTGGTATGAGTTGCATACGAGCAAAAAAAAAAAAAAATACTTTTGTGTCCCCCCCAATCCTGACGTTGGATCTGCACCCCTGGACTTTTGAGAGTACCACAGCTTGGTCACATCCTTTGTGCAGTATTCAAATAGAGACAGCAACATGTTGCATATTACACCAGACCCGAGGTAATCTCTAGGCAAGAAATATAACAAGTGACAAGGGTAGTCGGAGGGACTAAGAATCTGGAGGGAACCTGTCATGTGAGATAATTTCTAAATGTGCATATGGGAAATGTCACATTTAAGGGAAACAGAGAGGGGCATGTGAGGTATGACGCATGACCTACTGTTGAATAAACACTAACCGCCTCTGACAGGACCAAGAGAGGTTTTATAACAGGGCAAAGCATGCAGATTAGATGATTTAAAGTGCCCACGATACACATAGTTATTTAAAAATCATCTCCGTTTTAAAGAAACCTTTTTTGTCTCCTAGTTGTCAGATGTATGTGTGAGGCTACTTCTGCCACACTCAGCGAAAGCGTCACCATATCATGCCTCAGTGAAGGCTTACGATATGGATTTATGGACTCAAAACACCTGAATATAAAAGCCTTAAAAAATCATCTGTTACATCCATACTTTTGAAGATGCCTTCACTGAGTCACTTTGTATAAAACAGCTTGCAAAACGCTTCATGTTGTTCTATATCATACAGTCTACCATGCACGTAATGATGTATGGCAGGTGTCAGTGTGCTCTCGGGAGGTCCTCCAGATGGCCAGAGAGGTGGAGGGGCTGGAGGAGCTGTCAGCACAGCGGAGAAGAGGAGGGCATGTTGGCAGAGAGCTGAAGAGACTTCAGCAGAGAGCACGAAACACCCTGGACAGCTGGCTGGATCATTACGGCGTGGCCATCAGTATGTACTTGTGCACGCATCCTTTCTAGCTTTTCTGAAATGTGCATTGTGTGCTCACGCGTCCCAACTGGGACCAGGCTGCAACCAGTGGGTGTGATGTACTGAACATTATGAATAATTAAAGTGTGCAGTGCAAATAATAGTAACACTCACCCAATCTCACACAGAAAGGTTGTTTTAGAGTGATTCAGGGAAGCAAAAAGTTACAGTATCACCTCATCCTGCAAACTCGACATTATTGAATAGTTCCATCGGGATCTTGTTCACGGTCACTCGTGTCACTCGTTGTCAGTGTGCATTTCTGAGTGACCTCTTCCTCTCCTTCAGGTATCAAGTGTCAGATGCCCCACCGAGGACCAGGCTGAGGAGAGAGTACAGTCGGCTGCTCTGCCCTTTCTGAACCCACCTGGGTGGGCAGATGCTAAACCAGTCCGGCCTGAAGAGGGCAGCAATGAGTTACTTGAGCTGCAAAGACCTCTGTCAGCATCAGCGGAAAGACCTCTGGAGGCCGACGCCAAGCTGCCATGGTGCAAACTCTAGACCAATACATAGTGCCAGGATGTTTGACTAAAGTCCAGGGGAAACATTAAGAGTTTTATTTGTCAAAGTAAATTTACTGATGATGGATGTAAATGTAGAAATATCTGTAAAGTCTGTCTGTCTGCTGAGACACATAAAGCAGGCGGTGCTGATGCAGCACTAGGCTGATGCAGTGGTGACGGACCCAGAGTATGATGCCTGGTTATGGACCAGCCTCCACACAGTCAACAGATCCTGGTGGTTTGTGTGACTCCACCACTCTTGGTCACCTCTTATGGCGTCATTACAGTCTCTGATTCGCGGGTGTGCATAATTTGCTTGTATCCCTGTAATTAAAATATCATTCAGATTTCATAATCAGCACACTAAATGTGTACTTATATGTACAGCTTTGCACTGACTACAACACAAAGGGTCAGTGAAATACATACCATAATCAGCAGGATAATGTACACCATGCATTTGTAGAAACGCACTAACAGGTTGTTGTTTTTTTTTAAATCTAGTGCCAGGTGGATTTATTTCACCTATGTGCTGCTCCTGGATTGGTCCTGGCCAGTAAACCCACTGCAGGCTTGGCTCAAGGCTGTAGGCTCTTCTAAGTGTAGGTTTTCATGGTTCCCACTGGGTGGCAGCAGCAGTGCTTGCTTGAAAAAAGGTGATAGCATGGAAGGGAAAGGAGGATTGTAGGAAGGTGCTGCCTTTTCCAAGAAACGCATCTATTATAAAAGTACTGTAGGCTAACAAACAGTGAGGGATGGTGCCTCTTAATTACAAAAGGGTGGTCTTATTGTAGCCCAAAGTCATGACAGCCGCTCCATTGATTTTTGCTGTAAGATGAAAATCCCTCTTCAGTCTATAAATCAATCCAAATACCTAGAAAAGAACTGCAGTGTAGACACTGTAAACAGGATCCTCTGTTGTGAAATCTAAAAATATCTGCATGATCTGATCTGATCTGACCTTTTTCTCCATTTCCCACATCTAATGTAAATTCTCCTTGTTCATGTGATAGATGCACATCAGAGGGAGGCTGCTGTTTGTGAGCTGCATATCTGGTGGGCACAGGTGCTCTGTCAGGGACCTTCAAAAGAAAACCTGCAGAACCAGAGAAGACTACAGATTAGGTCTGAGCCTCCCTTCAGATTACAAGATCAGGTACATTATCATCACATCTGATTCACTCTTAATGTGAATCGTTGCTGTGATGTAGTGAAATAGTGTGAATCTAAGGGGATAAAACTGAAAACAACTGACAGTGATCATCGTGAAATTCAAAGTATAGGTTAATTCCTTTAAAAAAGACATTTTAGACATAAATAACTTAACTTGACAAAGTTTACATCTTTGAACATGTTCATCAGTGGTGGAAGAACAAGTCAAAGGTATTTACTAAGGGCAGAATTAAGTGGCAATTCTACACTTTTCAAATACTCCATTACAAGCATTCAAAATGTTAAAGTATGAAAATAAAAGCAAAACAAAAATCACTTCAAGTATCAAAAGTATAAGTACTCATTAGGCAGTATGGCTGCTGTCAGTGGTGTGTCATTAATAATGATGTGTGTAATCAGTATTTCAAAATTGTAGTCGGTTGAGGTGGAGCTATTTTTATCTCCTTCATTTCAATTCAATTCAAAAGAACTTTATTGATCCATGGAGACAACAGACAGGAAACAGACATGCACAGATAGATATTTAAAAGCAAAGGGGCTGTTTAAGACAATGTTGGGTTGATGGTCCAATTGTTTTTGGAAAAATACATATAAATTAAAAGTGAAATATAAAATTAAAGTCAGAATATCACTTTAAAGGGATGTATATGTACTGTTGGGTAGTTAATCTACAGTTAACTGGTCCAACACATGTCCACATTTTATACATATAATATAAAATACTCCAAAATACTCATAAACATGTAAACATTGAATGTTCTACTTACTTTCCACCACAGGTGTTTATAGTTTTGCTTTCCTTGCAGCGATGCCGTTAATAGCCTCACAGGATGCAACACTGACGGCTTCAGTGGAAGGCCAATGAGAGATATCTGACTGAATGTATATGTAACTCCCTTGATGGTTCACAATGCATACATTATCTTTAATTCATAAGTTGTGTCCTCAGACATCTTTACCACCTTTGAGTTTCATCCTTAAATAAAGCTGTAAATCACAGTGTTAAAGATGAACTATACCTATAACATTGAGTTCCTGGAGTCTCACACACCAATGACAGAGAGACTTTTATATCAAACCAAAGAAGACCAGGCACTCCCTGCTGTTCCTGTTATCGGTCCACTTGAAATGATTAAAAACTGCAACAACTGTGGGTTCATACTTCATACTATGCTGGTTGGCATTACTGATTGGTCTCATCTGTGCCTGAATGCTTTCAGTAAGGTGTACAGATCTGTCACCCATTGGAAACATCAGGAGCAGATTTAATAAAAACACCAAAGTATCCAGTGCTGTGTTTTTAAATAAAATGTCTCAGGATAGAATGGCTTTATTAATCAACTGGTGACAAAGTAACAGCATGAAAGCACAACCCCTAAATTACGTTTTTGTTTTACTTCCTCAACTATACATCAAATATCGCTTACAAAGCATCAGCTGGCTTCCACTCATATTTATAGCCTTATTTGTCACGCGTGTGGTGTTAATATAGCAGTGATGATGTATGTGGAAAGACGCGCGTGGATGGAAATTCATGCGTAATGATGATTAAGTAATACTGCAAATGTTGACTGGATGGATTTTTTATCGTAGTTTTCACAGAACATACATTGCGAGTATTGAGGATATCTCTCTAATGAGGCGGATAATAGACTTTTACCGTGGTTTTGATTGATGCATTGAGGCAGCGTGGCCCCCCGAGGACCCCTAGCGGATTGTTTATGGCAACAAAAAGGAAGCTCTTCGGCAGGCTCCATGTCGCCGCTGGCAGCCGGGCGGTGGATATGAACTGTTTGCAGCAGGATCGCTTGTGTTGCTCGGACTAAAGTGGACAAAGCGTGGATTATTTTGGAACAGACGACGTGTTTGGCGTCGACGGTTTGAGATGTATCCGGATACAAAAGAAGGTAAATGATCAATGAGAACTGACAACAGAAACAACAGACGCGGAGTGAGTGAAGAGATGATGAACTCAGGTAAGTCATGTGTTTGCCGAACAACAAATTACAAACCAGGAAGTTACATTACGATATTTATATTTATATATATATATATATTCATGTGTTAGTTTGTTGTAAGGACCAAGACAAACCCGATTGTTGCACAGGGAGAAGCAACGCAACAGATGTTTTAATTTCTATACCTGGTTATTCTTTTAAATATAGGGTGACACAGCAAAACAAATGTTTACAAACAAACGTTTATTAACAGGTTCGAGATAAAAGCATCAGAAAACATAAAACAGACGTGTGTGGTTATGTATTGTACTGGTAAGTGATTGTCTATCTACAAATGTATTGTAGAATCTGGGACACATCACACCCATTTCCCTGTCTGTCTGTCAGTCTTGGTTGATAGTGCCCAGAATCCCCACATCAACCTTCATGAGAATGTTTTTGGTAGATTGTGGATGTGTTTAGTTTCTAACCCTTTTGGCTTGTTGAGTGAGGGAATGTGTTCTGAGGTGGAGGAGAGAAAGAAATCCAACATCCCTCCCTGTCAGCAGGTCAGCGTGTTTTGTATTGTTCTGTCCAGCACAGAAAACGTTAAGGACACTAGTTGACTCAGATGTACCGGGTCGCTTCTGCAGTCCCTGGACCCCTTCCTCCCTTTTCTCCCACTCTTCCTCCCCCATCCGCTCCTTCTCCTCCTCTGGCTGTTGACACGCACCAGTAGCCGGATTACTACGCTGTTGTGTGTTGCGAGTGGCCAAACATAAGCCATGTGATATTTGAACCCCCTGGAGAGGTGGTCTGGTACTTTGCAGCAGTTTTACACTAAGCCGTCACTAGGTTCGGATCAGTGCTACAGAGCCAAAGAGTTGAAAGAGTGGTAACTAGGGTAGGGTAACATCTGCCAGACCACTGAAAATATACCATCTGGGTGTAAAGATTGTTTTTTTAATGTGTCAGATTAGATCCATAATCTTTTTTAATGTGTTTCAGTTTTTCCGTTTTCCTGCCTGACCGAAAGGATTTGAGTCAGAGGAGACATTACACATTAGACAGGAGACGTTACACATTTCTCAAATCTCTCTTGTTTTTCTGTCCTCAGGCATGCAAAAGCCACCTTTGGCCCCCAAACCAAAACTGGCCCAGCCCCAGAGGCCAGGGCTGTCTCCCTCAACCCCCAGAAGAGACGGCCTCTCAGTCCCGTCCCCTGGCACACCGAGGAGGGTTAAACCGGCACTGGCCCCCAAACCCTGCCTCTCCAAGCTTGCCACCGCTGTGGAGTCCAAACCTCTCGCTTCAAAGAGCCTGCTGCAAACACCTGTGGCAGAAAACCTACGGATCGATGGTCTTCTTAACTCCCGCAATGGAATACAGCAAGAGAACAAAAAACCAGACTGGGATTATATTATTCCCATTTGTCTGTGTAGCCAGGAACACTGCATGTGCATCAGGAACTCGCCAGTAAACAGAAAGCTTCTCTCCACACCTCGAGGCTCTGTGGACAACAGCGGAGAGAAAACAGACAATGCTCATTTCCCATCAGTGAACACGTCCACCAATACTCGCCTCACAAACCATAAACCTTTTCAAGAAAAATTGACTTTAGACAGAATTCTCAACGCGGACATCAACACCTGCAGTCCTGAGGTGACAGAACTCCAGAGAACATGGAGCGATGAGGCAAATGGTAACATAACACCTTCGGGTTCACCTGGGCGAGGACCAGAGGAAGATGTTCTTGGCCCAGAGCAGATATCTCATGTGCCCAAGCCCAAACCAGTCCCAGTAACCTCTAGGAAGCCCATCCCTGTCCCTTTACCACGGAAACCCAGGACGCCTGTGCTGGCCCGTCAGGAAAAGGTGGAGGAGGAGAGTGAAGAGATTGCAAGCCAGGAAGGGAGGGAAATGAACGTCAAAGGGGTGAAGGTGTCATCGGAGGGGAAAGACAGCACATCGCTGTCTTTCGGTGTACCTGCCGGAAATATGCTGCCTATTATTCTGTCTGCGAGAAAAGCCTGCGCTCAGCAAGCCCCTCCGCCCAGGAAGAAGCCTTTACTGTCTGCACCTGAGAAAGCAGCAACCTCTGCTCCGCAGACTCTCCCAAAGGATGTGGAGGAGGAAGACCTGGGTTGGGAAAGCAGCACCCAAGAGATGGAGGTATCCGTTGACAAGGAGGACGAAGAGGTGGAGAGGGAACAAACGGATGACGAGGAGGCAGTTTACAGTGACTTCGCGCAAAGACCTCTTTCTGGCAATTTGCACAATCAAGCGGAGCTGAGCCAGCCTCCTGCCATCGCTGCAGCAGCAGAGGAAAGGGTGGTCAAGGTGGTGCCCAAGAAGCCCCAGAGACACGGCAGCCCAATGGCATGGATGCTGAGGAAGGGATCCTCTGAAGAGAAAGAAGAGTGTAAATCAGGCGATGACGAGAAAAGGCAGGACCTTCCTAAACGCGATTGTGTTTTGAAGGAGAGGACGATGAGGGAGCTGCCTTTGCTTCCAGATGAGAAAACGAGCAGATTGAAACCAGGGATCATCAAGCCTTCTCGCTCCAGCAAACAGAGGGCCAAGTCATTTACTGCCGCTGACCTCCTTCGCTCTGACGGACAGAAGAGGAACTCGTTCCGGAAACTGCTGGACCTGAAGCTCTCCGTGAAGATGCTTCCCAAGCTGATGGCAAAAGGAGGCCAGAGCTCGGACTGCGCTGCGATTGATCGTGAACTAAGTGTAGACGAGGACCAAGACGGATGTGAGGACTTCCACAAGCATCACAGGGCTCAGCGTAAATTGTCCTGCCCGCTGATCGGAGTGGAGCAAAGTGTGGACGGAGATGAGTTTTCCCCCGGGGCTGAACAAGCTGTTTACTATGAGAACATGCCTCACTATGAAGAGATACCAGATTACATGAACGTGCTCGTAGGGCAGGCAGCGTCTTCTCCTCGGGCCTCCATCTCACAGCCTACAACCTGGCAGGATAATGATGAGGGCATTTATGAGGAGCAGGAGCCATATATGTCCTTTGAGAAAGACACGGGACACCAACAGTGTCGGACGCCAACGGACTATGAGAGGTAGGTTATGATGGCTTTCATTTCTGTCTTTTTGTGTTGTTTCTCTCAATTACTTGCATCCTGATCTTTGAACATATCTGATGATTTCCTTGTTTTCTGAAAGGAGGGCAGGAAAACACTGTAGGCTTCATAAAAACATCCGTCTGATAAAGATGTAGTTATTTACAGAGAGGGATTGTATCATTAGTGAGAAGGGAACGCCGTAGAGATCCACATGCCATTGTGTACTTTGATGCAGATTCCTGTCCAAGGTGTGTGTGTGTGTGTGTGTCTGTGTGTGTTTGTGTGTGTCTGTGTGTGTCATCACTGTAAAATGTGATCCAGGAGACACCTGTTGTCATTGCATCTACCAGAGTGCCTTGGAGTACTGAACCCACAGTTTTAATTCAGTGTCATTTAAAAAAAACAAAAACAAAAAACAATAAATAACAGTCACTGTATAAAATAGTGAGATTTGTGAGCAAAGACACTTCTGTTCCTTTCTTTATCAAATTTTAAAATCCTCAAAACCAGAAATAAAAAAGAGCAAAAGTATCTAAAAGTGTATCTTAAAGTGTAGCTCCTCAGAAGGTGGGAAAATTATTTTTTTGATCCTTTTCTATATTCTAGGTGGTAATGTTTCTAATTATCATTTTATGTAAAGAAAATAATTTGCAGCGTTATCAAGTGAGCAGAAGTCTGAAAAATAGGATTACAGTTCAAGTGCAACTGTGCACTCGGCGTCGCGCGGCTTAGTGTGTCCTCCTCTTTAGCTCAAACTGTGCGACAATCACATGTTAAAACGATGTTGAGCAGCTCACAAACGGAGACCGGTTACAGCTCGGCGTATTACAGCAACCGCGATTGTAAACATACCACAGTGAGAAGGACCCACAGAGCTTATTGGGTTTGCTGCTCAGCCCGAGTCTTGTTGTTTTTATGCAGTTTTGTTCGGGGAGGGGGCGTTGCCTCACAAAGTTCTCCCTCAGGGAATTGCGGCATTTTAGAAATGTAGTTCCTCGTTGTTACAGTTCCCTTTTAGCTGTGCATATGTAGTCATTTTAAAGCTGTGTGATATGTGATGATAGGTGGTTTCCAGCTCTTCTATCTCTGTTGGACAAGTCTTGCATCATGTGGACGTGTTGATGGTTATCATTTAATTTATTTATTTCCCCCCCGGTTGTGTCAGTTTGTTGTTTCATGACTCCCACTTGTTCAGAGAGAGGAGTCAGTGAAATACTGCTGGACCGACAAAGTCACTCTGCTCCAGATTATGTGCGGTCACATACTTTTATTTCCATCCCCATCTCTTTCCCCCTCTTCTATAAATAGCATCCTCTCATTCTTGCACCTTTTGTGGCGTCTAAATGATGTGATCATTCAAGCTGGATTTTTAATAAACGCCTGTACAGCGGTGCGTCCATGCTCTATTCTCCTTTAACACCCTGCCCCTGTTGACAGAAGCTCTGTCGATGAGGAGGTGACACCCCTGGACGATGGCACCTCTGATGATGACGTCTTGGCCAACACCTCGGAGGATGAGGACGACAGCAGCTCCATCTCTAGTAAAGGAGATCCTGAGCAGCCAGAGGGGAGTTCGGTGAGAAACGCACACTGATGGATTTATGACCTCGGTTCCTGGTTGTGCTGAGAAATACTTCCTGGAATATTCCATGGAATATTGTGATGCACAGCGTATCTGCACAGTGATTTTATGATGGTACACTGCATTGTGATTCTAAGTCTGTGTGTTTTTTGCATCTGTTTATTAGATGCAGAGTGAACAGAAGAAGAGCAAAATTCACCACATTGCCACAGAAATCATGAGCTCTGAGAGTGTGTAAGAGGCTTAATTTGTTTTTCTTGAAGCGTATTTAAATTACATGAAACACAATGTTATCATTTACATCAAGGGGTGTTAAAACAGGACTCACCAGGTCTGTGTATTATTAAATGACTGTGTTTTTAATAGAAATTAGGTTGTTGAATTGTTTGAATTGTATTTATGCTATGAGCACCACGGATGCAATTACATTCACCAGCATTGTATTGGGTGGAGACGTGTATCTAAAACAAAAAATATCAACCACCACTAAATAAGTGAGAATTTATGGTTATTTATTTTATTTGGGGGAAGCATCTCTATACTTCCTCTGCAACTATCAACATTTTGTTCCCTTCTTGCTCTCTAGGTTTGTTAATGTCCTGAAGCTGCTTCATGTTGTAAGTACCCCCACACTTCACTACACTAAAAAACATATCCTCCATTACATTCTCCATATGTCTTTGATTAGTGAGCCACTAGGGCACACCCCATGCAGGATTAGACCGTGTGGAGACCCAACTCCCCTCAGTCTTGAACGCACAGCTCACATTCCTCACGGTTTTCCCTGGCTTTGTCGATGCTAGGTTGATCTCGGGGTGCACCTCTGTATTTACACGGATTCATGTTGTCTCCTTGTAATGCTTTGACAAACTGTATCAACACATCGAAGTAAAGCACCAAAACCAGATCATCAGATCATTTTGGTGCTTTACTTCCTCCAAAAATGTGTTTGAGAAATTTGAGCATTTGTATCGTCAGATCAGTATAACTATCCAACTTGTAAACACTGCTCTATTGTAATCTCACAACATAAACCATCTACTCTCGCATCCACTAAATCGCTTTTCATAGGACGTAAAATGAGTGTAAATGAACAAAGGAACACAATCCCACATGTAAGTTCTAAACTACTTTTGGGAAGTGGGCGAAGCAAGAGCAGAACAACAGGATAACCTGCTCCACTTTAATGTACATCTCCACAGTCGGACAACTGAATACTGACAACCAAGGTGACCTCCTCATCATATCACTCCGCCAATTGTATAAATGTAGATTATAATTAATAATAATGCTAGGGTAATCTACTCATCATCTTACACTAATTACTCAACTTTGTACCCGTGTGTTCACAGTGTTGATTTACCTCAAAGGTAAAGTGCTTTTTGGTATTTGGAGAAAAAAAATGAATGAATATGAGCAGATGTTTCGGAGAGACCAAGGTTTCAAAACAAGATCGTAGAGGGACTGAGTCATAAACAATGACTCCTGGCTGCAGAGCACAGACAGGAAGTGTTTGGGTCTCTGCAGACTGTAGAGGAATGGAGTCCAGTAATGAGGATCAGTCATACCAAGTTGAAATGTCGAGGTGACTTAGTATTTGTTCATTCTCGCTCTCTGCCAGGCACTCGGCCAGCTTTTCACAGAGCGATTGATGATAACGCCACGTGCCATTTCTCCTGTGTTTTATCTGAGTTATGAGTTGAGCCGTATTTTCAACACTGTCAGCGATATGCTGTAAAATGTCAACTCTCCAGCAAAAGAAAGATAAGAAAAACTTTGATTCATAGCTTGATGAAAATTGAAGATCGGCTTTCAAAGAATCATTTAAATCCATTTAGGAGTGAGAAATAAACAGCTTGTTGTCAGGCCTGTTGTTGAACTCTTATCAAAACATTCATTCAGCTCGCTGCTGATTCAGTCACATCTTCATTGTCATCGTCTCTTATGGTATGAATCATCCAGATTCTTCTCATTTCCTGCCAAATCCTTTTCCACATGATGCACCTCCTTCGGCCGTCAGATCACACACATTACCGCAGCAGCACTCCACTGGCTGCTCAGTCAGTAAGCACTTTTATATGCCATGTGTCCTCATAAACCACTAGAAAACTTCCACATCATCAGAAAAGAAGCACAGACAGCACCCTCAGGGTTTCTTGCTCACCTTCTTTTTTTATTTATTATTTGACATGATTCACAGTATTATGGAAATGTTTGTTTAATGGGAGCCGGATGTATGTAGGTCATGGAGCAGCAATATTTCTCTTTTTTTATATATTTTATACTGAAAAATTCAAGAGCTTATCTGATTCATAGTGTTTTATTTTTTATTTGTTTTAGTTCTTCTTTAGTACTTCTTTGATATTTGCTTCTGGGTTTCCCCCTGTGTGCCCGAGTTCCTGTATTTGACCAGCTGACTCGTTATCCGTCTGACTATCTGGCCTGCAGGACTTCCGTGACGCGGTGTCCACGGCGTCCCGTCAGAGTGGGAAGCCTGTGATTGAGGAGCGTCTTCTCAACCAGATTCTGTACTCCCTCCCGCAGCTCTACGAACTCAACCAAGACCTGCTCAGAGAGCTGAAGCAGAGAGTGGCCAAATGGTACACAAGTATTTGTTGTACGCTTGTGTGTATACTGTGTACCTTTACTACATGGGCCAAAGATGGATGGAAAACCTGTCCCCATATTTGTGTCCACTTGGTTTTCCAGACGCCGTAGTAACCCAAGAGAAATCTTAATGTTACTGTATGATATGTTTATATTTCTACATATATTAGGGCTGGACAATATGTCCATATTCTGCCATGAGATTATACATCATCTTAGATTTTAATGGTATGTTAGAGGTCTTTTTCCTGGTTTTAAAGGCTGCATTACTATAAAGTGATGTCATTTTCATCGACCTAATTTACCCACTTAGTCATTATATCCACATTACAGGTGATAATTTAGAGGTCAAAGGTATTGTAGTATTGTGATTTATTCACAAGGTAGCGTTTCTTTATTCCATGTGCAGGGATGAGAATGCCCAGCTAGCAGACGTTTTCCTAAAGAAAGGGCCCTATCTGAAGATGTACTCCACATACATTCGCGAGTTTGACAAGAATGTGGCTCTACTGGAAGAGCAGAGTAAGAAGAACCCGGCATTCAGCGCTGTGGTACGGGAGTTTGAGGTAACGAGACTCGCGGGACCTGTTTTCTCTGTCTGAGGGGGTGTGTCTGGGTCGGGTCAGGTGGGTGTGGCTGTTCCTGAAACTTGTGTCGTTTTCTGATGTGTCCTAGGCTAGTCCACGCTGTGCCAACTTGGCTCTGAAGCATTACCTACTGAAGCCTGTTCAGAGGATTCCTCAGTACCGGATGTTACTCACAGGTACATCTGCATTTCCACAGCATTACATTAATCCATCACAAAGTCAAGTGTTACTTAATTCCCAAATCACTTCATCATTCCAAAATCACTTCATCATTGAAGTTATGGGCTTCTCACCTTTTGCATGTTGGACCAACCTGTGATGTCCCATTATTGGTAGCATGCTGCCCTCTGGTGTTCGGAAAAACAAGAAAAAGTCTGGATTTTCTGTCTTGCTCCTCCAATCCTCATATAATGAGATTTTTGAAGTGCAGCCCGATTCAGATTTGGTGACATAACACGAGCTTTAACATGAGTGGGCTTAGTGTTATTAGTGTTTTGTGTGGAGTCTAATGGCTCAGGGTCGATCCGCCGGGAGCAAAATGTGAAGAATGTTCCTCACGTCACTCTTGTATAATTGTATTATGTAAGCACTTGTAGACCTTTTCATCCAGGGTTTTAATTACAGATTACGTTCCAGGAATTTACTGTACAACACTGGGCACTTGTCACCCAGTGCAAAGTCGTTTTAACCGTTGAAACTGACTCTTAAATGTTTCTAACTTTGTTTCAGACTATCTAAAAAACCTGTCTGAAGACTCAGCTGATTACAAGGACACAAAAGGTAAGCCAAGGGCCTTTTGACATCTCTATACTGTAAGCTTACCTGATGGGTCAGTGGAATGTAAACACCGTCATATATGTGATGTAAACCTTTTTATACCTACATTTATATCCACTCAGCTGCCCTTGAAATAGTGAAAGAGGTGGCCAACCACGCCAACGACATCATGAAACAAGGGGTGAGAACCAACAAGAATTCATCATATTGTATTAATGTGTTGATAAAATGCTCCATGGGTTGCTGATGTCTACTTTTCTTCAGGATAACTTCCAGAAGCTGATCCAGGTGCAGTGCCGTCTGAATGGCCAGCATGAGATAGTTCAACCTGGGCGGGTAAGGTCATAAAGATTACTATAGAGTTTATATGTAGATGAAGTCACATAATGGATAAAGTAGAGAACACACTCTGAGGTCCATTTAGTCACTGCTCTGAAGCTTTCAGTTGTATTGCATGATCTTCCTCAGCAGTCATCATCAGTTATCATGAAATAGTTGAAATTTCTATTTTCCTTCTAAGAACTTCTAGGTCATGCTGGCTTAAAAGTTAAGAGTTGGATCAATTATTAGATTTTTTAAGCCATAGTATATAAAGCCTCCTGTCATTGAGAGTGAATAAAGTAATTTAATAATTATTATAACTAACTGGAAATAATAATAAATTAATAATAATGTACAGGTTTTTTGTATTTTCTGTAACATGGTGCTTCATTTTAAGCTCCAGAGTCAGACAATGAGTCAGACATGCTCATTAAATGAAACCGAAAACAACAAACATGACCTAATGTGACCTTTCTTTCGGCTCCAGATCTTCCTGAAAGAGGGCATCCTAAAGAAGCTTTCCAGGAAGGTCATGCAGCCCAGAATGTTCTTCCTGGTACAGTAAAACACATATCTATCATCTATCTTTTAGTTAAGGCTTAGTTACGATATATTATGTTTGTTCATTCTTGAATGTACCTATCAGAAGGAGTTATGGATCACAGACTCTTTGGGCCTTTTCTAAACTAAACCCTTCCCACTCCCACTCCGTCACGGAGGGCACTCCATTAGTAGTCACACTCACAGCTGAATCAAGTCCCCTTCATTAAGGTGGAGGGTGAGAATAATGCTGCAAGCTTCGGGATGAACTACCCTCTCTCTGGCGGAAACAGTAATACATGGACAGGCCATGCATATGTAAATACACACGGATCTGGCACTTTTGTTGTATACTTTATTGAAGGCCTATTGTTATACTTTTACTTATCTATATTTGATATTATATTGTTTTTATTATTTATTATTGTATATCTGGACAACACCAAGCACAAGAATGTCCTTTGGGATTAATAATGTTCTCTCTTATCTCTTCTTATCTAATATAACTTAGTTGGAGCAGTTTATGAGTAAATGTTTGTACGGAGCGCCTTCAATGATGAACAGTATAGGTGTTGTTGCACCGGTTAGTAAGTCAGCATGGATGCAGGCTCGCTGTTGGATGGTTTTATAACCCACTTCCACTCCCCACTAACTGGTTTAATGTGGCGGACCCTCCACATGAACGCGCAAACAGAGTGGAAGTGGGTAGGGGGAGGGTGTAGGCGCTGGTTTGGAAAAGGCCCTTTGACTCTCCTGAGATTAAAGCTCATGATTTGATGATATGTATTAAAGCATTATGGTGGCTAATAACGCCAAAAAGTATTGAAAACAATTTGTTTTTACCGGTGATATTCTCTGTAGTGTATTGGAGAAGACAGGATGGACAGAAGTGGCGAAAGGGAAATGATTTAAAATATTTATTTTTACATTTCTCTGTCATTTCTCCTTCAGTTTAATGACACGTTGCTGTACACCACTCCTGTTCAGTCAGGCCAGTACAAGTTCAACAACATGTTGTCTCTGGCTGGGATGAAGGTGAGAACCTTATTTCTTTGCAACCCCCATTATTTCACATATTATTCTATCAGGATATGTTTTACACTGCCATCACTGCTGACAATGACAATAATTACAGGTTAGCAAACCGAGCCAAGAGGCCTATCAGAATGAGCTGAATATTGAGAGTGTGGAGCGCTCTTTCATTCTCTCAGCGAGGTAATGATCCCAAACAAAAGCTATTTCTTGCTAATTTGCATAATGCATTATTTCATAACAATCCTTCTGTGTCTCTCCTTGCGTTGCATAAGTCTGTGGATACTGTGTAGGTCTGTAGTCACACTGTGCTTTCTGTCTGCAGTTCGGCCACAGAGCGAGATGAATGGCTTGAGGCCATTTCCACGGCGATCAGCGACTACACCAGGAAGAAGATCAGTTTTATATCTGGCAAACCTCCAGAAGAGGTAAGAAAATGAATTCAAGCGAATCGCATTTCTTGTTTATAATGTGTACTCTCTTAAAGTGATGAATACCACGTCTATTTTATAGTGTATGCATGATGGATGAGAGTCAGCTTTGTGTTTTTTTAATTTTTTTATTCAGGTAGAACTGACAGATTGTGGTGATGGCGCTCCTTTGGGATCCAAAGCGCCTATTTGGATCCCTGACCCACGGACCACCATGTGTATGATCTGCACTTGTGAGTTCACACTAACATGGAGGCGACATCACTGCCGTGCATGTGGAAAGGTAAGAACGAAAAAAAAAAGGAGATGTAGTTTCTAAAAAAAATCTTGAGCTGCAAAATAAGATTGCTTGCAAAATTGTACATGTTGTAAAATAATAACATATTTGATCCGATCAGGTGGTGTGTCAGTCTTGTTCCTCCAACAAATACTGTCTTGAATATCTAAAGAATCACTTAGCACGAGTGTGTGACCAGTGTTTCTCCGTTCTTCAGCAGCAGAAAAGTAAGTCTTGCTTCCTTCTAATATGGTTTGCAATATAATTCAAACACACTGTCATCCTAACGCACATAAATGTAGATTAGACACAGGATATCCATGAATTGTATGTATTTTCTATGTAATAAACCAGTGGTTTCCAAAGCTTTTTCATTCATGTAACCCCTTCCCTTACCAGGCAAAACGTAACTGAACAAATGTAGTTGTGAATGTGATGCAATAGTTTACAGCACTAATGGATTGAAAAGTGTGTATAAAATGTGATTTATTTAACTTATGATGTATAATTCATATAGGAATTGTGAATGACTGATCTTTTTAAATTAACTTTTTTTTTTAAATATCTTGTAAATATCCTTGCAGTACCCCAAAGCACCACCAGATTTCAGAAACACTAGTTTAAACAACTGCATGTTCCACATTTGTGTTCATAAGGTGAACGAGCTCGAGCAGCTGTATCCCCTGGAAACAAAACGTTTGCTTTTTCCAGGAAGCAGAAGAAGATACCTGCAGCACTCAAAGAGGTGATCGATGCTTTGTCACGATCCCGATGCATTGTTAGTGATAATGACCAGATATCTCATAAGATAGAGGGTTTTTTTTCAGGTGTCGGCAAGCACAGACAACTCCTCCATGAGTGGGTATCTGCAGAGGTCAAAGGGCAATAAGAAACAGGGGAAGAGGCTATGGTTTGTTATCAAAGATAAGGTCCTGTACACATATGCCGCAAGTGAGGTAAGAGCTTGGATCAGTGATGCCTATGTTCTAATTTAACCGAAGGGAATTGATTTCGTGTCCAGATAACATCAGTCTTTTATTGTCTTCCTGCAGGATGTTGCAGCCTTAGAGAGTCAGCCCCTGTTAGGGTTCATGCTGAAAGTCGATTCATCTCAGAAGTTACAGTTTAAGCTTTACCACAAAAAAACACTTTACTACATCTTTACAGCTGATGACCTACAAACGGCACAGAGGTACAGTATAAAGAGAGGTGCTAGCTATTGTTGCATATTGTGGCAGCAATGATAATACTAATAATGTTTTTTTTTTTTTTAAACAGATGGATTGACACATTCAAAGAAGCCACGGTGCTTTAATATCAGTCGACAGTGTGTGTAGCTGTTCAACATACTGTTTTACCTCAGTGCTCTCTGAATTCTGCAAAAAGCATCTAGAGACACCATGTTGGTTGCACTGAAATAAAATCCAAATATATTATTTTATTGTTTCAGACAATCATACTGTAGTTACCTTTTGTGGGTATTAGCTATGTTAGGGAATATTAAATTAACAGGAATATTTTCTATTTACAATCATGGAGTTTTGGCTACAATTTTAGAATCATATGCCACAATCATGTGTAGCTATAGACTTTTTTTGTGTTACATTTTAATTATTTTGTTATTATGCTGCTTGGATCTCCAAAGCACACGTGTTGTGTTTATAAAGCCAATTGTAAATAGATTTATAATGAATACTGTCGTAACATTGTGATCTGCATTTACCAAGTAATTTTTAGAGGTCAAAACAAATTGTATAGATGTTTCTTGTTGTGTGGGAATGATTATTTTAGAACCAACAATGTGCACTCTTGTGCATGCCTTTCACCTTACATTTCTGTAACTCTGATCATGAGTCTTATTGGTGTCTCAGGGGAATGTTCACTGTTTGGACACAACTGTACCATAATGTTTATTGCACCTAAGTAACTCAAACGGCTCTGTATATTTAATCCCTACAGTGATATCTTTTTGTAAATATATAGAATAAATGTAATCAAATTGCCATGAATTTTGCCTTTATTTTTTAAAATTCTGTCACTTTAATATTGTTCTGATTTACTCTTATTTTGTCACGGTCAACTGTAGAGGCAACAAACTATTTGGCTGCACATTAAATGGTGGGAAAGTAATAGTAAGCAATCGGGGCAATACATTACATAAATAATCATTGTTTTTTTACTGAAAAGCATTTTGAGTAGATTATATTTCCACTGGACTGTGAAATCACATTCATTTGTAGTGTGAAAATGTGGTTTCTTTTGCAGAAATGCCAGCAATTGTACAACTGTGGAGCCTTTAGTCAATGGAAAGCATAGGCTCATTTGCATGTCTCACTATATTATGATTGATGATGTCTTCCCAGACATCTGAATTCATAACATTATATCCAATGATACTGCCTAATTTGTCTGAGTACGTTTTAATTACCAACTAAAATGTTGTGGCATTGGTGTGAGATGCAGAACTGTTAATAAAATTGCTCTATTCACTGTGTGATATACATGCCATCATTCGTGACAAAAACACCACACACACTGGGTGCTGGCTATGAACCGCGGTAGCCTAACTGCGCATGTGCGTAAATCGTATATTGATGAAAAAGGGTCACGAACTCTGACCCTCCAACCAACTACAACTAACAGTTAAAATATCAATTTATTGAGGACTATACATTATCTGACCCAACAGCTCCTTTACAGGTGAGATCTAATTACTAATGTGGGCGCATGAGACGTTCAAGAACGAGACACGGGCGGCCAGTAACACAGGAAGGGGGGGAGTGTTAACGTTAGTTCTAACGTTACAGCAGGGAAGCAACCATTGCCAGTTAGCAAACAGTTAGCCTAGCTCGTTGGCACCGACGTCCGCATCTCAGCGTTTAAAAACTAAATTAGGCAAGTATGCATCACATTGTTTTGTGTACGCGGCTGCATCGCTGCTATCGTAATTGACGTTACATGGTAATGTGTAGCTATTCGGCAACAGCAATATTGCTAACGTACATGCTAGTTAGCCAACAAGCTGTGTTACAGTTAGCTGATGTTAGCTGCTGTGCTAGCGTTGCTAGCGCTAGTTCGCAAACTAAACAGCCACAACATTAATTTAAGCCTGTAAGCGGGAACGACACGCCGTGTGGTTAACAACATATTGTCTTGTTTAAGTACCGATTGATGTGGAAGTCCAGTGCAAGAATGAATGCGAATGTTGCCCCGATGTCAAAACCGAAGTCCCGCCGTGGACTCTACGTTTCGGCATCATGGGCCTTGAACCCAAGCGTGCTTTAACCCTTCAATGTTGACCTTTCACCCACAGGAAAAGAAATACCTTTATCTTCCGTATCGATTTTAAATAGCTGGCTGTCAGGAGCTTGCTTGTGTTGCCACTGCAGCATTACCGCTCATTCCTTGTCACTTAAAAGTGATAATAAGCCACATTTTATAACGAGGCCACCAACAGTACAGTTTCGAGCTAGCGCAGGCTAGATTGGTTAGCATAGGCCACACACTAACATTAGTTAGTGGCACGCAATAATAGAAGTCTTGAAAGAAGAAGTTTTGTTTGAGCTGTTAACAGAAATCAACTCTAGCTTATTTTGATTTAGCTAGTTTTAAGCATTATTCAGAAATATCGGACTGAAATATCTTCTAGATAAAGAGGTAGTGTTAAACTAGCAACGTTAAACCGGAGGGATAAAAAGTAGTTGTAACGTTAGCTAGGTAAACGTTTGTAAAGCGTACTCAATCTTCATCGTCATTTGAACTGCTTTGAGCTTTAATATAATGTAAATTGAAAATAATTTGAGTTCGAGCTCCGGGTGCCTGATACGCATCTTAAATATATAGTATATTCAACAATGCTGTTTACACATGTGGTACAAGTTGTTGAAATGTTTTATGAGGTCTTAACTACACCTTAAACTCAAACATATTTCAAAGATAGCATTTCAAGTCTTAAATTATGGACAGGGCTGGTAATATTCTATATATTTTTTTTAATTGTCAATGAAATGCCAAAACCAACAGTTAATTAAGCCTGTCAATGAGTATTGTCAGTTTAGCCTGATAGAGCGTAGTCCCCTGTATCAGAGACCTGCACTGTTGCCCAGAACCATTAAAAAGATGAGCCTCCCCGTTGCACTTTGTGACATGTTTCTGCATTACTTAGAACATAGGACACTAGTTTATTCCACACCAATTCCATCTACATTGACATGCTTCTATAAATACTTATTAGTGACAACAAAAGTATGCCTAAGGCCTACTGTTAAACAGAACTCAGCTGTTTTACTGGAAAATGGGACTATATAATTTAGGAAAAGTGTTTTTAAAGAAGAAAAGCACATTAGAAGGTATTGAGAAGTATAACACTATGAATGTGATTTAATTGCAGTGAGAAAAGTACAGAATACAATCAGCCTTATCCTTGAAGGTACTACTTTAACTAACCCAAAGTTTGCTTTAATAAGATATAAACTAAAACATATCCTCTCTCTACAGGTGTGCATGCCTCATGGGACACTGACGTGAAGAACGGTAGAAGAAGGTGCTTGCAGATTCAGAATGGATGGACAGACCCAAAGGATTCAACTGGTTTCAGCAGACAGCAGCATGGCATTAGGACACAGAATCCAGGTGATGTGACAGCCTGTTCATCACTAGTAAATGCTCTTCTGTTTTTGGTATTTGCATAAACACATTTAACTCATGATTTTGGACTGATTAAATCCAAGATCATAGTATATCTGGCGGTTTAACCCAGTACTGTCTCGTACATGCACAATTTCTCTCGTGAGCTTTTTTTTTTTTCCTCATATCATTAGTTTAACTTCAGAGAGTCAGCACCCTCACATGTTTTTTTTTTTTTTTTTTTTAATGTCTTTTAGATTGTAACTGATCAGCAAACTGGCCAGAAGATCCAGATCGTCACTGCACTTGAGCCATCTTCTCCTGGAAAACAGCAGTATATCCTAGCAAATGCAGACTATTCCTCTGGTGGGAAAGTGATCCTTGCCAAGCAGGAGGGCTCACCCAACAAGGTCATCCTCTCCGATGGCTCTGGGGTTAACCAGCTGTTGTTTGCCTCCCCTGATTTGGCTGGACAGCAGATTCAGGTATTGCCAAAGGACTTCCTCATTCATTTGCGATAAACAAATTACTGAAAGGTCTTAGGACTGAAGCATGAACATGTTTGCTCTATTAACTTATTCCATTGTTCCATGTTGTTTGCCAGTTTGTGACTGAAGGATCAGACCAGTCCATTGTGAAGCCGGTTGTGGAGTACTGCGTTGTCTGTGGGGACAAGGCCTCAGGTATGAATTAAGTTTGATTTGCTTTAACATTATTCATTTTTTTTTCAGTAAAACACATTTACCCTATTTTCTCTTTCCTCTCTCAGGGCGACATTACGGAGCTGTCAGCTGTGAGGGCTGTAAGGGTTTCTTCAAACGCAGCATTAGAAAGAACCTTGTGTATACATGCAGGGGTTCTGGAGAGTGTGCCATTAACAAACTCCACCGAAACCGCTGCCAGTTCTGTCGACTGCATCGCTGCATATCTCTGGGCATGAAACAAGATTGTAAGAGAGTGTAATATTCTGCATGTACAGTTGTGGATGTGTCATTTAGAACTTGCATAGATGAGGTCTGATGTCTTTGTTTTGTCTTATCTAGCTGTGCAGTGTGAGAGAAAGCCTGTTGAAGTGACCAGAGAGAAATCCATCAACTGTGCAGCCTCCACTGAGAAAATCTACATCCGCAAAAACCTGTGTAGTCCTCTGGCTGCCACACCCACTTTTATGTCCGACAAGGAAACTGCTAGGTACAGCCACTTGACATAATAAATTCACTAATTTACCAGTTTATTATATTTACCTTTACAGTCTTGATACAACACGATACATAGCCCTGATGTAAGCAAAGTGTATCTTTGTATAATATATGTGTTAAATAAATAAAATAACTATGTTGTTCTATTGGACTGCATCATATTAAAAGTGGTTTCTTATTTTTATCCTAATTGACACAGAAAGGAAACTAGAAACACCTCAATATAATGTAGTCCAATACAACATCATCACTAACTACAGCCTCAAAACATTCCATATAGTTGAATAACTAATAAACTGATATGTGTGAGTACTGACTTAATCATATTGCATGGTTCCATATTACATAATGCAATGTGAAATGTTAAATCTCTAACTTCAGATCTACAAGTTTGCTTGAATCAAGCATGTTGCTCAACATCCAACAACCCTTCTCCAAGCTCGAAAACACCATCTTGGTTCCAGCATCCCCTGACAAGGTAACGCTGATGCTGTCAAATGACATTTAACTGAAGTCATACGTAGTTATTGTTAAAGATGAAAGCCCCTGGGAATATTGGGGTTTTAAATACATCAGCATAACTTATAATTAATAAATGAATAATTGCTTGTTCATTAAAGGTGCATGTGTCTGAATATCTGTGTGACGTGGACCATTTCTGTTTTATTACTTTCTTGACGTGGTTCAGTCATGAGGACAAATGTTTGTTTTTTTAACTAGACAGCTCAGTACAAAAATGAAAAATCAAAACTTTTGTGTTTATGAGACATGGTCGATAATGGCAGCTACCCGTTCAGCAGGTTGACCCATCTCAAAGCGACCTTGGCACGCTGGCAAATGTAGTGACGTCCCTTGCTCACCTCAACAAGGCCAGGGAGGCATGTGACAGCAGCAATGATCCGATGGGAGATGAAACGCTTAGCAACGGGGAAGAATCGATGACAGACATCCAAGGAGATGAGCAAACTGCAAGCGATATCACTCGGTGAGGGATATGTCGTAAAGAATCTAGAGGCTTCGATGCTAACCAGTAGTTGTTTCTGAATACGTTGATACACACAAATGACATGAGCACTAGGAAGAAACCCAGGGGCTGTTGCTTATTTATTGTTCATAGCAGTGCTTTAATAGAATTTCCTGCAGGGCCATGTGTTTTCTGACTCCGCTCTTAAAGACTTAATTAGATTCACCCACAGTCATATGAATCATATGTCAAGAGTGCACTTGAGTGCTGCTTTCAGCTATATCCTATATTTCCCCTTTCTGTCTAATCTCCAATATATTAGATGTCTGACCGGAAACATGGAACTGTTAATGTTAACGTTTTGTGTTCATATTTTGTGTACAATTAGAGCTTTTGACACCCTGGCTAAAGTGCTGCACCCTGGTGATGGCTCAGCAGGAGATTCCTTGGAGGCCACAATGCAACTGATGTCAGGGGACCAGTCGGGTCCTGTGGTGGAGTTGGAGGGACCTATACTCTCTGACAACCATATCCCTTTCAAGGTAAAGACACAGTCACTGACCTCTACGCTCGGGATGAAATACAACCGAGACCAAACTGCTGCTTATGATTTACTGAGTTCCACATTTTTAAACACTGCAGTCATGTGTTCTTCATTTGTTCTACAATTTGTTCAGCTTATGATGCCTTTGCCTGTGCCAGAGTACCTCAATGTCAACTACATCTGTGAGTCAGCGTCCCGACTACTTTTTCTCTCTATGCACTGGGCACGCTCCATTCCTGCCTTTCAGACTCTTGGGTAAGCCTTTGTTACAAGGTTTTTCATTATTTCATGACACCTTTTTAAATAGCGCCGTTGGACGTTGTCATTACATGTCTTTTTTAAAATGGTATGTAAGTGAGCTTACCGTAAGGTGGTCATACAGTTCTCTTGTAAAATTAATATTTTTTCTTTTACAGTGGGCAAGACAATGACATTAATTTAATGAAAGCCTGCTGGAACGAGCTGTTCGCCCTGGGTCTGGCACAGTGCTCCAACGTCATGAATGTTGGTACCATCCTAAGTGCCATTATCAACCATCTGCAGACCAGCTTACAGGAAGGTAGGACGGCTCTGCTGTTGATTGTCTGCAAGTTTTCCAATGTGATGCTGCCATGCAGACCATGTTTATTTTTGTAACACAATCTGTCTTGAATTCTCAAAAACTATACAGATGTTCTCCTCTTTACATCTATGATATATATATATTTTTTCTTTTTCTTTTTTAATGAATCTCCTGCAGATAAGCTGTCGCCAGATCGAGTTAAACTAGTAATGGAGCACATCTGGAGGATGCAGGAGTTCTGTAACAGCATGACCAAGCTATCCCCAGACTCTTATGAATATGCCTACCTCAAAGCCATCGTTCTTTTCAGTCCTGGTGCGTAATCAACTGGCCAGTGAAAATTACATTGTCATGTTCTTTTTGTCCTGTTGGGAAGGAGAGAAAGTGGGAACAAATATGCTTGGACTCTTGTCTGACTATGTTGTTTTTGTACTAGATCACCCAGGCATAGATAATACTCCACAGATAGAGCGGTTTCAGGAGGCGGCCTACATGGAACTGCAGGACTACGTAACTAGGACCTACCCAGAAGACTCCTATCGGTCAGTCAATTACTAATGCAGAGTTGCTCTATCTTGAGCGAGACAGATTTGTGATGATATCATAGATGTACTTGCTACAGAACACATGTTTACATTTTATGTCTCACTTCCCCTCATTGCTCTCAGGTTATCCAAGCTGTTGCTGCGTCTTCCTGCCCTCAGGCTGATAAGTGCAGCTGTCACAGAGGAGTTGTTTTTCGCTGGCCTCATTGGAAACGTGCAGATCGACAGCATCATCCCATACATCCTTAAAATGGAGTCCACTGATTACAATAGCCAAGCAGTCTCGGGGGTCTGACACACTGTGCCATATTGCAACATTGGACTGTGAAAACTGGCCGGCCAGCCAATCGGAGTGCTCCACAGAGAGATCACAAAGTGGTCCCAACATACTGTAGTTATGATACCACATCCATTGGGAATTCTGTTTTCAATATAACCTTGCTCTTACTTCTGACTCCTCAGTTACCAGTCAGTAGAGCACACCTCACAGAGAGGACTAACACAAATCAAGTCCAGTGGCAAGTGAGCCTGCCAATATCTGCCCATTCAGGAATGAACCCTTGAAACCTGCATAGTAGACTGCGCTTTTTATTGTACATAGTATTTTATGCTTCATCGCCTCCAGGCCTTTCCTTTCTCTGTAGATCTTGTTTCTACATTGAAGGAATGAGGGTGGTTTGTTATTTACTGCTTTCCTGCATGGTCATGCTATTTTATTTTCTAATTATTATGAGGAAGAAAAACTTGTCATAATGTGAATCGATTTGTGAGATGATGTTATTGCAAAAGGTTATAACCTTTATTTCTTGTGTGTTTGCCAATCCAAAGGACTGGGCAGCATCACTTGTCAAATATTTGACATCATGAGTCATTGTGTATATAGATTTGTATATAGAATGTACCAAGAAGGCTAAAATGGGCAGCACTTGGTAATCTGTGAATTCCATCTTTTGGATGGATTAATGTGGGTGGAAAATGGTCTTGTCATTTGAAAATAAAAACACCGTTAAACCATGTTTTTCTATTATTTACCCAATTGTCCTCAAGTTTTGGGGCAGCAGCTGTGGACTGCCAGATACCCAAAAGAATGTGTTCCCCATGTCATGTTGGGATGCATTGGGAGTTCAGCAGTCTGCATTATAATGGACTCTGTGTGAATAAAGATAGTAGTCTTTTCTGTCCCGTAAAAAGGAATTAGTGTATTTGTTTTGAATATCCTTGCTGCAGAAACCCTTGAAATACAAAAACAGGCTTTTGTGCCAGATAATCAGATTGTTTAGCCTTCAGACAAACATTAAAGGAGCATTCAAACTATAAAAGTGGTAAACATACAGTTGGCAGGTATACTAAACTAATCAACTTTTGACCTTTGTTTATCAAAGTCCCATTTCCCCGTTTGTAGACCAGGTTTCTATTAAATGCATTCATCCACAAATTGATTTCAGCTCGCAGCTGTTTATCAGCCCAAATAGCTCTTTGATTGTGTCAAGAAAACTCCTAACCATGCTTCTTGGAACTTGACCTGTTTCTATAAACAAAGCACACATTTTACATGTTTTTTCTGAATTAATAATGCAAAATCTATATCTTACTCTAGTGATTTATTGTTGCATATTGTGTCAAGTGATATGAAGGAGGAAGGTGTCGCAGTCTGCTGTGCAAAGGACAACTTTCAGAGTGTTATTATCTATTTTTAATTGGTGCTCTCCAGATATGAATGGACAAATGGCAGCATCTGTAAGCTTTCTTTGGCTGTAGTTACCCAGTGGATGTGCTCAGCTAATTAAAGGCACTGAGAGGACAATTTAATCTGCATTAATTCTACTGTCTGCTGCTGTTTTTAGAAGCCCATTATCCAGTGTATCCTTTTAAAAAGCATTTTGTTCACTGCAGCCTTATCATAACGCTACATCAGTGACTCTTTGAACCACAGAGATTCATGCATGTCAATATATTGTGCACTCGCCACTCATTGTCTGTGAGAAAAAAAACATAGTAACTGTTGAGGTTAAGCAATTTGTGATGCAACATGGTCATTTGTGTTCACAGCTAGGTGGATTAACTCATTCCAAGGTGAATGCATGGAATTGGGCTGTTCCCATTGGCCCTTGCATGAGCGAAATTGGAGTAAATGCCGCAGGTGTCTCTTATGTTGATGTTGTAATCAAATTGTACAGACATGACTTTAATAATTGTAAAGATAAGATAGAATCACCAGCAAATGACATCTCAGCTGCATAGCGTTATTATAGGTGATCATCATACATATAATAATGAAAAGAATTGTAAATAATTACAAAAAAAGAAAAAACCTCATGCAAAACAATACTGTAGAATAAAATACCACACAATAGTACATTTTCAACAGATTGAAAAGGTGAAGCCTGAAGTTTGTTACAATACAATTTGTCAAGAATCAGAAAGAGACGTCAATTTTTCTTTTTTCTCTCATCTTCAACATCTTTTGGATAATTTCAGCTAAAGCTTTAATTTTCTGTTTTGTTTCATGATTGGCACTTTGAATTTTCAATTGTTTGCAATTAAACGTAGCTCTCTGAATTGTGAAAAGTATATATATATTTTTTATAAATATGTATGTGCCCCACAATTCCACACAATGAGTAATATATAACTGACAGTGGAAAGTACATTAACTCAGGAATTGTACAATTTTGAGATAGGCTACTTGTACTTGAGCATTTCCATTTGATGCCACTTCATGTCTATTCCACCACATTTCAGAGGGAAATATTGCATTTCTGTTTGACAGATATAATCAACAATTAAAATACCATGCATTATTGTTAGATTATGCTACCCAGCAGTATATACGTGAGTTGTTAAATGCTGCTTCCTTAAACGAATGAGTAATTAGAATGCAATAAACATTTTACTTTGACACTTTATTTGCATTTTTCTGATAATGTTGATGTGCTATATTTCTTCAAACATTTTACTTGTAACACTATTTTACATTGAAGTAGTTGAAATGGCCTGATTTCATACAGTATTGCAACAGACTTTGGCTGAAACGTCCATTCCCCCCAAAATGTGACACTATTCATTTGAGTAATTAAACTACGTCACATCAACCCATTATGGACAATGTGGGAATATAATTTTCTTGATCACAAACATACTTCTAGGATTGATTACGAGGCTCTTTTTAATCTACCAATGAGAGGCACGTGTGTTGAAAGAGTTAACCCCTCCTCGCGCGCGGCCCGCCCGCAGAGAGAAGTGGGCGGAGTTTGGGTGCACATAGTTTTTTTGTATGTTGAAGAGGGCAGTCAGAGGGTGTGTGTGTGTGTGTTTTTGTGTGTGAGAGAGAATGAGGGAGGCAGGGAGGGAGCGGAACGAGGCTCAACATGGACACGAGATTATGCGTGAGTTGTAAACTAGACCCGGTCCCGAACTGAAGAACCAGGAGCCCCTAACGGACCACAAACACGGGACTATTATGCCCAGCGCCAACGTGTCCGTGCGAAGTTTATCCGAAGTGGAGAAATACCTCAGCAGCCGGATGGTGAGTATCATGTGAGAGTTTTGCGGCATTGGCGTGTCACAAGCGGCGGGGTCCCTTACTGTACCAGCGGTACATTGTTGTCTGTTGTGGAGCTGCGCGTCATGTGTGAGAAACCCAACAGCTGCGCCCTAAAGCTGCACATTTCCCCGAACAAAGAGCCGTCTGCCCCGCGACACATTTAGGGAAATAACGTGAAAAAGAGCGTTTCTTCGTGGAGATGTCGTAGTGTGGTACAACCGGTACAAGTCTAGAAGTACAAAATCCCGGTCCCGACTTAATGGGGTTTGTCCACATATTAGACGACATCGACACATTAATCTTTCTGTGCTTCCTTACATCGACATCAGGGTTGACACTAACGAGTATTACCCATATCGATTAATCTGGCCACAAATGTATCAATTGTTTGGTATATAAAATGTAAGAAAATGGAGAAGTTTTGTTCAACCAAATGTCCAAAATATGTTTAGTTCAAGAAACATGCACAATATCCCAACAGGTGAAGTGGGATCCAGGACAGTTTTGTGGGATTTGCGGTTAAAGAATAATTAATTTCATTAAGACACTCATTAATGCCACACAACAGTGTTAGTGGTAATTGTTTTGGTAGCATGGCCCCCAGTTCCAGTGCAGGAGAGAAGAAAACAAGCAAATAGACATCATTAACCATTATGACAAAATATGTACAGTGAGAATATATGATATGAACAACCGGGTTCCCCATCATACCATAGCCTAATATATAAAAAAAGTACTATCAATATAACGGTACAGTATAAGTACAATAACTCAGTCCTGGAATCAATACTTGTGGTATGATGTGGTTAAATCCATTTGGTAACTAATTCCTTTATGCTGTAGTTGATGGTGCTGTTGTATCACATAGCAGGTGTTTCTTATAAGATTGTCTCTTCCAAAGAAAGTGGAAGTCTTAAATAAAGCATTTTTTATTTATTTATTTTTAGTTTCTGTTCGTAGCACAATATAATACTTGTATCTGAAATATGTGAGTGAAGTGGGTAATGTTTTGTTAAAATGAATTCTGCAGCAAAGACGGTTTTGGAGAAAACCATCGAACCATTTGGCCATTTTGTATGATGCTGGCCAAAGCCAGGTGGTCTCGGTCACAGTGATACAGAGGAGGGGAATTCCCTGTCGAGTTTGAGACCTTGTGCAACCAGAAAGTCCGTCGTGCAGCAGGTTGTCAATTCTTAGTATATGGATGAGCCTCCAGGCCTGCCACTCCTGTCTTCAAAGTGAAAGGGAGCTCTGGCAGCAGTCTCTATATCTCTTTTTTTATATTAAGACCCTTGCTGCCATGTGAGCAATTCCAGATACTTCAGATTGAAATGTAAAAAAAACAAAACACACTTATAAACTCCTTATCAATTAATGAAATCAATAAAATGTCCTCTGGAGTAGAGCTTGAAAAATTTGCACATAAATCATTTGAGCCAGCTTCCAAAGTAAACAATTAAATGGTTGTGGTATAAACACCAACACAATATAAAGGAACAACGCATCTGAGGAGTTGGCTCATTAAATACCACTGGACTGTGTAATTATGCTTTTCCTCCTTTTGTTGGCTGCAAATGACATTCCAGTTTTGTTCCTCAAAAAAGCCATTGTGCGGCAGATATAGTGGGTTAGAGGCCAAAGATGATGCAACACCTCAGCTTGAGTTTGAATCTTTTAACCCTCACTGAATGGTGGCTCTGTAGACATTTGCGTGCCATTTCTCAGACTCTTGTGCCCTACCTGTTGTCATTATCAACTTGAATGTGCTGTAATCTGTATGTTGTGAGTCATTAACTGGTAAATATTGTCCCGTTTTTGTTCTCTCTGGTTTTAAGGTCTATTATGTTTGTCTTGGCTAATGAGCTGATTGACCGCTACGTCATTGGATCATGCTCTCACTCTGAATCAGTGCATTGAATAAAGTTGCATATTTATCTTCTCCGAATCCCATTCGATACCCTCCCAGTCCTCGTGGGCAAGCACACGCTGGGAGTGTTAATGGGCTATTGATTGAGTCCTGAACCAACTTGTCTTTGAGATAATAGGGAATTCGTCTTAAATCACTCACCTCCCAGGGATTAGTCATTCAGGAAACCCAAGACCTCAAACTTAATTTCCTTGGTTGTTCTGATGAGGCGTACTGTTTGGCTTCTAAAGAACGGTTTTGCAATCAAAGTCAGGCCGTATAGACAGCTGTGGGATGCAGATGGGGGGCATGTTGGGTTTGTACAATCAAAAATGTGCTCCCTGTCTCTTCCCCTCTCTCCCTCTCTGGGTTTCTTCCCATTTCCCCGTCTGAACTCTGAGTGGAAGAGTCTGTATCCATGAGAATCAGCTGGAGGGAATACCAATAAGCACCGCAGGCTTCTTCCCCTCTGTGGTTCTGTTCTCTGCTGAAAGGACGGGTTTGTTCCATCTCAATGTGTGTGTGTGTGTGTGTGTGTGTGTGTGTGTGTGTGTGTGTGTGTGTGTGTGTGTGTGTGTGTGTGTGTGTGTGTGTGTGTGTGTGTGTGTGTGTGTGTGTGTGTGTGTGTGTGTGTGTGTGTGTGTGTGTGTGTGTGTGTGTGTGTGTGTGTGTGTGTGTGTGTGTGTGTGTGTGTGTGTGTGTGTGTGTGTGTGTGTGTGTGTGTGTCATCACTGTAAAATGTGATCCAGGAGACACCTGTTGTCATTGCAACTTCCACAAGAGTGCTTTGGAGTTCTGAACCCACAGTTATTCATTTAAAAAAAAATAAAATAACAGTCACTAAAAAAGGTGGGGAAATTATTTTTTTGATCCTTTAAACGGTAGAACAGCCAGCATGACGCTTAATTAACTCGCTCAATAAAACTTAGAATGTTTATATTCTAGGTGGTATTTGGTGTGCACAGAGGCAATGGCCTAGAATAAGGGACTCTATTGTTACACACAGCCTCATCATTTTGATCAAATTTCTTCAGATCACTGCAAACACCTGTGCTTGGAGTGGCATGGGCCTGTTTGCCTGTATTACCTGTGAACTGATGGCTTCGCCAGATTACAGCTGCAATTGTAAGCATTTGCAAACATTGCTTCCTCGTAACAGGGACAAAGCCTTCCTGTTTGCAAACGAACATGTAGTTTTATTAACATCCCACACAACGGGTTTAGCAAGTAACAGGCTCAGTTTCTGTGTGTTCTGCTTGTCTGAACCAATATTTGTTCCACTTATACTGCGGTGGGCTCATGCGCGTAAGGTTTTTTGCATAAAAAATGTAATCACTTACTAGATCAATGATGCAAGAGAGTGCACTGCAGTGCAAGATGAGCAACATCTGCAGGCTCTACTCCCCAAAACGTTGCTAAGATTCGGACTGATTTCTCTCTTACAATGACACACAGCTAAGATTGAGGCTAATGCAGTTTGATCTTTATGTTATGCTGCTAGTGAGGTCAGAGCTTATTAAATGGGTCATGTGTCGGACAGACGTCCTGAGCTATGTAGGGCAGGGTGGGGCCACAGGGCTCAAACAGGACTGAGGTAAGGGAGGCACCCCTGGGGGCACACGGGGCCTCCTGTAGTTTCTGTTGGTGGAGATGAAGACGATGATAATTGGGATGATTTGAGACCGCTGTGTTTGGGAGAATCCTCCTTCTGTTCTATTCCTGTCATCCTGTTTTTGTTTTGGTGTCTTTTGCTTTTTTTTCTCTCCCACTTTCTGTCTCTCTCTCTTCTTCTGCTCCACTGACACACTAATATCGATGGCTGAGTCAGGCAGCAGTGGGCGTATGCCTGGCTCCTTCATTTCAAAGACAACATTTTCTCGCATTGATAGTAATAAACCAGATTTTAAGCATATGATCAGACAGATGGGTCTCACACAGCCCAGCTTTTATATCCCAAAAAATCACAGTGAGGGAGTGCAAGTAGGAGTTCCTCGTGTTGCTCAAGGACACCCGTGCAGGTCACAAATAACCAGTGTTGAATCTGCGACCTCCAAGTTAAGGACTGTGTAAGACGTATGCCGTGCTGTAGCTGCTTTTCGCCTAGTTACTGGGTTCCCCCCCTCCTGTCATCTCCAGCCACCCCCAAAGACCTCCAATCCCGGTACTGTTCCACCCTCCTACCTCAACGACCCCTGGAGAATGCCTGCCTGCATAAGTGTTTGTGAGAAACGGAGTGAAAAGTAGGGCAGCTCCTCAGCAGATGTGGGTAGACATTTTCATCAGCGTGAGTCTAATTCATTTAGCAGAGCCACTCATTCAGAGACACCCTCCGATTTCTCCAGCAGATAGTCAGCGTGTGGAGAACTTGAGTAGCAGCAGTGGGTGGTGAAATGGAGTTATTACATTTCTTATAAAAGAATATTCAGGTCATCGTACCTCTTTTTTCAAATTGAGTGTGTGTGTGTGTGTAAAACATCTGGTTCGTGTTATTTGTGTTATCTGAGCTGCTCTCGTGAATCGGGCTTCTTCCAGCTAAAAGCCGTCTTGTTTTCATAAGAAAAAGATTACGCCCCCCATTTCAGCTGTGTAATACAATTTTGGCTTGACATTCACTAATCCAGGTGCCTTTGCTGCAGGCCTCAGCAGTGATCCATCAATGGCTGCCAGGTCACAATTTCAGCTGCTATTTGACTCATCCTGTTTCAATGATATCACAGCACCTTGAAGCAATAACCGTCCCTGTGTTCTTACATTGGCCCCCACCATGAGAATATTGAACGTTGAACAAAATTAAGACTGGTAGGGGGAGAGTGCCTGAAGAGCTAGCTTAGTTGCGGTACCTCATGGACTGCATTTAGTCTAAGCTGTCTGCTCGAACAGGCAGCTCTTTTTGTTGTTTGAAAATGAAAGAGAAGTTTAATATGAGCAGTGCGCACACAAGAGTGCCTCACACTTTTTTCAAGGAGGAGGATATTTGGCTCAGCTTTCTTTTGTGTGACAAACGGGTTTGACAAAACGAGGGCTTATGTGTGAAACTAATTCTTGTGACAAGAGATGTTTGTGCCCTCTGGTAAGAGCAGGATTGCGATTGGGCGCAGGGCGCCTCAGGCTATACGTCAGGCCAGTCAATCCATATGCAGTAGCTCGCTCGTCAGGGTCCACGACAGAGCAGAGGTAGGACATGACAAAGTGTGCTTTTTTCTCTGCAGACAAAGAGTCCAGTGTTCAAGAAGGACAGATGCCAGAGAGGGGAGGGGAGTGGGATGAGGACAGAGGCTGAAATACCCTCGGCATGCTTGTAGAAACAGGCATGACATTCTCTGGGTACACTATACATCCGTACATGTAACATGTATGTTCAGTACAATTATAGGGACCATGACAATAAAACAAAAGTGTGTGTGTGTGTGTGTGTGTACACACACGCACGTGCACACACACATGTCTACAAGAGTTTACAGCCAGTATTTTTTCCCCCTCTTAGTTCAGCGTGTTAGCATGCTAATCTTTGTTCAATGGTTCTCTCGACAACCAGCCTATGAGATTTTTCTACTGGTTTTTGGATTATTGCAGAAAATAAGCTCTGTGGCAAACAAATGCTTTTTATAATTTTAGAAGCACAATTAATTGCCATAAGTAAAAAGTTAACGTTAGGCTATAAACAGCGTGCCACTTGCAAGATAATTACTGATGTATTTTATGTTGCAGAACAAAATGCAAATTAGTTTAACCACAGACCAAAAAAAGCATTACAAAAAACCTGCAGGTATTAAATATAAGTATTGGACAAATTGAAATGTTGACCGGTGTTACAGGGAAAGTAAGATTACCAAAGTTACTAGGGATCATCCTCTGGGGAACATGAATATCTGTGTGAAACTACAATCCATTGTACAATGACCGTACATCCCATAGTTGAAATATTTCATTCTGGACCGAAGTGGTGGACAGACAGACCAGCAAGTGTATAGAACAATTTCTGTGTCGCACATTCTAGTGAAACCACGTTTGAGTAATAAATGAGCGCGTCCGGGATGACGCACCAGATTTTTGCTCAATGATCTCATCCTCACTACACAAGTTTGACTTGTTGATTGAGTGACAACAGCGAGTAAATTGCAATAGGTAATTGGATAACTTGAAACCAACTGGTTTCGAAGAAGAAGACTGGGCTGAGTGAGAATGTGTTATTGTTTTATTATCTGTTAGTCAGCGTCTGCACACCAGTGTACGTCATACTTAATCACTCTCGTCGTGGCAAACCTGTCTTGAGTTCCGCCTGAGAGTCACGTGTCGAGGAGTGTCAGTCTGTGGTGAGGTCTATTGTAGAGCTACTTAGCTTGCAATATGTAACCGTTGCGTGGTGATGTGGAAATGCTAAGCAGGATTCAGCCCTAAGTCTGCTGTGGGTTAGCTGTGATCTGTTTATTCGCTTGAAACTAGCTGTGTTACATTCGTTGAGGATTAGTGCAGCTTTGTGCAGCCCACAGTGCTTGTTGTACAACACTTTGTGTTGGGCTTGATCAGCTTACATTTCATGTCATTACACTGGTGTTTTAGCTATCTTGCAAGATTCAGTGGCTTGTTAGGCCACCGTCACATCACAGCGCTATTGCATGGAAAGTCTCAAAACGTTCCTCCAGAAAGTTAATTCAATTCTGTCTTCACAGCGCTCCTCCGTTTCCTCTTTATGTAAGGTCGTAAGGTTTCCTGTCATAGTTAAACTTGCTTACTTGAGCCATATTTATTCTGTTTCACTTCCTCAAGTCTACAGCAGACGTTTATGCCCGGCCGTGAACTATTGACATGTCAGTCAGGAACTAAATCTAATGTTGAGCATTTATGGACATTGCACTGTATAAATAGGGGATGCCATCTGGAAAGGCGATTTCCTTTGTGTGACATTATCACTGGCCTACATTTAATGTGTGTGCTCCACTTCTTTCAAACACATTAATAGCTGTTATCTGAATGTTCTGTGTCTGTGCTATACTGTAAATAAAAATAATTAATTTGGGGCTTGTGAAATATAACGGATATGCCAAATAAGAGCATTACGTATACAGATGGCCTCATTGTCAATAACGGGGAAGTTGAAAAGTGCAGAAGCTATGTAGACTTGCAGTATATGAAGAGCAAATTCAGAAATGATTAAAGGAAATGTTTTATTACCTGGTTATTAGTAAAAAAAAAAAAGTTTTGATCATCACAACCAGTCAACATAAGGAAGCAGTGACTAGACACAGCTATAGCAGAGTCCATCGGGAATGGCTACGGCAGATGGTGTTTAAAAAAAACAACAACCTCCTGCCAGTTTAACTCAATAATCCATACAATACATTGATGAATGAGAGGGAAAATTAAATTTCCGTTGTACTGCAGAGCTACTTAGCAGCGACCATGCTAATTACACACATAGTTAGTGTTAATGCTGGAAGCATTTGCCTCTGCTGCTGTTTCTGACGTCTAACTCCTTCAATCATTTTCAACGTAGAAACTACATTCAAACATCAAAACGTTCATCTTAATTATGACATGTGGGATTACTTTTCTTATTCGTAACTTTGATGCTTTCAGAAACATTTCCCCTTGTGCTACATGAGGTTTTTTTCTCTCTGGGAAGCTGTTGTATGACATGTGTGCCTCTGCTTTAACTCTATGCAAAGCCTTATCTCACCAAGCAGTTACTATAACCGTGGTAACCTTTTCATTACTGTTAGAGACACACACACAAACACAGACATTCTCTCTCTCTCTGTCTCTCTCTCTGTCTCTCTCTCTCTCTCTCTCTCTCTCTCTCTCTCTCTCTCTCTCTCTCTCTCTCTCTCTCTCTCAGGACATGGAAGCCTTCCTATCAGACCCAGTTCTTATGGATTAACCTCCCCGAGTCTATCAGATAGTGAGCCCCCCCCACCCCTTCAAAGAACAATAGACGTATTGTGTGTTACACAGAATGGGGATCATGATGTAGCATATCATGGAATCACCTCTATATGGCGTTTCTATTGTCTGATTTAGCCATTCACCCTCAACCCCACCCCTTCAAAATAAGAGTCTGGAATAACTGTATCTTATTAGGAATTTCAGGATGAGTTCTATCATACCAAATTCTGAAGTATCAACAGTCACTCTATCACTCTCTCTGAGGGATAGCTCATCTCAATTTCAAAATACAGAAATGAAAGGAGCGATAGGAAACAAGGGATGGACCCTTTTAAAAAATAAAATAAAGCACTAAATGTTGACTATATCTTAACAGACAACTCAGGACGGGCCTATTTTTTTTCTTCCAAAATAATAGCTTTATAGAATAACTATAACCTAACAGAAACCTCAGGATGAGTCTTGTTTTTCACAATAAAAATACCTACTCCCACTGATGGACCTAGTTTTTCAAAAATTTCATACAACTTAAACCCATTCACATTTTTCTCATTATTCCTACTACTTCACCTTCTTCACAAACTTCATGCCAGCAATGCAGTGTAGCATTATGTTCCACTTTTATATACTTTTGGAATTATTCAACATTTCAATGACATAAATACTGATTGAACCCATTCCCACATTTTCAATTATTTCTACTACTTAATTTTCTTTTGCGTCTAAACCAGCAATTCAGCTGAGTGTCAACTTTTCAGCATCCAGCATTCACACCAGCAAGTTCGTCTAGTTCTGCAATATAATTGTAGATTGTATCTTTTAACCTCAACAATAGGTGATTTACAGAAGGAAGATTCCTGCTAGGCGTGTTCGTGTGGGTTTAATCATGGTTTCCTCCCACCACCAGAACATGTATCCTTCCAGGGTACTGTGAATAGGGGGGGAGGGGATCCAGTATAAAACCAATGCCAAATCAAATCAGATCATAAAATCAGATTATGTGCTGTGGCAATCCATAACGGGAACAGCTGAAAGAAGAAGAGTCGCTTAATTTTTCCAGATGGCTCGTTTTGCTGCTTGGACAAATTTCCACAGTAAAATATAATCCATGCTAATGTTCCATATCTACAGTATCTGATTGTTGTTTCTTCTACTTGTAGGACCGGAGTACTGAGGGCAGTTTTGGGAGCCTCTCTGGGTCGATGTATCGGGGTTCTTCAGAGAACAATCTGGACCTGGACCTGAGTGATGGAGGTCCCGTTCCTGCTCAAGGCTTCGAGGTACAGCGTAGTCGTTCTTGCTTGGACAACCTCCAGCAGAAGATACTAAAAGTCACGGAGCAACTGAAGATAGAGCAGACGGCCCGGGATGAGAACGTAGCAGAGTATCTAAAGCTGGTGAACAGTGCAGACAAGCTGCAAGTAGGACGAATCAAACAGGTGTTTGAGAAGAAGAACCAGAAGTCGGCTCAAAATATTGCCCAGATGCAAAAGAAGCTGGAGCAGTACCATCGAAAGATGAAAGACAGAGAAATCCAGCACAGTCCATCCTCTCACCAACCCGCTGTCAAACACAGCACCTTACCCAGGGAGTCTCCCAGAGAGCTGCTGAGGGATATGACTGGCAGTGGCCGACACCCGACCATGGACAAGATCAAGACCATCGGCCCAGGCGTTTCCCTCTCCCCTCCTTTCTTCTTCAGCAAGCCCCGAGAGTTCGCCAACCTTATCAGGAACAAGTTTGGCAGTGCTGACAACATTGCTCACCTCAAGACCACTCTGGATGCTTCCTCACCACTCCCCACTGACAGTGCAGGAAAAGGGCTGAGTAGCAGCACCTTTTTGGTGGGCAAGCCCAAATATCCCAGTGATGATGAGAGCTCCTCGGGGAGCGCCTCCATTTCAGCAGACAGTAACGGGAACCCAGCGGGGGGAGGAGGCTCAGCGGGGCCAGTGCAGGGCCAGCAGGCCAGTGGAGAGAGCCAGAGCAGACTAGCTCTGAGCCTGGAGGAGGTGAGGGAGATCAAAGAAGCCCAGAGTCAGCTGGAGGAGGATATGGAGGAGATAAAAGCTCAGTTCAAAAGCGAGTATGGTATTATCAGCTCAACACTGCAGGAGGAGAGATACAGGTATGTTTCACAATCTTTCATTGTTATTCAATAATACAGAACCACTGTAGAATTCAGAGATACATATTTCCAGGAAGTACTTAATATACAGCATGTTCAAATCCGCCTATAAATAATAATTTGATTATTACTGCATGGTCTACTAGGTACGAACGTTTAGAAGACCAACTAAACGACCTGACAGAGCTTCACCAACATGAGATGACTAATCTGAAGCAGGAACTGGCCAGTATCGAGGAAAGGGTGGCCTACCAGGCACATGAAAGGGCCAGGGACATACAGGTAATATAATAGTGAATATATTCTGAAGTGTTGCTTGACTTGGAAACTGCTGACATGTGACTTACCTGTGGTCCATTAGGGTAAGCTGTCAGCAGGCAGGTCAGATTGGAGTGATTCAATTCAAATGTTTTGTTTTAGATTAAAGTAAAACCTCAATGCATCGCTCAAACCTGTCAGCTGACACAAAAAAAATCTGTCTCCTTCTTTCTTAGGAGGCTCTGGAATCATGTCAGACACGAGTGTCCAAGCTGGAGCTCCAGCAGCAGCAGCAGCAGACCGTGCAGCTTGAGAGCCGTGACGCCCGAGTCCTGATGGGAAAGTGCATCAACATCATGCTGGCCATCATCACCCTCATCCTGGTGTGTGTCTCCACTGCTGCCAAGTTTGCCGCTCCACTGATGAGGAGCCGGCACCACGTGGTAGCTACCTTTCTGGGAGTTTGTTTTTTGACCATATTCTGGAAGAACTGGGACCGTTTACAGTACGCCATAGACAGATTGCTGGTTCCTGCCTGATAGTGAAGAGTGCACACTGAAAATGAAACTGCAGAAATACGGACGCTGTTTGTTGCCAAGATAGGACTGTCTAAAAGGATTGGTTGTACAATCATCAGAAGACACGATCGCCATGCATTCACAGAGGTCACTGTTTTTTTAAGTCGGACTGAAATGTAATATGTCTTGTCTAGAACTTGAATGTGTGTCGCTAACAATTTTCATTTAACATTTAAAATAATATTTATATAACAGTACTTTTTATTGCTTCTCCAAGGATTGCTATTGAATCGTCAGAAGACATAAATAGACAATTCAAGGATCAAGAAGCGTGGAGAGAAGTGCACATGAGACTAACTGATTATTCTTTCTCATTTTGCTTCAGGTTGACTTTAACATCTTGTAAACAGTTGAAAACATGCACACACAAACAAAACCTCAAGCTTGGTATCTTGTTGGCCACACCCTTATAGGAAGAATTGGACATTTTGGGGAAATTAGCGTAGTCACTTTCTCCAAAAGTTTGATGAGAAGATCGATACCATTCATATCTCTACAGTCAATGTGAATCTACTGGCAGCAGCCGTTTAACTTGGCTCAGCTTAAACATTGAATATGGGGGTAATCAGCTAGCATCGGCTAACAAAATCCACCTACCAGCAGCTCTGACGCTCACTATTTATTAGTGGTGGGAATCGTCACATCACGATTCAAACCACTTCCTATTTGTATGATGAAGTTGATAAAATGTGGAAAGATTGCCCCTGAAATTGTTTTTCTTAAATAAAAAAATAAAAAAATATGATTGATTTTAGACTTTACTGCATCGATGCAGAATCGTTAAACAAAGCATCGCGATGCATCATAGAATCGATTATTTCTCCCACCTCTACTATTTAATATGCCATCAAAATATCTTGTTTGTTTAATCTATATAAAAAACAGTGTAAAATGTTACGTGCCAGACCATTTACAGCCAAGAACAAGTCTGTGACATAACTCATAATGTATTGTTTTTACACTTTCTGTTTGTTTTTAGAGCTTCAGGGGTACTCCGAGGCAGATTTTGTTACCTTTACACAGAGACTGGCTAGCTGTTTCACGTTTGTAGTCTTTGTGCTAAGCGATTGTTGCCTTGTATTTAGCATGCATACATACAGGAGTGGTATCAATCCTCTAATCGAAATAATAATAATATGCCTATTGATTATAAAACCTTGAACTACTCCTTTTTAAATGAAGAATCTACAGGCTGAAGCACAGGGGCAAGGGACATCCTGTCTCATTCCTTATTGCCTTGTCTGCCTTGTGTCTCTCTTAATTGTTTTTTCTTTTCTTTCTGTTTACCGATGTTTAAAGTGCAATATATTTGATGTGGAAGACCACAGTTTTAAAAATGTTTTATGTCGATGTTTTACAGTGACAGGGTGTTGCTGCTATAGGGGAAGTGTCATTAATGTTGGCATGGGAGATCCAATGAAGCCACTGCTGGGCTCTGATAAGACCATCTGTCTCCTCTCTTAAGGGCCAAAAATCAATCCCACTGCATTACTGTGCTGGTAGTGTGGTCGTATCGATGCATGCCAACCACGCCATCTCCCCAGTGCAGGCACACATGCACACACACCCAAACAACACAAAATAGTCCATCACTGGACTGTCTTTATGTCTTATGGATCTGATGTTCGTCTTATACTGATAATGTGATTGAGAGGCGATGGGTTATACTGTGATACAAGAACCTTTCTGAGGAAAACTGCAATTCCCTTTTTATAAAGAAGCAACAAACAGCCTTCAGTGGTCGTGACTGATGGCAGAGGAGCACGTTACAGGCTCCAAGTGATGATCCACGAGCCAATTTTTGACTGATTTGTGTTTATTTTTGTCTCATGAATATTGCCTATGATGATCTCATATGAAGCAATGGACCTCTTTTTAATGTTTGTCATAATAACATGTTTGTGTTGACGTTTGTTATTGTCTCTCCGTCGTTCTACTGACTGCATCATGTTGTTCCTGTTTTGACATATTTGAAAAAGTTTTACCTACAGATCTGGTTTACATTCTCTTTTCATCTCTGGTGCATTACATGATCAATCAGTTGTATTCTCATGCATTAAATGCCTTTGTCTGACACTTTCTGTTAAATTAAACAAGCCTTTTTAATCGACTTGAGACTGGTGTTTGGAATGTACTGGTTTGGTTTTATTATGTAATTCAGCAGCCACAGTCAGAGATGACTTCATCATGTGTCACTGCTGTGAAAAAGGAAACAGATGGAGGTTTGATAACTCACTGAAACATCCTGCCAGTAAACTATTTACATTCATGGAAGATATTGACTACATTAGTCATTAATAAAGCTGCAGATCACTGTATTTTACTTTTTGGAAATGTGCACCAGAAGAATACACCTTTAGAAGTACCTTATGTGTATACAGTAGTTTACCTTAATACAAATGTTTTGCTGTTCTCACTACTAAATACTCTCTTTCACCACCACTAGAGGGTGTAGGTGCTGCACTGTTGACACATCATACACCAAGTAAACATTGGAAGACTGCAGCATCTTACACACCCTTCATTGTACCGACCAGATATAAAGCATGTTTTATATGTAAATTATTCTCTCATCATCTTCTGCAAAATCGATGCCATCATTTCAAGCAATCAATAAGACTACACATCACAGAAGACAACAGAGACACCACTTTGTTGTGGCAGTTATATCACAAAAATGTGGAAGAGTAACGCCCCCTGCTGTTATAACAAATGAACATCGAAAGGACCATTTCTCCACACATTTTTCTATGATTGTATAGAGAGCTTGACTCCATTTTCAGCATATTTCAACATGTTTTCATTCAAATTAAATCATATTGCGTTCCATGCTGTGAACAGAAATACTTTCTGTCAACTTCAACTGGTGTGGTTCCCATCAGGGTGTATTTAGGACGCTGATAGCAACAGAGAAGGATTTCATTTAGTCATTTTCATTTGGAATCCAATCACTGTCACTTTAATGACCCCTCGGTCAAGCTGGTACAACACCTCCTACAATATCTAACACCGGTACATAATGACACTCCAGATAACAGGTTACATGTTACGCATACTGCTGCATATCACTGTAATGGAGCAGTAGGGCCGCACACAAACATGCATAACCAGACAAAATGAAGCCTGTGCACGGTTAAACTCAGCCGCACTGCAATATGGGTCACCTGGCACAGCGGTGCGTGCGGTTCATTCTGCCTGACTGGTGCCTGCCTGCATGCCAAACAGAGGCACAGACCCACGGTGAGACGCAGGAACAGGTCTGAGGATGATAGACTGATAGCTTAACTGGGGATCTGTGGCACTCACAGTGTTCCCGTACTTATGAGAGCTTAAGTCGAAGAGTGGAATTGGGAGCTGTGTGCACATGTGTGCACATGTGTGTGTGTGTGTGTGTGTGTGTGTGTGTGCTGTGATTTGTGCATTAGTGGAGCATCTAAGGGCCTCTGGGGAAAATGAATACTGGTGTGATGCAGAGATCCTGACAAACCACACAGCCACCCACGTATACACACACACACACACACACACACACACACACACACACACACACACACACACACACACACACACACACACAGGCTTAAAATGGGGATTATGAGCTATATTTGTAGGTGTGAATGGAGAGCATTATTTTATTTCCCAATCTCTCCTTCTCTCTGTATTATGTGATCTGAAAGTGAGCGCTTCCCTTTGATGTGTGCTCTGATCCTGTGTGTTTTCCGCTGCGCTCTCTCTTGTGGCCCCTGGTGCTCATTGGTCCATTCACTGGGCTCCATAATGAGCTGCTAATTATCCCAGGACCTCATCAAGCCTCTTTGGGCTCCACGGCTTAGCCTCCTCCTCACACAGGTTGGCATGGCGACTGTAGGCGATGGGACCTGCATGGAGGAGGCCACCAAAAGGACTGCCGCAGCTGCACTCCTGCTCTCTTCTAGTGAGGGGGAGTGTTAGGGACACATTCTATTCACTCCCTGGAAGGCAAACGAGAGAGTGGGAAGTGCATGGCTAGAATTAATTTTATTATAATACTGTGAATTTTAGTCATATGTGTGCATTTACAAATACATATGTGGATTTTGTTTGTGTTTCACACGAGTGCATTAACTCATATTATGGGAAAGTTCTGACCTCTCTGGCAACTTCCACACTGATTTAGACTCCTCTGGCAGCGCTGGGCCCTTCCCGTTTCCTGTTTATGGCGTCATGGAAACAGGCCATGTTGCCTTTCTCCACTTTGGGACTATAACATAAATGTGTACCCTGCATCTAGCAAAGAGCCACAGATCTGCATCTGTGATGCTGCAATGTCTGCGACCAGAATTAGAACCTCCAACAGTGAACACGTAGAAACAGCAGGTGGAAGGAAATTCAGATTTTTCATCAAGGTCTCTGTATAAATCAGCTCCTAAAATGCCCTAAATCGAATGCACCTTCAATTTCCTTTAGTTGCTAGGCAACCACAGAGCACCGCAGTGATGCTGAAGTTAAAGGCTGTCAGCCCAATAGTGTGAAGAAGATTGTGGGGTGAATCACTGTCTTTTTTAGCTCTGAGGTTCCATTACATGGCCAGCTGACAGTGACAATGATACACTGTCACTAGAGAATAATTATACAGCCTGTTGATCCCTCTTCTGTAGCCACAAGCAAATTATGTTAGCCAAACGGTTGTACAAGCAGCTGGACATGCTGTTAACAGTCTAATCATTAGAACTGATTTGAGAGATTTCACAACATATGGTACTTTTGCTTTGAGCGGATATCTTTTGGTTATTGGAGAAACAATAATTAAATGTTGCTCCATCCATCAGTTTCTATGAATTCTATTTAAAGGGTGCCTCATGTGATGTCTGCTGTAAGTCTGTCTGTGTTAAGGACTCTTTTATTTAGAGCTGAATTCTACGCAGGGCTTGTTTAACCCACTATGCACACTATGGCATGATATAAAAAATTGCTTTTGGGATCCCTTTGGACCCCCTGATCCTCCTGCTCTCCACGCATGTAATCCATTAAGTATAAAGTCCTATTAAAGCACACTGCAGACAAAATTTCACTTGGAGACCCAGTAAAAACAATTACCAGTTCCAAGTTTGCTCACAATTTCCTATGGGACTATGCACCATGTAAACACAAATAAATACAATATGGGGTATTTTGGGCCCTTTGTCTTATATTTTTGTTGTATTTATTTTGACAAAACTAGCTGCTCCGTGATGATTCTAAACCAAAGTATTCGACAAATTGAAAATTTGACCCGATGACGTTGGTAGATACTCGATGAAATGTCGTGAATCACTAATGTTCTTTATCCTTTGGGCATCATGCATATTTGTTTAAGAGACATTTACCTAAAAAACAAAAATGGCGATGCTTAATGAAATGTCATGTCATCACCGAGGTCATTCCTCTTGGCTATGAATGTCTGAATGGCTGTTCGTTGCTGAGATATTTCAATCTGGACCAAAGTGTCAGACTGACCGACCGAATTCCACAAATAATCATAATCATGATTCACATTTTTGTGCAGATCCTTTTTTAACGCGCTCCCATTGAAACCATCATTCCACTCGAGATTACATGAATGAGGGATGTTGAATGTAAAAGCACAGCACTGCAAACACTTGAAACGACCCTTTGGATGTTTGCGTTGTATGTTTGTGTGTGTGTGTCCGTTTGTGTTACACACGTTGCTGAGGTCTGTACTGTAGCTGCGGGCGTATGACTTGTTGAATCTGGACAAAACAAAGAACACAGTGTGAGTGGAGAGATTCCCTGCATATGACCTCAGACTCTGTTAGAGAGCAAACAGCAAAAGACCAATTGGTGTAGTTTCCGACAGCCAGCATTAAACAATCATCACGATGTACTTTGGCAAAAAAACCTTGCGCCCCTCCCTTCTGGTTGTGGTTGTGATGTTACAGTGTTTGACCATGGTTTAATCTGGAATCAGCATTCCCTCTGTGCCCGTTCTGCTCTGCAACCAGGATCTTGACACACACGGGTGGAGTGAAGACAGATGTTGTCGGCTCATTATCAACACCTTGCCAGCCAAATCTCTCCACAGCTCTCTCTTCCTGTATGTGTGTGTGTGTGTGTCTGTCATTGTGTGTGTTAAGACTGTGTGAAAGATTGTTGTAAGATGCCACCATGCTCAGCCTCCTTGTCTGGGAGATTATAGCCGCCCGAGGAAAGCAGAGCCACACTGAAGTGAAGGAAGTGCTTATAAGAGGACATCAATCTCTTTTATCAATTCTGTCTCTGAGAAATCACTTACTGTTCATCACAGGTGCAAACAACCACATGCAGAGACTCTGGTGACTCTCTGCTTTTCTATTTCCGTTGCACTAAGTTCTGTTTTGTGTGTGTGTGTGTGTGTGTGGAACATTTCCTCTTTCAGATGTCAGCAGGTTCCATATGAGAATGTGTGACTATGAAGTTTGTGTCTGTACATCTGTGTGCACTTCCTCCCCCCACCCCTGTCTCTATGCTGACATATTTTCGGACTGTCAGATAGCACCTCTCACATTGCTGGCTCCTTATGTAGGCCTCCTCTGACGTTGCCAGATGTGATAGCAGCTGAATAGAGAGAGAGACAGAAAGAGACGTGTGTGAAAGATAGTGATGGAAAACGGAAGGTGTGTGTGACGTGTGTGTGTGTGTGTGTGTGTGTGTTTCAGATTCTGTTTATAGAATAAGAGCCACTGTTCATTAGCAGAACAGAGAGTCAGCATGGGGAGGAAATGAACAATGGAGAGGAAATGATCAATAATCTACAGTGGTTGCTGTCAGCCTCATACTGTAACACTGCACTGCACTGTCTGGACCTCATTATATGTAAATTCATCTGGCTTAGGGGCTGAGGCCCGTACACCAGTGTTCGAGGAAGCATGTGTGTGTTCGCAGGAAAGCAACAGATGAATAGTGAACGCTACAAGAAGCATATATATAAGCACACTAGTGGAGTTCTTAAGTTATGTAACACTTGAAAAATATACATTTCTTTTTGGGGGGAGTAATCTATTATTTTTTGAGAGAGAGAGAGAGAGAGAGAGAGAGAGAGAGGAGAGAGAGAGAGAGAGAGAGAGAGAGAGAGAGAGAGAGAGAGAGAGAGAGAGAGAGAGAGGGAGGTCTGCGCAGGGAGACAGCATCTTTCTCCTCCCAGCACTTTGCTCCTCCCCTCGTCCCTCTCGGCATCTCTCCCACGCTCCAGAGCTCAGCCTTCAGCTCCCCGGATCCTCCCAAACCCTCCTGAGGTACACACAGCCTGTTTGTGCGCGTGTGCTTGCGGGCGCGCGCGTGCTCGTATATACGTGCATCGGAGGCTGCGCGTGCGAGCGAGTACTTGACGCTGTGCTCAGCAGCTACTTCCCGTGTGTTTCTCTCTCTCTCTCCCCCCGCAGCTGAGGTGGGCGTGCGGAGCCTCTGACCCTCTCTCGCCCACTCCCTTCCTCCGTCTCTCGCTCTCGTCGCGGCTACAGGGGGCTATGGATGGACTGCGCTTACCTCCACTCATCGAGGAGGCTCTGGACTCTACAGGTCTGTGCTGCTGTTTTGTCGCCGTGTGTGTGTTTTCCTTACAGAAGGTTATTTTTAGCACCGACTGATAAGGAAAGAAAAGGAAGCAGAGGGTCGTTGTTGTTGTATGTGTGCTGCTGTGTTGTCTGCTGGTTGGAGGGGATGGGGCGGCGACCTGAGGAGGCGGATGAGCTGGAGGGAGTTGATCAGGTGGTCGGAAGTGGGGAGATGATTGTGTGAGACCGACGTCTTTATTAGGAGGTCCAGCTGTCAGACAGGCAGACAGACAGACAGACAGACAGAGTGGGCATTACTGTCAGCTGTGGCATCTTTGAAGCTCCGATGGAGGCGACATGCTGCCTGGTAATAATAAATGTCTGGCAACTAGAGGCAGGGAAGAAAATAGACCTTATTCTGAGACTGGTGCTCAATCAAGGGTTTGCTTGCTATTATAGTTGTTTACATACTGGAGAGTCACTTTGCGTGTTGCGTGTTGTTAAGCTGGTTTGGTAACTTCATGCCACTGAGCGTTGCTGTATGACATTTGGGCACAATGCATCTTCAGAGAATCAGAACTGCGTATAACTGTGTTCAGGGAAGAATGTGTGGAATGTTTTCTTGTGTGTCCCAACGAGGGAGAAGAGTGTGTTTTCTTCATGTTTTGAATGGGCTGTGCAGACAGAGCTGCTCTGTGTGGGACGCCGCTGGAAGCTGGAAGGATGTTTATTGGTCTGTGTGTGTGTGTGTGTGTGTGTGTGTGTGTGTGTGTGGGGGGGGGGGGCGGGTTCACGACCAGCAGCCAGGTTGCCAGAATCAGGCTTCCTTTTCCTGCACTGTCCTAAAGTTGAACTTTCAATAACAAGTATTTGTAGCCCCCCCCTCCTCTTCAGTCAGCTGGAGACTTATTAAACCACTTTGTTCTAAGTGGTAATTTCCTTTATTACATGCTGAAGCCTGCGTATTGACCATCATCACACGGATGCTGTCTCAGCAACGCTTGTTCCTTTTTATCACAGCCCGAGATGTGCCTTTAAAGCTGGAAATTCAGCACCCAGTGATGGGAAGTGGCTTAATGTAGCATGAATCCTGCGAGGGCCTTAACTCTTATCGTTTTGAATTACATACACTCCGGGATCTAAATGGATTAAAGTGCATTTATTCTGTCGCGAATGAGGTCAGTTAGCTTGAAAAAATGTGACTTTGTTCAGTTAAATTCTTCTGTTTTCATTCTCGATGCTTTTTTCTCTCTGCTGGGAATTAATTCTGCACTTGAAGAAATGCTCTTAAAATCACTTGCCACATGCAACCAGAGGGAATATAGATGCTCTTTCTCACAGACATCAATAAAACAGCATCACAGACTGATTTGACATACAAGATGTCTGCGTATCCTCCAAACAGGCCACATTATTGTTCCTCACGCTTTTACGATTAACCAACCATTTATCTCTCCTTCTCTCTGCTTTCCCACACAACATCTCATCCCCCTCTTTCAATCCCAATCCTCTGCTCTCTTCAGCGCCCACACACACACACACACACACACACACACACACACACACACACACACACACACACACACACACACACACACACACGTACACAAACCTTAGCACCTGCCAGTGCCTCAGCCTACACAGCGTATCTCCCCTGTCCTCCTTGCTTCTCACATTTTGAGATCCACATCAGCAGCGATACTCCCGAAGGTTGTACAAACAGGATTTCTCTCAGCTCTCTGGAACTAATAAACAGCAAAGTTGCTGCTGTAGACAATCTTTGTAGATCTGGGAGCTGCAGAGGCCTCTGAGAAAAACAACAATGTGAGATTCTCACATGAGTTTCTAATATAGCGAGTCGAATGAAAACAAATCTCGCATTTACCCACCCCCACCCCCACACCATCAGACTTTACTGCTTTTGAAAGCAGGCTTTTAAGGCACTCAGATGAAGAAGAAAAAATGAAGTGTGCCACGTGTTTTTTTTTTTTTATTCTCCTCTTGGTTGCATAATGGAAAAATTCCTAAAACTTTCGGGTGAATTAAGAAGGTTTATGAACTCCTGTGGCCCCTTGTTTGCGGCTTATTCTATGGATTTCAAAAACAACAACTTTTTTTCTCCCCCACAGAAATGCTCAGCGCCGTCCACCTATCATTAGTGCACACTCTCTTTCCCTCTGGGTCTTTATCCTTTTTGGATTTGGCAGCTACACGTTAAGCCGTGGTACCCCGTCTTTCCTCTGCGATTAAAGGGAAGTAAAACCTTCCACGGAGATTGCGTTCAGGTGGCAGGTGGGCACCGATTTGTATGATCAAATAGATTGTTACCACATCACTTGCTTTGTTCTCTATCCGTGTTCATATCCTTTAATGTAATAGCTGCACAACACAAGACACATGTGGACACAAACACTGCGCCACCACATAATAATTCCCATAAAATCTCCCCTGTATCAATCAGCAGTATCAGTATGTACACAGTTTTTTGGGCATAATCATCTAATGGGGCCAAATTATAGCTCATTCTACAATGTATCTGTATCCTGCTGACCCAATTTCTCTTATCTCCCTTTGAAAGTGCAAACATGGATTTTCCATTTAAATAACGGAGCGGCTCATTAAGTCAGCCCAACTCCTCGGTGCTTGTGGACCCCGTTTCTTTTCTTGTCATCTCCCGCTGCTGTTGTTCCTCCGTCTCCCGGGGGCTCAAAGTACAGAGAGACGGAGAGATGAACTCACATTAACCTCGTGAGACCTCCACCCTTGTAGCTCACTGCTCATCTCCAGCTGTTGAGTCTCACGGCGTTTCAGAAAATCTCATGCGATGCTGACTTGGCTGTGTGGGCTTCGTTAAGGGACACACCGGATCACTTGGGCGTCTGTGGGGGAAAGCAGACAGGAAGATGTCCGTGCTTCGTAAAAGTGTGGACAAGACCTCTATCACCACGGCGACTCTCTATATGGTGAAGCCCAGGGTTGTTGGTGTGCAGAGGTCACCGTGGAGACGAACTAATGCATGGCTTCACCTGACGCCTTCATGGGGAAGTGAGCAGCTCAAGTGCCCTCAGGCAACATCATAACTCCTCCTCCCTTGCTTTGCATTTTTGTCTTCTCTCGCACTGTCTCTCCGTCTTTTTCGACTCCCCCTCCCTACTCGGAACTGTTGTGTTGCTGAGGAGAAAGTGTGCATGTGCAGGGGGAAAGCTACAGCATCTGTACTGGGCTGGCTTCAAAGCTTGGGTTGGGGGTTGCATTATGCATGGCCTCCTACACAGCTGCAGAGATCCATGGCATACTGTATATACGGACTTGTGCGATCATATATGTGTGTATAGGCTCATCAATATTGGATCATACAAAACAATGATACCCAAGCCTGCATGTCACTGTACTGTATATACACACACATGTGCATACTCATACTTACACACACACCTCTAACATTTCAGCACCACCTGTCTCCCCAATCCAATTTGCAAGCTTGGTTCAGCACAAGTCATCCATCACAGCACACCTGTAGACAACCTCCAGCTCTCGTTTCAATGGGCCGTCATTTCTGTTCACAGGAGATTTGACTCCAGATGTTACCTCTCAATACAGAGAAATTAAGTATTTAACTAGCAGTCGGAGGGAGAGGATGGATATTTGCTACATAGAGAAGTTCTCTTCATTCGTACCACATTTTAAGATTTCGCAGGCATACGATGTTCAGTATATTGCTATCTACTCCATGAGAGTGAGAGTGAATTTCAGTTTTTTTCTGCATATTTAATACGAACAAGTCAAACTGCAGGATGACAGTGAGTGCTTCACGGCGAGAGGCTTGCCTGTGGTGTGAGGTAAAAACAGCTCTGTCCCACATCCACGCCTCTGCTAGCATGCCCTCTGTTCCAAAATCCTCACTCTGCTCCTCAATTTTGCAAAGTGCAAATTTCATTACACCACTCACTCCATCGACGGCAAAAATCAGAAGCAAAACAAAGAGCTTGTGTCGCCACATTAATGCTCACATTTAATCTGGGACAGTTATTTCTGAGATGCTGACAGCCTTGCTTGTTGTGTCCTTCCTGCTGTGACATACTCAATGTGTTCTGCTGCAATGTGATTACAAAGGAATGTGCTATGGCTAGATAAAGCCGTCCTCTCTCCCCGGAGCCGTAACGCTGCTCCAGAGATGACTCTTATGCCCGTCCCTCCCTGCTCTTGTATGCAAGCAGCATCCTTGTCTAATGCAATCCCTGCGTGACTAAAGACCAGCACTGTGCCAAGTACGTGGCGGAGTGATCACAGGTGTCACTGCAGCTGATTCCGCTGCACAATGTGTTTGACATTCACTCACAAGGTGAGGTGACAAAGCTTCCTTAAGGACTGAAATGACTAACAGGCTGTTGGGAATAGCAGGCAGACTTGCGGGAACACTGAACAGATAGTAGGCGCGGTTTTGTAGCGTTGATGGACACAGAATAATATGTTAGTAGAGGCTAATTCCTCTGCAGAGATGAGTTGAGACAGCTTTCCTTGTTCACCATATTAACAAATGTCCTCAACAGTTTCTCAGTGCCCGGCAGCAGCACAGAAAGTCTGCAGCCTGTTTTTGTCTCTTAATGGGCTGTAGCTGCCGCCGGCTCTCTCGCTGCCACGCGGCTCAAGCTTCCTTCTTTATGACTCACTCATTACACCGGCATCAAAGTTTAATGACAAAATAGCCCAGTGCTCATGAAACCTCTCACACGTCTCTCAGGGGGCTGCATTGTTTAAAATGAACATCATTATTATAACAGAAAGGATGTGGCCTGCTGCTAATGTCATACAGATAGGATACAGATATGTTGCAAGGGGCTGGGATGTGATGGAAATGGTTACATGCAACAAGGCAGAGAAATAATTACCACAAGAGATGGAAGGGTCCCCTGAGCTGAGATTACACAGGTGAGCATGACTCTTAATTAGGTAGATCTTTAAGTAATGCTTTACTGCGTCCCCCGCTGCACCTTTTTGTCATCGCTTCCTTCCATTCTCGTCTCCCATCCTCCAAACCACTTTCTGAATGCAAGCATTTTTGAGGCACTCTGAGATCACTCGAACACGGATGTGTTATGCAATTTATTTCTGAGATTTGACTTGTCCCCGGAAATAAGAGAGAAACGCAGGCCAGTCGAAGGTGAATTTCCAGTGATGAGACGGTCACTGATGCACTGATGCAAGTGACCTTTTAACCTTTAACCGCACCTGTGAGCAAACTAACGCTGTGAATGTATCTGTGAGTGTTTCTGGCCTTTCATGCCAGCCAGTAAATCTCATCTGTCTAATGGGAAATACTTTTTTTCCCCCCCGAGTCAAATCGGAATTTACTGTCATGCTGTCGTGCACTAAAATGATGCCCTCCTTTCTCGTTTTTCTGACCTGCTTTGCATCCGTCTCTGCAGATCTCGCTAGCAACGGGGGTTCATGTCAAGTCGAGTTTATTTATAGAGCCCTACATCAAATGCAGTTTTCCATTGGACTTTTCTGGCCCAAATAAACCACAACTCGGCCCAGGCTGCCCGCAGTGAGGAAGAAAACCAACGTGAAAAAAGCAAAAGGAAAAATGGTTGGCATACGTGACACAGTATAACACAAGAGAGAAATGTGTTCATCACATCTCTCTTACTATGAGTGGTAGCGTAGGTTATTATGGACTATGGAGGTGCATTGCTGAGCGGTGAGTCATAGTGATTGCTTCAGCATACAGGCCCACCTCCCCCTTCTCTCACTGCATTGTGTCAGCTAACTCACTCCACCTACTGGTCAGGAGATTAAATTCTGTGTGCAGATAAAACAATGTAAAAATAAATGTGTCTTCATATTGCAATGAATTGTCATCAATACATGTTATATATTAATTATTTCTCACTTTAAAACAACATAGAATCAAAGCTTTGACACACGAGACAGTTTCACATGTTACTCGCGTTTTCCCCCCGATGAAAGTTCTTGTTGACTTTCTATGAAAATCTCAGCTCTCATAGGAGGGTCATTTTGTATATTTAAATTAGTGACTTAAATGAAGGCACATGAGTGGAATAGAGGTTGGCATAAAAAGGTCTTGATACCACTTCATTCACAAGATGGTGCTGTTGATTCAAAAGACAACACAATCTGTGCTGCGTTTTAAAGCATGGCTGGCCTAAGGCTGCTGACAGAGGTCTCCTCTAAATCTCCCTTCCTGTCTCCCTCTCTCTCCCTATCAGGCATCCCTTTCTAATATCGCTGTCATCTTTTCATCAGATGACCCGTGCGATCTGAAAGCGGAGTGCAGCCCCACCATGGACAACGAGATAACAGCGAAGGAGAGAGGCGTGTTGGAGGAGAACAATGAGAAAGAGGAGATGGACCAGGAGAGAGATCAGGAGGAGGAGGAGGAGGGGGGAGAAGAGAAGAAGCTGAAGGAGGAGGAAGATGAAGGGGAGGAGAAGAGGAAGGATGAGCAGGAGCCGCTGACGGAGGAGGAGGAGCTGGAGGAGCTGAGGGCTCAGGTGCTGCAGCTGCTGCTGGAGCTGGACGACGCCAGAGAGATCTCCAACAAACACCAGGAGAGCTTCCATGAGCTGCAAGGTGAGACTGTAACCGCTAAGACTGGGTTTTTATACTATTTATTCAACCATAATCTTCCTTTATCAAAAACCCTTCATTCATTATCTACTAACATTCTTATTTATACTATTTCAAGCCCTTTCAGCCTCTCACACTCAATCATTCACCAGGTGAGTGTTAAGTCCCTAATGGTTCAGGGTTCAAGGTTTTAGACATTGGGACTGGGCCTTTGACTGTGGAGACAAAAGACCTCCGCTATAAATACTCACTCATAGCACTTTATAAAAAATAATTAAGCCACCCCACAATTTGGTTCACAATTCTTTACTGTTGACACAGTTTACCATTCAAAACGAAAGTTAAACCTGTAATCCAGACATGAGCATGTGAGAGTTTGTTTAATTTGAGAAAGGTGGTGCTGCCACCATGTCCAATCCAAGTGTAAAAGTGCTTTCTAATAACTTTGGTAAAATTAAATACAATTTCTGAAACTAGGACCATCTTTGTCAAAACACAAAAAACTGAAAAATGTATACAAAATAATCTCTTGCAAAAGCAACCACTTCATTACATTCCTCTAAAAAATGCTATTTTTGCATCAAAACTTTACACACCAAATCCAAATAAGTAGCTCTTACCACATGCCTACTGCACTCTGATGTTCAGTATAAAACACTATTATCAAGAGTCTTTGACATTTTTATGTGTAGCATGCTGTGAATATTGACTATTAACATAAATGGAATGGAAGGCAAAGAGTATACAATCACTTTCTGTTTGTGATTGCTAAAACACATGAATTCCACACACGAGCCAAATGAGACACACAAACACAAAAAATTAAACTGCGATTAAAACCCGATGATCTCATTTCAAAATGGCATTTAAGGTTTTTTTTTTTACCATTAAATGACTTATTCTCTCTTTGAATTAACTTCAGTTATGTTGTAAGTTGTCGTGATTGTGTTTCTTTTTTTTGTTGGAAGATCTCAACCTTAACGTCTCAATTCTTTAAACCCAACCACAGAAGAAAATCCCCGTCCTTTACCTGGACAGCTTAACTTTGCACCCGACTGTTTATCACAGTCTAGTTGAACATGTAGAAGTGTAAATGTTTATATGCAGTCAGTGACACGGTTCCTCATCATAGGCGCTAAATGGAGCATCGCATCATACCTTAGAAATGATGAGCTTAATGTTCAGGGACACTAGCAGTGAGTAAGGCCTTGGGTATGGGCCTACAGTGAGCTCAGTGTGTGTGTGTGTGTGTGTGTGACTGTGTCACACTAAAAGACATGGCGTGGTGAGCTCAGTTGTTTGTTTGGCAGCAGTACAGGCATTCCTCAGACAACTGCGTGTATGCCGAGGGAAGCTTCCAGACTGGGTGTCCTAGATCACGGCGAGAAAACACTTTTGGTCAACTCCCACTGGAGACAGTCAGCTGTTCAGCCAGCTGGCAGCTGTTGGGGTGGTGGGGGTGCTGAGTGTATGGTCAGAGATCAATATGACTATGGATGGTTGTTAATCTAGTTTTTCTTTCTGCTGTTTTTGTGAGGTTATGTTGTCCTATCATCGTAGATGTCCATTTTTTTGCCCTAAAAAAAAAGCTATAAAGAATACAAGCTGCCAATTGGACAACCCTGGAGACCGGACAGGGAATCTGTGGAAATGAAAGTATGGCCAGCAGTAGAAAAATCTAAAGCAGGATTTTGCTGATGAAAGGATTAGTTCAGGCAAATTAGAACAATTCCGTTCTCGTTTACCTCTGGAGGTATCGAGCCATACAGGTATTGTAGCTTTGGATGGAGATTTCTGCTTCCATAACAATATGATGGAGGGAAATGTTTTTTTTTTGTGGTGCTCACAGAACTGAAAATGTATATTGAAAAAGTGTAAAAGCACATGTGTATCCATAAAAGATGCCTCACAGTCTGGATTATACTCATGAAAACGGTTGATAGTGAGTTTTAAACAGTCATGCTAGTCACTCTGTGATGCTGTACTATAGACCTTATAAAATATGGACGTAGTCTCTGTGACATCACCCATAGGTGAAGAGACCTACTGAAGCTCAACATTGTCCCCTGTACAGTTGTCATCAGTGGGGATAAAGACCAAAACAGTTTTTTTTTGTACCAAGTTGTAAACATGTTTATTTCTGCTGTAAAGTTGAGTTTTTTTTTTATCATGGGTGTCTAGAGATGACTCACGTTTGGAAGCAGCCTCAAATAGCCATTTGAGGAACTGCAGTTTTTGGAGGAACAGCTGCTTGGGTGTACGGACGCTAAATGCATAAACACAATGCTTATATGCTGAATGTTAGGAAGGTATGATATTCACCGTGTTCATATTAGCAACATTTGCTGATAAGCACTCAACACAAATTACAGCTGAGTCTGATGTGAATGTCATTAGCTTTGCAGGTATTTGGTCACACACACTACAGTGTGAGCTCATGATGGCACTAGAGGAAAAGTCAGGGGATCACCAGAGACAATGGATTTCACCCTTTGGGGACCATGAATATCTGTTCAACGATTGATAGATGTAGGATGGAAGTGGTCGATCGGCCAACATTGCCATCCCTAGAGCCATGCCACTAGTGGCTAAAATATGATATTTGTTTTAAATGGCTATATTCCACCAATGGTACTTAAGAAAATAATTTTGTTTTTGTAATTTGGTAGAATTTATCCATTAAGAAAACACAGGCTCTGTACTCACCTAGCAGCTGTAACATCTAAAGCATTAGTGAATCCTCCTGGAGTATGCTACAATGACTTGGCATGACCAATAGAGACCAAAAAGAAACAGAAAGACACAAATAAACCATATAGATGTGAAAAAAACAAAGCAAAAATAATCTGCTTGGTTTTATTCTGTTGTTGTTATAATATGTATAATATTCAGGAAGAGAAGACTGTGTGGAAAATGGATATTTGTAACATTGATATACCAACAAATGTTATACTAATATTGATCCGGCTCACACACACATAGGCAGACTATTTGTGTCATTCAGTCATGCCTCAAGGTGGAACAGCTTATCAAGTTGTCATCTTTCTATTGGCCTGCTGAACTGACATTTTCCTCTTATCTCTCTTCCCACTCCTCTCCTCCCCCGCTCTCCTCCACTCCTCTCCACTTCACTCCTCCACCAGGTCTGTTGGACGATGAGCGTCTGGCCAGCGCCCATCAGGCTGAAGCCTTCACTCGCCAGATCCAGAATCTACAAGGTATCTAAAAGTTCTGTTCTTTGAATAAAACCAAACAAACGGCTAAAAATCGATTAAAAATACAAATCAGCTATTGTATTTTACATTTCTTTTTTTTGTCAATAGTTGGTCAATGCCAATTTTAGTCTCCAAGCTGCCAGTGAAGAATAATTTGTCAGCATTAATCAACAAGACCTCCACCTTGTATGTCACTGTATGGATTCCCATAGTTCACTAATGAATAGTCTTAGACAGAAAGTGCTACATACGTATGTTGGGATTTCATTGACCAGAACATGTTAAATGCTTGCAATCAATCGGCTTATTGATTTGGGGGCATTGCCCTTTCTGTGACCATTTTTCAAAATGACATTTTACACAATAATTCATCAAAAAGCCTAAATGATATTTATTAATTAGAATAGTAATCTGAGTAAGAAAAAAGACAGAATGGAATTTACAAAGCTTTTTCAATCAGCCAGGGGACTGCCAAACTATTTCTATCAATTTAAACTATTATTTATGACGCATCTGCATGTGCAATAGAACTGGATTGGAACTGTTTAATTAGTTATTACAGGTTTTATTGCCATTACCTTGTATTAATGCTGTTATTGTTGTTTTTAATGAGGTGGAGAAGATTTTCATTTCCTGAAAATACTAAACTCAATAATCTGTTTCTGGGAAAAAGGTCTGTTTCCATCAGTTACATCAGCTCCTCTTTTAAACACAGCACCTACAATTACACAACACACACACACACACACACACACACACACACACACACACACACACACACACACATGCAAGAACTCCCCACCCCCACACACAAAACATGCAGGCCCACTGTTGCAAAACCTCAGGTGAGATCACACACACACGCACACACACACACACACACACACACACACACACACACACACACACACACACACACACACACACACACACACACACACACACACATTATGTTACTGCAGTCTCACCCACGCATTCCCCATGAAGAACGCTCTCCTGCTCCTCTCCCCTCAGCCCAGCTGCGCTCCGTGCAGGAGGAGATGGACAGCCTGGAAGAGGAGAAGGAGAGCGAGCTGGTCGAGGCCCAGGAGGAGCTGCGTGTTGCTCAGGAGGAGGTGTTCCTGCTCCAGCAGGCGGCAGAGGAGGCGGCGGCCGAGCGGGAGAACGACATCGCCTCGCTGCAGGAGGAGCTGTGTCGCCGGCGGGCCGAGCTGCAGCGCCTCAGCGAGGAGACCCAGGACTATGAGCTGGAGATCACCACGCTGAGAGCCGAGATCAGCATGAAGAGCCAGCGCAGGGAGGCGGAGAGGAGAGAGGGTGAGGGATGAGGAGTGTTGTAGAGAGAGAAAGAACACACAGAGAAGTATAGATGGATAAGGAAGGATGAAAGGATGTAGATGCATTTGGTTGTTTGCACACATGCCGTCTCCTCCCTTACAACATTGTTTTACTTCCAGTCCATCAAAGTTAAGATCCAAGAAGTCTTGACTTCACACCTCATCTTGTGTAAACAGCCATCAGTGAGAAGACTCTGTGTATGGCATTTATCAAGCTTACTATTTGAACAAAAAGCCCACGATCAGTCTTTGTGGCTGTTATTATGAAAACAAAGTGTGGTGTTATGGATGGTCTCATTCCATGTTCACATTAGGTTAGCATCCCACAGTCAAGCACATCAATTATTTGGGGATTTAATAAATATTACATATTAAAAATGCGATTGCTGAGTGTTGCGAGGGGAGTGCTGTGTGTGTGCGTGCAGATGTGTGTGTGCATTTAGGATACCAGGGACATGAAGTCATGAGGCGGAGGAACACGCACATCTAACACATGATATCATCGCTGGGCTCTGCAGCTGAGCCTCGGGTGGGTCTGAGGCAGGGGACTTCATATTAGTGGATTTTTTGGCTCTTGTATGTATTTAATATCCTAAAAGCCTTCATTTAAAAGGAATAGTTCGACATTTTTGCCAAGCCCGGTCCCAGACGAGAAATAGCTTTGCATAAAAAGGCATATACCTTAAATATATTCCATGCATGTTGTAATGATGTTAAACATGAAAGATGAGCCGACCTGCTTCCTGTCTGCCCGCCCTTGCTCCGTCAGGTGACGTGGACCTGCTGAAGGAGGAGTGCCGTGTGCTCAAGGAGGAGTGTCAGACCCTGAAGGAGGACAACAGACGTCTCACTGAGAGACTGCAGCTGCTGCAGAGACAGAGGACATGGTGAGAGGTCAATGACTACTCACTCATCAGCTGTGCTTCCTGGATCAGCTGGATGGGATACCCTCTGGAATACTATGCTTTCTACAGTTGTATAATAGCCTACTATTATAGGATTATTTATAATATTTTTTAAATGTATTACTATACTATTACTGTCATTATTCATCATTTTACAGAGCATACAGAGCCCTATTTGCAGGCCCACTACGTCATAACGGGCCGTTGCTCGTGAAACTGCATGCAAAGTCGTCTGAGGGACAGAATCATTCGCATTCAAAACTCAACACGGACACATTGACATCACTCGCTGCAGTGTTTGTAATGTGAAATGCAAATCTGAAGTCAACACGTCTAGAACACACAGAATCAAATTTAAAAGCTAAAGAGTTCAACGTTTATCAGAATCTGGAAGTTAAATCCCCCACAGCAGCCATAGCTAGCATGAGTGAATTATTCATTATTCGTGAATTGCAGACTAGATGTTGTGTGTTTGCACACAGCCCTGCAGTCTCATGCCCTTTTTGGGGGCTTGGCAGGGTGTTAACCTGTTGTAATAAGGAACAACAACAATGGGATTCGTTGCTATAAACGGGTGTGAACAATTCTGCAGTTTAAGAAAACTTACATAAACCTTTCTTAGGACCTTTCTGAAGAACACTTTTAAGAAATACATGGGAAGATATGATGTTGGTGACCAATCTTCAAGATCTATTTAGTAGCTGTTGACATTTTCGAACGCATCACTCAATCTTTCTCGGCAGGGAACTGGGCTCATACTCATAATCTGCTGAGGAAGTGATGCACTGAAAACAAAAGCTAACTTTATTTATAGTACAATTCAAAACAGTCATTCAGTGCTTTACAGGAAGAAGAAAAGGGAAAAAGAGTTGGAAGTGACGGACACACTATAAGTAGAAATAACCAACAGAGAAAAAAAAATCTAGAAAAAGAGCTGACAAGTCACAGCGTGATGACTAGAGCAATTACTGTTTCAACAATTTAAAATAATGATTAATCAAATTGAATTTATCAAGCAAAAATGGCAAATAGTTCCATAGTGCTATCTTCTTTAATTTAATTTAAAAAAAAAATAACGTTTTCGTCTGTTGGTCAAATAAAGCAAGCAATTATATTATGATTGGCCTTTTTCATTGTTTCCCGACATTTAATATACTAAACAATTAACTGATAATGAAAAAAAATCTTAAGTTGCAGTCCCATTACAAGGCTGGCTAGATATCTATGGCGGCATGTCTGTAACGGAAACACAAGTAATTAAAAAACAGCTTCTCCATCAGTTATTAGACTTTGTGTACGCCATGACGCTGCATGTTGCAACATATCTGGTTATCACATCAAACAACATAGCAACCACATTCAGCCTGTGATTGTCAGCCAGCTTGGAGCCCATTTTTGAGTTGAAAGTAAAGCATTCTCCACCATCACTCCTGCAGCTCCAGTGTCTACCTGTCACTGAAAGAGGAGGACGGAGAGGAGGGCACAGAGGGCAAGGAGATGGAGACCGGCTCGGATGAGGTCATGACAGAGAGTTACATGACCATGGCCCAGTCTGGGAACTGTCGCCTGGTGGACGCCTCCATCCAGAAGAATATTTCATTTGACGGGAAGCCCGCGACACCAACCAGCTGGAACGGCGGCATCGGGGAAATTTTCTCCCTGAGGGAGCAGCTCAAGCAGGCAGAGGAGAAGGCCTCGCAGGTTCAGAGAGAGGTATGGTGCCTAATAGCGTCTGAGAAATGCCTTGGGAGTTGAATATGAATATAACATGGACAGATTTGGGGCAACCATTCTTCGCAAATTGATTTCAGACTAATACACTAAAACATGTTTCAAATAAATGCCATCAGTCAGTTCACTGCTGTACGGGAAAGACTGAGAATGTGTCTTCTCTGTCCTCCAGTGTGACGGTTTGAAGATGGAGCTGCAGGAGCTGCAGGTACTGTATGACAGCAGTCAGAGGGAGAGAGCAGAGCTGGAAGAGGAGCTGCAGCGCTGCAAGGCAGAGCTGGCGAAGCTGTCAGGGGGGGCTCAGGTGAGGGATGGACATGAATAATACAATGATGTGTTTCATGTAATTTGTGTGGTTTGCTTCAGGTTTCAAAAGCATCTGTGTCTGGATTTATTCTAAAATGAATGTTTTACAAGTTGTTCTGAGAATCACCACACAATTAAAGAACGCCTTTTCTTTGCAGCCACACTGTCAACTAACACATTAACACGCCTCACATCACACTATATCCCGTGTCTGTTGAGCCCACTTTCTATGTGTCTCATACTGTAGCATTGTATGCATAAGTGTTGATATGAACTGACCTGGCCGGTCAGCCATATCTATCGTGTGCTTTGGGCTAGGGAACCTTCCTCCCACTGTATCTGTGTTCTAATTCCTCTGTGAGAGCAATGCTTTTTATACTGTTGTTGGACAAAAACACACAATTTGCTAAAAAGGCATTCAGGCTTCAAGCAAAGAATGCCATCATTGAATATAATTAGTCATCAGATAATGTTCATTATAAAAAAGCAATGAAAGGACCTTGCACCTCTAGATATTTAATGTGTTCTCCCGACCTTGAAGCGGGTTATGTTAATTTTAATAAGTTCCTGTGTGAAAGTCAACTTGCAGTGAAATGAAAAGGGTCTGAAAAAGCGTATTGGAACATTTACTTTAGCCACAGTTACACCGATGTTGCATAATAAGTGTTTGAAAGCATCGCTTTGGTGTGTTTCCAAGTGCTCACATAAAAATCCCAAACTCTTAAGTTGATTTATTTAACGCAAGAAGCACCAATTAACATACTAATTTTCCTTTCCATGTTTTTTTAAACTTTTGCTTATTGTTTATCCTGACTTCTCTATAAGACACTGTTTGCAAATGCAGCATAGTGTGGCTCTTGAACGCACCAAACCCGAGGACAATCTGTGAATTCAACTGCATTACTGTGCAAAGACGGTCTCAATAAACTGCAAGTTGACCAATGGCTGCCTGTAAGGAAACAAAACTAAGGTTTGGAAGCAGTGTAAGATGGTCCTTTAGTTGGAAACAAACAGGACTAAAACTCTGTGTTTTGTCTGCAACAGCTGTGATCAGATGTCTCTGCGTCGTGTCAAACTGTCTACCCGTGTCTCTGATTCTGTCCTTGTTCTCTGAATGTCCATGACCTCTCAGCCTGTACGATACCAAAATGACCAAAACATCAAAACTATAAAATGAGGATAGAGAGACAAACCACCATATGCTAGTCACAACATTCACGTCTTTCTTTCTTTGTCACCGTTACATCACACGCAGCCAGTAAATGCCACACGGGGCCGCTCACACATACTCACGTTGAGTTGATGTGTATGTCACCTTAAAGTTATGAGTTGTTTGTTTAACTGGAAATGCAAATCACTCCATCGCAACCCTTCCCTTTTATATCACAGCCATAGACCATGTCACACTATAATCTAGTGATTTGTAGTGGTGGTCCATTTGTGCTGTTGTCACACTCCTTTATCTGTTATTCTATTGTTTGAACACTTCAGTCTACATCCATCCATTCATTCATCCCCTTCATCCCCATGGTCCTTGTGTTTGTTTTTCTTTCCTCCTCAGAGATTCATCCATCCGTCTGAGCACCCTGTTCTCTCCATCCCCTTCATAGGAATGATTGTAATATTGGCTGTGGTCTGGTGCTGGTTGTCGGAGCTGGCGTCCCAGAGGGCAAGGTATGGGAGGAGCTTATCTCTATCTGATGCGTAATGGCACATGTGGTTCTTACACAATGAGTAAAGAGTCAATTCACCCAAATAACTTAAAAACATAGTTACTTGCATACAGTGTCAAGCTATGCAGCTGGTTTTGTTTTTATTCGCCCAGGTTTTCAGAAATCGGTTTGTGTGGTATCGTTTACTCCAGATAATCCACAGAAACCGTCAACAGTATTGGTGGGACGAGACAGACAGTGTATTCTGTGGATTGTTCAGATTAATCAGCACACTGTTTCTGAAAAGACGTGCTGGATAAAAATGTTACAAAATCACCTCCACCCTTGGGTGGAGAGGCAGAAATATCTCACACTGAGAAAATATATGTTTCTGTTATTTGGGTAAACTGACCATTTGATATAAATTACTGCTCAAGATTAATTTCGAGTGATGGATGTTATGGGAGGGTCTAAAATTACCGGGGAAAATGAATGTAGAATGGAAGTAGATAATGATATTAAACATTTATGGAAGGTGGACCGGGGACGGGTGGGCAGTTTGGCAAATTAGAACAAAATATTGCCTCGAATGGCGCCGAATAAGTCATTTACAGGAATAGTAGGACATTTTGGTAAATGTGCTTTGTTGCCAGGCGACAAGAAGATTGATAACGCTCTCAAGAGCTCGATCTTCTAATCAAACTCCCTGTGAGGAAGTGAATGAGCATATATCTTAGAATATCAGACTGTTCCTTTAAAATCCCCAATACTTCTGGTTGATCTGGCGGACGGGCAGCCTCTACTGACTCTTAACGCTGACTCTTTTCCTGTCTTCCTTCAGGGGAGTGAGGTAGGTTGGAACTCCATTTTGACTATCTCTGCAGCCACAGCAGTGCTGCTAATGATGACGAGCTTGTTGAGAGCTCTCGTCCGATGTTGATTGGATGGGCAACAACCGCACAGGGACAGACGTCTGCTTCAGACCAGCCTTCGTTCTCTCCTGCCGAGTCTACAGACTGAACTTGGGGGTTCTCTAAATGTGCTCGAGCTGACAGCTGTTTGGTAGAAAATGTATGGGAAATGTTGAATGAGGCGGTACTACATGCGCCAAGAACAGGTGCGCTCAGTCTCGTATGAGATTGAAGGTGATGATGATGAGTTGGCCTGCAGAGAGCCCGCACACGAGGACCGATCTCACTCCACTAACTGTATTCTAGTGTTGTGTCACTCTTCTGTGTCTGTGAATATTATTGTTTCTCTCCTTTAGTGATAACCAAAAAAAAAAAAATGAAGGTTTTGAGTATTAATGTGCACCAATTTATTTAACCATTATTTATTTATTTGTTTGTTTATATATTGTTATTGTTGTCTCTAATATTATTGACAAACATGGAGTCTGGAAATTTGATGCACTGAAATGTACACATGACCTTAAAATGTTAGCAGAAAGAGCCGTTTGCATTTTTTTTGTCAATTTGTAAACTATCATTTACTTCCTTCCCCCCAAATACTGAATGCAAAATATTCTACTATTTTAAAATCATAAAATCTCCACAAATGAACACCATCCCAGCATTAACCTCCTGCCACTCTATTACTGCCCCACACTTATCAAACTGATTGTTTCCATTGTGAACACCACTGATATGCTATTACAATGACAATATAATGGAATGCCTGCTGGTCTCAGCTTATAAAACTGATGTTTAACGCCCTGTAGGTGGAGCCAGCTCTTCCTCACGGTCTTCTTCAGTTATGTGCTTTGATCCAGGCTCTGGCACGTCTGCCTCACAATTAATTGTCCTTGTGTCTGTCTCATCAAACAACTCCCACCTTCCTCTTCCATCAGTTTTAACCACAACGCCAGAAATGCACAGTCTTTCTGATCCATCCTGCCTGCCCACAGCCCACTTTGAAACTCTGAAATCTTACACCCACGGCTACATTGTTGCACTACAGTTTCCTCTAGTTTTGTTACCATCTGTGCAAGGAAAGAGATTCCAGCAGCTTTGGGAGCCAATGTTAGGATGGTCATGGATTATCATTTTATGTCTAACACTAAATAAGCTTTTGTTCCTCTCCAGCAGGATTTAAACAGCATTGCATTGTTATTGTGGTTGTTCAGGTACTCGGTGTGAGGATGTTGACTGACGACACGCATTATGTAACAAACTGCCGATCTGACAAACACCGGTTGACACAGATTGAAACACTGATGCATCTGAAGCGGCAGATCAGGGTTTATAAGGTTGCAAGAGCATTTTAAAATTGATATGGTTGCAAAATATGTAAATAGGAAAAGTTTAAGCATTAATTACAAAAACTATATATGTATATGTGGAAGGATCATTGTTTACATTTGTGAAACTTTTTTTGTGAAAACATTTTAGACCTTAAAAAAGCATGCAAAAAAAAAACACCCATATAGAAGCACAATTTATAATTTATGTCGGTTCTGTTAGTTTGTATTTCATGTAAATAGTTATTTACATGAAAATGTACATGACACATAGTACCATGGGAGAGATATTTCTGAAATCCATTTGTACTAGCTTTGTAGAAAGTTTAATCTATTTTGAAAGAGCATCGTATATTTGATAGCCAAATGATATGCCGTGTAAATGTTTATTTATGGTGACGTTATTCAGAAGAACTAGCTAGCATCACTCATCATGTCCGGTACCTCTTTGTTCAAAGGTGGTGTAGTCATTGCATGCGTTTAGATTGCTTTTGACCTTCGTTGCTAGAAAGAGCAATATGACTCGTTCATTTTGGAAATGTACTGAAATCTTTTCTGAAACATTTGTCATTAAACAGATCCTTGATAAGCAATGCCTGACCAATGTCATTTCTGCAAATGGAAATACACTAAGGAAATGATGGACTGCAATATAGTCACTGTCTATTATATGAAAATGACCAGTTTGCAATAGAAATTAAATTCCCACTGGCTTCAAATTATTGGAATACAGAACATTACTTTTCATTATTTTCAAGAATATTAACTTCAATAAAAGATGGTTTCCAACATATTTGTGGCTATTTTGTTACCTGAAGGTCTATTTTGTACCGTAAATGACTTAAGAAAATAAAAATACCCACCCCACATGATGTCCGAGAGCTTTCTTTTCCTGGAAGGTCACAGTCTCAGGGTTTAAAGTATCACAGAGTCCCATTCATGAAATCACTAGCAGTCAACCTGAGCGAGAACCATCTCTGCTGGGATTACATTACACGGGTTGTATGGATATTAATAACCTTCGCTCCAGAGACGTGACATATGCTCACAGACACCGATCCCTTACAGATGGCAGGAACCGGTGTGTCAACGTTGTTGACGAGGCCCATAAACTACACGTTACTCCACTGCTACGACTCATGGTTCTCTAAGTTCAAGTGCATCTAATTATCTAAAAGTAGTGTGGATGTGCAGACCTAGTCATGGGGGGAGCATGTACAGTTTGCTTTGCCCTCACTGAGCAACTTGTCACTCGAGCTTTAGGTTAAATGAGTTTTTCCGGAGTGACATATTCCCAACTGATTCTGAATAAGATTTCTGTCTTATTTTGTGTCAGAGTTGTGGCTGAAGAGAAAAATGAAAAGTATCTTGACGGTCGAAATGTCAGCTCCAGATCACCAGTGGAACCTAATCAAGTGGGCCTTGGCCTCAGGCCTATCTGTCCGGCAAAATCACCCCAAATCCCTTTTTAAATATTTAATATATTCAGCTGACAGACTAACAGGGAAAAACTAATTAAAAAAGGTGGAAAGCTGACTGTGAGAGAAGCCATGGGCAGTCTCTGGGGATATGATGTCAAGTGAACGGTGTCCAGGTCAACAGTAGCTCTGTGATTTGGAATTTGGTCTGGTTGACAAAGCTTTAATTCCTATCAAGGGTGGGATTGTATTGTATTATTATGATACACTATACCAACAAATAAAGAATCACATTGAATAAGTTGAACTTGTGTTTTACTAATTGAGTCAAATGTGAAAAAGTACACTTTCATATTACTTTATAGAAGTCCAGTGGCAAATATTGCACATTTGTACACTATTTTCACAACTGCAATAAACAACTTCTGAAAATCAAAGTAACAGTTAAAAAATATATGACAAGCTAATAAAATATGATGCAGTAATTGAAAAACCTTCCCAGCCGTATATAAAATCGTAAAACTTACATTGCCATGCTACAACATGAAATACTGCAGTAATACATCAGTAATCTGTTATTAAAAAAGTAGTGACAGGAATATAAAGTAAAAGGATGTGTTGAACTTTTAAATCTTTAATACATTTTGCTGGTACATTTGCACTTGTACTTCAGTAACATTTCTAACAAAATACTTGCAGTGGAATACGCTTTACTTTGACATATTGCTACTATTACACCGATATGTAAATATTGCAAGAATACCATTTTAAGGATAAATTAATGGTATTGAATTATTGCCATCTCTGTCTTACAAACCTGTAGGCTATTAAAGTTTAATTCCCTACTATTGTTATTATTGAAACATATTCTGGCTCATGATGCAGAAGAAACAAAAAAGCTTATTACATGGTGGGAGCTCAGCCTGGCTGTGTCCAGGCTGAGTATCCTAAGAATGCCTTCTGCATGTGTCACAGTTATTCTTACTTCCCACTACTTCATCAAGGACGGTGCCTGGTGTCACTGCCATGTCGCTGACTGCTGAGTCACAACACCATGACAGCCCCCAACCTGCAAACATGATATTTATAGGAAACAACTTAATTTGTTTATTGATGATCAATTTTATGTGCACACATTGTCATCTGTCTCAGTGTATTTCTGTACTCAGCCTCAGCTTCAATCAATGCATGCTGTCATGTTGACAAAGCTGGAGATGACACTAATCTGTTCTCTGTCAGTTCGAGAAGAAGTCAGTTCGTCCTTTCTTTCTCTAGTGAGAAAAAAAAATTGTTTATTATACGGCCTCATTTCAAAGTGTAAATTAGGTTATAAATTCTGAGTATGGCGGGTTGAAAGGCAATAACTCTCAATAGTTGTTGGTGACACAGCTGATTTAATTACTATATTTTTGCCTTCTAGTGCAAAAACATGAATTCTTTTGTATCAAAACCCCAAATAAAACATGTTCACATAACCTTTCCTGAGCTCTGATTGACCTTTGCTTGCTCACGCAGAAATGCATTTGCCTCGGGGACGCCAAATAGCTGCGAAACACACGTAATGCAGTTGCTTCATCTTCACCATGACCTCATCCTTTAACATGTTCTCCCTCAGGCCTCTGTGCTGGAATTAAACGCGCAAAATCAAACTTTTTAATCGTCAATTCGAGAGAATAAAAAAAGACAGCTTGCTGACACAGAGGGACTTGTTTCACGTCTCACTTTCTTTTCTTAGCTCGATTGTTCAGCCACTTGGATCCTGAGCATGACACACATTCGCAACAATCGTCCAGCGCCGGCCCCCCGCCGCTCAAATAGGAGCGCCTAAAAATAAAGCGCATGCCGCAACTGTTGCGCTGCCTGGGGTCCGACCAATCACGACCCCCCTCCCCGTAAACCGAGCCCGACTCCCTGTTATCCTTATGGATTAGCAAATAGACTATGATCACAGAGGCTGAGTGACGTGGCCAGGACTCCTTTATATACCAAACTCTTTCCCTCCCCTCAATAGTCAAGTTAAACACGCTCAGTGTCAACTTTTAACGGCGCTGCTCCAGCTCACCTGCCTCCAAAAGTGATTTTCTTATCGGGGCCATAACGGAGAAGAGCGACTTGTCAAGAAGGTGCGAATTAAAAAAGAAAACGACTTGCACATTATACTTCGGATATTTGAATCCATCACTGCCTGACAGAAGCGGTTTCTTAGCAAGTGCGTCCGAACAAGAATCTCTCGGCTGCTTTTTAAACTTCCAAGTTTGAACTCTCGTCCGCGGGAGCGCGCTTGCCATCGACCTGCGAAAAAGTTTCCCTGCGCCACCGAGCGCACAATTCAACACCTAAGTGTCGCCGAGGTATAAAACTGGACACGGACAACGCCACCATGATGAGCAACAACTACGGCGACGAGCAGCAGCTGCCTCCGCAGTACTACCAGGCCACCGACTTCGGGGAAGAGGAGGACGACGAGATGCCGGCCACGGAGAAGGACCTGGCCGAGGACGCCCCCTGGAAGAAGATCCAGCAGAACACCTTCACCAGGTGGTGCAACGAGCACCTCAAGTGCGTCAACAAGACCGTCACGGACCTACAGAGGGATTTTACCGACGGGCTGAAGCTCATTTCACTCCTGGAAGTTTTGAGCCAGAAGAAAATGTACAGAAAGCATCACATCAGACCCAACTTCCGTCAGATGAAACTGGAAAATGTGTCAGTGGCCCTCGAGTTCCTGGAGAGAGAGCATATCAAACTGGTCTCCATAGGTGAGTTGGACTGGTGGAAACAATAAAGTAACATGTAAAAATGAAAAAAACATTCAATTGTTAGATAGTTATTTATATTAAAAAAAGAATGACAGTGTGCCCAATAAGATGCCGTGCTTTGATATTTAGAAGCTGGACTGTGACAACGCCAACATTTGATACCTTATGATATTTTGAAATCTGTCAAACGCTCTCACACACGTACACTTTCTGGAGCTGCTCTCTCTGCATGTTGTCAGCCAGCAGTGAAACAAGAGTTTACAGGCCTCTGGAAAACTGCATTGACCTGGGGTCAACAGCTTATTGGAAAGTTACTGCAGACTAGGTGCCACAGGGATAGTACGCATAGTGTGCATGAGCATACTCCCGCTGCAATGTGGTAAACTATGGGCTGGAAATTCACTAGGACTGTGCTAATGAGAATGACATGATTTATACGCACACGTGGGCAGCTGTCACACACACCCACCTCTATACACAAACAGGCACACATACTCTCGTTCTATGAGGTCAGGGGTCAGAATGACCCACTGGGGCTTTTTTTGCTGACAGCCTATTGCTGACAGCTGCTCCTGTGAGGTGAGGATTAACTCCGGAGGGATTCAGGGATAAGACTGTGGTGTTAGATCGCTGAAGTTTCAAAATAAATATGTGTCACATCCAGCAAAAGTCACCAGAAGAAGACTATAGAACAGAATCCCACCTATTAGACATATTTAATAACTGAGCAGGCTCTGGTTGCCGAACATGAAAAAAGCGCAAATATTGCAAGATGAAGAGTTATGGCTTAATTATACACCTGTAGACAACCCCACAATTCAGGCAGGAGGAAAGTTATTAAAACTTTGACAGAGCATTTTTCTGCTTTGGTGACTAATGTTCCTGCCACACACTTGATTGAAATTCCCGGCGTGGCTGAGGCGTTGGCTGGCCGACTGTGAAGGCCACAGTGTGCCCACCTTGATAACCCATCGAGTGTGTTAGTTTCAAGTGTGTGTGTGACGATACTGGGCTCACAGGAGGGCAAAGGCCACGATCGCAGACATCACCTGGAGGTCTGCCGAGTGTGTGTGTCCATGATAGTGTGCCTAGGACTTAATATGTCATGTGGCTGCCGGCACTGTTGTCCCAGTTGCACAGAAACGCACCCGGGTCAGACTGTTTTGACAGAAACAGGGCGCGATAATAGAAGTACTGGCATTTTTTATTTCCTAGCACCCTCCATGCAGGTCTAGTGGGTCAAAGAAGACCTTTTAAGATAATGTCTCTGGCCCAGGGACACCACGGGCTTAGTCGCACATGTGTCACAGTGTGTAAATAGATACCATTTGATGGATGTCTCTTTGAGCACACAGTTGCCCTCAATCGGGACACGGCAGGATCAAAACCCACACTGTGCCACGCGGTGCCACCTGCCTGTGCCAGTCAAACAGTGTCGCATCAGACATTACCCTCCGATAGGAGGCACTCATCTATGAAAAGATAAATAGTCCCAATAAAACAGTCTTGTGATAAACAGCTGGCATCAAAGTCCCTTCGTTATTAAAGTCTTACTGGGTTAAGTGAAGTGTATCACACAAGATTAGTTGATGAAACATTAAAGTCAAGCGCTCCTCAGAGGGTCTTTTTAAATGGATACATTTCTAAATTAAGGTGGATTTGAAATGGCTTATTTGACAAAAACTTTCCCCCTCGGAGAACCTCGGGAAATGAGCTGCATGCTCGCTGTCAGCGAACCTTATCTCCACCTATTTGATTTATCGCAATCCGGCAATACAATTTCTGGACGGCGTAATTGGAATCCAAGTGGTGTTTATGCAGAGCGAGGGATCCACTTCCACATGTCCTCAGCTGTCACTGTCTTCATAGTGCCATTGTGACTGGATGACAGATTGTCAGGGGTCCTCAGCCAGACAGCTGTCTGAGAGAAAGGGGCTCGAGGGAAGCAGCAGGGAGCATTAGATTCTTGTCTCCTCAGCAGTCATTGTTTATATTTCTGGTCAACTCTGCAGAACGGCAACGCAAGACTATTTTGTTCTAAAACACTTTTGTATATCTCTTAGGCCTTCATTTCTCATGCTAGCTCTGAGGTGCCGCGATCAGTGATAACAATACACAGCATGCAAAGCAATTTACTAGTAGATTGCACAAATCTCCCCAGAAGGGACGACCGAATCACAGCTGGAAGATGCAGTTAACCAGTAAACCATCAAATACTGTAGGACATGGTGCATTATGTGAATTATTTTTGGACAATTTAAATCCTCATGAACACTTTTGTTTCTACTGTTTGACTGCAGATAGCAAAGCCATTGTGGATGGCAATCTAAAGCTGATCTTGGGTCTTATCTGGACTCTCATCCTCCACTACTCCATCTCCATGCCCATGTGGGACGACGAGGACGAAGAGGAGAGTAAGAAGCTGACCCCCAAACAGCGCCTGTTGGGCTGGATTCAGAACAAAGTGCCCCAGCTGCCCATCAACAACTTCCACCGCGACTGGCAGGACGGAAAAGCCCTGGGAGCTCTGGTTGACAACTGTGCCCCTGGTAAGAAGTGTGTAGTGGCTTCGGGCCGGGTTGAATAAGTGCTGTCAGAATACGTGAGGTAGCTGTTAAAAGGGGCGTTGTTTATAGCGGTTTTCCTGGGTTGCTATGGAGGTGGGGATCAGGCATGTGTCAGTCAGTGTGTCTGAAACAGTATCACCTACTTGTTTTTCTTTGCTCCTCATCTAGAAGTGAGGACACACACACACACACACACACACACACACACACACACACACACACACACACACACACACACACACACACACACACACACACACACACATCCAGATTCAGATTCAGATGTCAGCCAGTGTAATCTGTCTCCGGAGAGCAGGTAGGGTCAGTGGGTTGTTGCTGATGGCCGGGGGTCGTCCCTGCCAGCTGTCCCACAATGACTGAAGCTTTCACTCTCACTGTCTCGGGTCCCGGTGCCTCACGTCCGGCTTTAGTGTTTATAGCTTTGTTGCTACACAACACCCCCAAATTTGGGCACCATTCCTCCTCCTCTGTCAAGGGGACCCGCTTGGCTCCGCATCAAAATGCAGAGTTATCTGTCATGGGGAGGTGCCTCTGCCACAGATCCAAGGACCACAAGGCCAACGGCTTGAGGCACTGCCAGTTCAGCCTCCGAGCGAAGAGTCCTCTCCTAGCCATGCTTTGCGGAGCAAAAAGGCCCGGGAGTAGCAAGAGCAGTGTGGAGCGGCTTGTTTAACTGTGTTTATATGATCCATTGATCTGCAGAGACGCATCTTTCAAACACTGTGCTGCAGGACTGACCATACAAGGTTCTGCCGTCTCGTCGGCTAATACCAAACGGCAGGGTGACTGACGGAGCTCGCTCCGTGCCGAAGCACCGAAGCTCTGCTTTTGATTCGGAAGCAACTGTACTCAACGTGCCAATAGGCCAGATAACGGAGAAACCAATATTCCATCTGTTGTATTGCCAGAAATGACTCATAAAACAACTTTAGCGCACAACCACCTGCTTTGGTATTACAGTGATTTTGCACTATGAACTACGTAGCTGTGATTTCAGCCAGAGCTGACATCACCACTAATTTTCCATAGTAACATGGTACATAGTAACAGGCCCACCCTGGCGCCTCCCAACTGACAGCTCAACACAGTTTTTGTCTGGACTATCACTTCCTCCCTTACAGATTTGTGTAAACTCAAACCTGTTAATACTGTGGGCCCGTGTCTGTATTAATTGGCTAACAGTATTCTATGGCGTGCTTCTATGGGCCGTTGAGTGAGAGGCCACTCCATCGCCGACACTAATCCAATTTAGGCATTAGCGGCGCAGAGATGGCTAGCTTTAGCTCTGGTGAAAGTGCCAGAGCGTCTCGGGCGTTCGAACAGTGGAGAGACCTTCGTCGTCTAACATTGTGGCTTCGCAGGAGGAGCAGAGCAATGTGGGTAAGGTCAGGTGACCGTTGTAGTTGGAGGTGTTAGGCAGATAGTAGTGGCAGACAGCCCAAGTGGCCTTATTATAGCAACAAGAGCATATGACTACATTTGCCTGTGCAGAATTGTCTAACTGTCCTGTTTGCATTCTGTTCAGGCTTGTGTCCTGATTGGGTTGAGTGGGACCCAAATCAGCCCGTGCAGAATGCCAGAGAAGCCATGCAACAGGCTGACGACTGGCTGGGTGTGCCTCAGGTAAGATGCATGATAGATGTCACTCACAGAGTGTTTTCTTAGCTTGGTTAGCTCAGCTGGCTGTCAGATTGGTGGGGTTGTTTTCTAGAAAACAATACAGCAAGATACACAGGAGTATTTTCTGTTTTCTAATGGCAACCTTTAGTTTACATTCAGTTAAGAACATCCAGTAAGCGCCAATTTTTTCCAAGCAGTTTAAACACATATGCAAATTTAAACATGCCTCACCACATGTACACACTCTGTGAGGCAACACTGAACCGCGATATGGAGTCCAGTGTTTCTTCCAGGGAGCTCATGCTGGAGGGTGTCATGAAATATTTATTACCCATCTCAGTCCTAATATTTCCATTTATTTTATTCTACCTCTCAGGAAGTGAGTTTGTTGGAGTTTTATTTAGTAGATTTGTGAATCCGTGGAGGTGTAAGATTTCTGAAAAACCTTTCCAGAACGAGGCCCTGGAACAGAGGTGTAAATGTGCCTGCACTCATCAGAATAACAATGTGAACAGAGCCAGAGTGCAATATTTCCAGCCCTCTATGTGTGACTCAGTCTCCACATTGTAATGTGCTCTATGCAGGTTGTTTACTTTTTTGTCTAAGGCACAGGGTTAGCTGATGTCCATGAGGCTTAGCATTGATGAGATAGCCAAGGGGTGTATGTCATGGATCTGCGGGCCGGGGGGCTGGAGTACGGTGTGGTGGTGTTAAGGAGATGTGGGAAAGGTCTGGCTCAGGATAAATCCCCCTGGCAGGCTTATTGAGGGCAACAATCCTTAACCCTGCTGTCCTGCGGTTAAATATAACCAGCGTACATTGTGCCATTGTGTGATAGACAGGCAAACAAGTGGTGTAAGGGAGAGAGGTGGGGAGAATAAATATGTGTAAGCCTTGTTAATTCCCATTGCACTATGCTTAATAAGGGGAACTTGTATTAAGTGTCAACCATACCCTTCTTACAAATGACAATACACTCAATATATACGTGTCGTCATGCAAACATAATTAGGCTGTCGTGTTTCATATTCATGGCTGAACTGAACTTGACTTTATGTTGACCATGCTTTTCAATTAAAATGGTTGTCTCTCTGTGCTGTAGGTGATTGCCCCTGAGGAGATTGTGGACCCAAATGTGGACGAGCACTCAGTGATGACATACCTGTCTCAGTTCCCCAAGGCCAAGCTGAAGCCCGGCGCCGATCTCAAGCCCAAACAGCTTTTTCCAAACAAGGCCAAAGCCTATGGGCCTGGTGGGTTGCCCAACAGTAGCCATGAACACCTGCACAGTTTACCACAGTTCATATGAACAGTATGAATATGGTGCCTGTTGCTGAGAATGGTACATCACTCCAAACCTTAGCAGAATACATCACAACGCCCTAAGTCTCTGTATTCACATTACAGGTATCGAGCCTCATGGCAACAAGGTGCTGCTACCAGCTGTGTTCACTGTGGAAACTCTGGAAGCTGGCACTGGTGAGGTCCTGGTCTATGTGGAGGATCCTGAGGGACACAAAGAGGAGGCAAGTTATACCTGCATACAGCCTGCTAGCCAACACAGATAGCCCTCAAAGTTTTGCAATGTGTAGCATTACGTCTTTAATCTCACCCTCTGTTACTTCATCATCTTATTCTCCAGGCTAAGGTTAAACCCAACAGGGACAAAACCGGAACCTACACTGTCACCTATGTTCCTAAAGTTGAGGGTGTTCACAAGGTAAAACATGAAGTCGACCCGTCACTCCGCAAGACATGAACAAACCACACTTTTAAACGTTTCTTAACCTTCTCTTGTTTCTTTTCTCTCTAGGTGAAAGTGCTGTTTGCTGGTCAGGACATCGACAAGAGCCCCTACACAGTGAATGTAGCGAAGGATTTGGGCGACCCAAGCAAAGTCCATGCCAGGGGACCAGGTCTGGATGCTACAGGCAATGTGGCAAACAAACCCACCTACTTTGACATCTACACAGCTGGTGAGTATAGTGAATTCAACCATTTCACACACTGACAAGGACACACGCAGACGGGGTGGAATCCGATTAAATGAATCACTGGAATTTTCTCCGAGCAGAGCCACAGCATCTACTCTGACCTGTGATTAGTGATCATTTTCCTGTCACACTCACAGGTGCCGGTAATGGCGACGTCAGCGTGGTAATCGTTGATCCTCAGGGCAAAAAGGACACGGTGGAGCTCCTTCTGGAGAATAAGGGCGACAGTGTTTTCCATTGCACCTATCGGCCCATGCTGGAGGGGCCTCACACCATCCACGTGCTGTTTGCAGGCCAGGAGATCCCCAGGAGCCCTTTCACTGTCAACGTTGCAGAGGGTGAGCCATCTGTCTGTGTTGTAAATTACTGTCAGACAAATCAGATTTCTTGTCATGCTGTTAGTGTCAGGGCGATCTATCCATCACAGTCATCTTTATTTTCCCTGGGAGCAGCCGCCCAGTGTAGACCATAACCCTTCCTATCTGTCATTTCTAGCTCCACCCGTTGCTCCTCCCGTGGGAGCTCCACTGCAGATAGTCCCTCAGTCAGTGCGCACCCTTCCTGGAGCAAAGGGTGGGAAGGGGGTACCCCCCCAAAAACCCGGCCGCCCAAGTTAGTATGGCTTGCTAGGAGGAGCCTGTGCTCATTGCTCAGCCAGATGCCCCTCCAAATCTTTTCCTATGCCACGTCCTGCAGACGGCCCTCTGTGCTTCTTTTTCTAAGATCAGGGTGCGGCGGCTCAACGCCGTGCTTGTCTGCCTGCTCCATCTTCGTCCTGCAGCTTGATGGTTTTGTTATTTTCAGAGCGAGACAAGATGCAACGTTGTACAAGCCGTTTACAGACTGTCCCACTTTGCATTTCTGTCTACTTTGTTCTTCTGCGTTAAATATCGTCGCTTGTGCTGTTGACATGTTTGTTTTCGTCACATCAGCCAACATTTAAGCCTGCAGTCAACATTTCCACCGACTGAAATGTTGTGACTGACTGAAATATCGTCAGATGCTCCCTCAATGCTCTCTAAGTGTGTCAATATCCCGTTCGGCATTCTGCACTCTGGGTTGTATGTGCTGCTGAAAGCATCATTCTCATTTGCAGGTTCTGCCAGTCAAGCTTTAAGGAATCCCTCTTGAATTGGATAGTTGAATGTCTTTGCTACTAACATCGCTGTCAACTGCCCATTACTGTCAGTTACTGTTGGGTTGGTTAATATTTCTCTCCTTTCACACTTGATGTTATTCCTTTCAGCAATAAACCCAAATGCCTGCAGAGCAACGGGCAGAGGCCTTCAGCCTAAAGGCGTGAGAGTAAAGGAGGTTGCAGACTTCAAAGTTTTCACCAAGGGAGCTGGCAGTGGATCTCTGAGCGTCTCAGTCAAAGGACCAAGTGAGTCAGACAGCTACCTCTCCTATGCATCACGCCTCACTCCTCCTCATACATTTTTAGGATTATTCTCTTTTTGGTTTGGGTTTTTTGTCTGAAGGGTAGTCACATAACCACACAACAAACAAAATGCATTAAAACGACTCTTGGACTGGAGAAGGATCCATATTGACTGTATTATTCATCCTCAGCTGGAGCAGAGGAGCAAGTAAAAGTGCGAGATGCAGGAGACGGTGTGTATGAATGTGAATATTACCCCCTTAAGCCCGGTAAATACACAGTCAGCATCACCTGGGGAGGCCAGCCCATCCCACGCAGGTAGAGTTCTATGGCTGCCTTTAGCTACGCATTAGCAATGCACATTCAGATTCACACTTGGGTAATATTGTGTTTTCTTGTGCTGCCACAGCCCCTTCGAAGTGATGGTGGGTTTGGAGGCAGGTTTTCAGAAGGTGAGAGCCTGGGGTCCTGGTCTGAAGACTGGCATGGTGGGAAAATCTGCTGACTTTGTGGTAGAGGCCATCGGCACTGAAGTCGGAACTTTAGGTGAGTTATGTGCAGCTGATACAAGCTCTCACAGCTCAGAGGTGGGTTTTTCAAAAAAGTTTATTCTGAATGCAAAATCTGAACGTTGAAATTCTCTCAATGTTTAGGCTTCTCCATCGAGGGCCCGTCACAGGCTAAAATTGAATGCGATGATAAGGGCGATGGCTCCTGTGATGTGCGCTATTGGCCCACTGAGGCCGGCGACTATGCTGTCCATGTTGTTTGTGATGACGAGGACATCAAGGACAGCCCCTTCATGGCCCACATCCTCCCTGCAGCCAACGACTGCTTCCCTGAGAAGGTAATTCTCACTCGCTGAATTATGTACATACATATAATAAGTATCAAGTGGGTTGCTAGGATTACGTGATCATATTCAAAACAAAAATTAATTACAAAATGTTGCAGGTGAAAGCACATGGTCCAGGCCTGCAGCCGACAGGCGTCATTGTGAACAAATCGACTGAGTTCACCATCGACGCCCGCATGGCCGGGAAGGGTCAGCTCAAGATCTACGCGCAGGTATGGAGAGCAACTGTTCAACCTTCATTGTTTATTTATAGGAGCACATCATTGCTATTGCATGTACAGCCTCAGAGCTGCCATGTTTTTTTTCCTCTAAGGATGCTGAAGGCTGCACCATCAACATCAAGATCACTGACAACGGGGACGGCACATTCCTGTGTGTGTACACACCTGTCAAGTCCATCAAACACACCATCATCATCACCTGGGGGGACGTCAACGTGCCCAACAGCCCCTTCAGGGTAAGACGCATGACCATGTACACTTACATAGATAGGTTGCACTTTTCCGTCAGTTAAACATAAATATACACTATCAAATCGGGATTTTTGGTCTTAAGTGCACTTTGAATTCATTAGGTGCTGGTCGGAGAGGGTTGCCATCCAGACAAAGTCAAGGTCTATGGGCCTGGAGTGGAGAAGACAGGGCTCAAGGCTAACGAGCCAACGTACTTCACAGTGGACTGTGGTGAGGCTGGTCAAGGTGAGCACGTACGAGAAAATGGTGTGGGGTGGTTACAAAAACAGTTTAATTGACGCTTAATGAAATGAGTTCTACATCATGTGGATGGTGAACAATATAAAACACAGTGATCAGAAGTAAAGCTGTGTAGCTTAACTGGCAAATTTGGGGTTAGTTATTTAACGTGCTTCAAATGAAGCTTTAGGCGGTGAAGCCTCCATTTTTATTAATCTATTTTTGAATGACCTTCTTGAACTGTGCTCATTGCTATGCACCATTAGGGGACATCAGCATTGGAATCAAGTGTGCCCCAGGGGTGGTTGGCCCCGCCGAGGCGGACATCGACTTTGACATCATCAAGAATGACAATGACACCTTCACTGTCAAGTACACTCCCCCCGGAGCAGGGCGATATACCATCATGGTGCTCTTTGCTGAGCAGGTAAGAATACAGTTTACAACGCAAGAGGGAGGGAGTTTTGTAGAAACATTTTATGAATTTGATTTAGTTTCGGGTCATTTATTATGATTATTTTATGATTGGCTTTGTTAGGAAATTCCCATCAGTCCATTCAAAGTCAAAGTGGATCCTTCCCATGATGCTGGTAAGGTTAGAGCAGAAGGTCCCGGACTCAACAAGACAGGTGAGATCCACTGATGACAAGAACCAGAATTAGTATAAATACTGTACCAAGCATGCTAAATGTATAGGTATTTTCAAAACACCTCCTACAATACTTCAATGTCGCTGAAACTTTTTCATTTGAATAGGATTGGTAGAACTAACAAAACAAACGTGTGTTTCAGGCGTGGAGGTGGCCACTCCAACCCACTTCACCATCTACACGAAGGGAGCTGGCAAGGCCAAGCCTGAGGTGCATTTCGCAGCATCGGGCCCAGGAGAGGCGGTTCGTGACTTTGAGATCATCGATAACCACGATTACTCCTACACTGTCAAGTACACAGCTCTTCAACAGGTACAGTACAGCAGGCCTGCCTTTGAAGCCGGCATGCAGAAATTATTCACAACTACGCATCAAATCAATCAATACTCACCTTTTCAGGGTAACATGACAATTTCCGTCACTCATGGAGGAGACCCCATCCCCAAGAGCCCCTTCCACATCACAGTGGCACCACCTCTGGATATTGGAAAGGTGAAAGTGGAGGGATTAGACACCAGTAAGTGACTCAAAATACTACACTCTTGTATTTACAGTGTTAAACTAGTTGATTGAACGTGTTTGAGTGTTTGGTGACAACCTGTCTTGCAGAAGTGGAGGTCGGAAAGGATCAGGAGTTCACAGTTAACACAAAGGGTGCCGGTGGGCAGGGCATTGTGGGTGTGAAGATGACCTCACCCTCTGCCCGACCAATCCCATGCAAGCTGGAATCAGACAAAGCCAAAGGCACTCACGCTGTGAAGTATATTCCCCCAGAGGAGGGGCAGTACAAAGTTGATGTCAGCTACGATGGCAACCCGGTGATGGGAAGCCCCTTTGGGGTTGAAGCAGTGATGCCTGCTGATCCTTCCAAGGTGAAAGTTCTTGAAAATTGCATTTAGTTTCTTCACTTTGTTTGTACTCGAGGGTCACGGAACATAACGCACAAATATCTGATGTTTGTTACCCTGTGTGTTGCATGATAGGTGCGAGCCTTTGGCCCAGGCCTGAAGGGAGGCGTTGTTGGCAAACCGGCTCCATTCACCATCGACACAAAGGGAGCTGGTGCAGGTGGGCTGGGCCTGACTGTGGAGGGTCCGTGCGAGGCGAAGATTGAGTGCCAGGACAACGGCGACGGCACATGCTCAGTGTTCTATCTGCCCACCGAGGCTGGGGAGTACGCCATCAATATCTTGTTTTCTGAGCAGCACATCCCTGGCTCTCCGTTCAAGGCGGCGGTGCGCTCACCCTTGGACCCCAGCAAGGTGACGGCTACCGGGCCGGGCCTGGAGAAGGCCAAAGCAGGTGAACCAGCGACTTTCACTGTGGACTGCAGCCGGGCAGGCGACGCCGAGCTCACCATTGAGATTGTGTCCGAGACCGGGGCTAAGGCCGAGGTGCACATCCAGAAAACCGCTGACGGGACCTTCTCTGTTACATACATCCCACCCTTCCATGGCAAACACACCATCACCATCAAGTATGGCGGCCAGATGATTCCCCAGTTCCCCAAGGCCCTGCAGGTGGAGCCCTCTGTGGACACCAGCGGTGTGCATGTCTATGGGCCAGGAGTGGAGCCTAGAGGTAACGGGAAGCTAAGCTTATTATGAACACTTTCAGGTTTTTAATACACCAACATTTGCAGGTTTCTTTTCTCTGTTGTTTATGTTTACAGTTCCACACAAAAACAAGCTATTAGAAGATTACAATTTTTTGTAACAGCTCGATATGTGATCTAGTTAAGGAACAAGTCATAAAACCGCTCTAAGGATTTATAATGTTGAGCCTTAAAACGACTGAGTTCACTTGGTCTTGTTTCTCATCTGCAGCAAATCACCTGAATGGCCTTTTCTGTTTCTAGGGGTCCTCAGGGAAGTCACAACCCACTTCATCGTTGATGCTCGTGCCCTCAACAAGGTCGGAGGAAATCATGTGAAGGTCCACATTATCAGCCCCTCCAACACCACCACAGAAACCTACATCACTGACAAGGGGGACGGCACCTACCGAGTGGAGTACACGGCATTTGAGGATGGTAGGAGAAACATATTACTTTATGTCCTTTAACAGCATTAATTCATACGACTAAATGATCATTCGGTCCACCTTGTGTTCATTTAATTGTGTGGCACCGAACAACAATGATGCAGGCAAGATCTATGTCATATTTCTGACATTAACACAACTAATCCGCTGCAGATAGATAGATCATTTTACATCGGCTTTCTGAAAGAGAGCATACAGACAGATGGCGAAGTCACTAACAGGTGCTTGTGCTGGGCACCGTTTGGGAATAAAGCAGGAGAGTGGGAAGAGAAAGAACGAGAAACAGAGGGGTATAAATACAGAATGATGCAGTGGAGCAATGATGTGAGGGCAGGGAGGTAGAGAGGCAGACAGACTCTGTTTTATAAATAGTGTGCTCAGGAACAGAAGCTCTTAACAAGGCAGGTATGTGTGCTGACGGCTGCCTGCACATGGCCATACAGCAGGGGAATGACACGGGATATAAATAGAGACCTATAACACAAAAGCAAAGAGATCACAGAGCACTTCTCTACCACCAGACATGTTCTAATATCATAGCAGCGCTGCTGGGAATCTGGCCTACTGAGAGAGCTCTGTCAGAAAAATGTTGTAACAGAATAATGAATAGGGAACAGATGTAATGTCTCGTACGTTCACCAGAGCATCTGCGCTCTGGATGGCGTCTTTGATAAATAAACAGATGTTTATCCCCCCTAAAAGGGAAATTGTCTGTCTCATAATTAAAGGCAAGCAGCAATAACAGAAAACGTTTGCCTGCTTTGCGAACGCTCAGGTGGTATGACATGAGACGTTGAACCGATGTGTGTTTGTGTGCAGGAATGCATATGATTGAGGTGCAGTATGACGATGCGCCGGTGCCCAAGAGTCCCTTCAGAGTGTCCGTGGTGGAGGGATGTGATCCGACCCGGGTCCGTGCATACGGACCGGGTCTGGAGGGAGGAATTACCAACAAGCCCAACTGTTTCACCGTGGAGACCAGGTATTGTTGGATAACATTTAAAGGAGACATTTTTTGGGGAAACTTATCTCAAACGTGCACTAAAATAAAAGAGTCGGCTCTTCTCTCAGGGGTGCTGGTACAGGAGGACTGGGCCTGACCATCGAGGGAGCCTCAGAGGCAAAGATATCCTGCAAGGACAATAAAGATGGCAGCTGCAGTGTGGAGTACATCCCCTTCACTACTGGAGACTATGACGTCAACATCAACTACGGAGGTCACCCGATCCCCGGCAGTCCGTTCCGTGTCCCAGTGAAGGACCCTGTAGACCCCAGCAAGGTCAAGTGCTCAGGTCCAGGTCTGGGCACTGGAGTGAGAGCCCATGTTCCTCAGACTTTCACAGCAGACTGTACCAAGGCTGGGCAGGCCCCACTGGATGTCAAACTCTATGGCCCATCAGGTGAGGACCTGCTATTTGACGATGAAAGCCCCTTGTCCTGCTCCAAGCTGAGAAATAACAGCAAGTTGGCGGTGTCGGATTATTTCCATAATATCTTATTTCCATAATGTCTTATTTCCAGGTACTGTGGAGCCAGTTGGTGTGAAGAACAACGGCGATGGCACCCACACAGTTCATTACACCCCAGCCCAGGATGGCCCTTACACAGTAGCCGTTAAATATGCAGATCAGGAAGTCCCACACAGGTACAAAAAACAACTACCATGTCAGGCAGTGTGTGCAGATATGTCTTAATTAAAGTTCTGCTCTGTCTGGCTGGATTTAAAAAATAAAATTGTAGTTCGCCATGTTTTTTCTTCCCATTTATGTCATTTTTTTATGCCTGGATTTCGTAATCACATTTTTCTCTTTCTTCCACAGTCCATTCAAGGTAATGTCTCAGCCTGGGCATGACGCCAGTAAAGTGCGTGCTAGTGGCCCAGGTCTAGACAAAAAAGGTGTGTCTGCAAGCCTGCCGGTTGAGTTCACCATTGATGCTCGTGATGCTGGAGAAGGACTGCTCACTGTGCAGATTCTGGTGGGTTCAGCTGCCTTTCACATAATCATTTTAATAACCATAAGACACCATATAAACCATCTTAATATTGTCAACTGACAGGACCCAGAGGGCAAGCCAAAGAATGCAACCATCCAGGACAACAGGGATGGCACCTACACTGTCTCCTATGTACCTGACTCTACTGGCCCCTACACTATCACCATTAAATATGGAGGAGATGAGATTCCTTACTCCCCTTACCGCATCCAATCCCTGCCCACAGGAGACGCCAGCAAATGCCGCGTCACAGGTGAGAAAACTAACGCGGATCCATACTTGTTCTAATAAATACAAATAATACATTATAGCATTTTTCAATAATCTGCTTTTTCCCCCCTTCCAGTTTCTATTGGAGGACATGGAGTGTGTGAGTAACAGAGGCTTTTCTTTTTATTTCTGGGACACATTGCTAGAAAATCTTTCATTCTTATTCCTCTCTGTCCCTTACAGCAAATCTCCAGAAGCTGCAGACCTCCGAGGACACCGTTATCACAGTGGATGCCAAGGCTGCTGGGAAAGGCAAGGTGACCTGCAAGGTGCAGACCCCACAAGGGATGGAGCTGGACATGGATGTGGTAGAAAACCACGATGGGACCTTTGACATTTACTACACAGCCCCGGAACCCGGGAAATATGTTATTACCATTCGATTTGGGGGACAGAACATCCCTAAGAGCCCCTTCCATGTGGTGGTGAGTAACGGAGTACATTTGAAAATGTTTTTTTAACTGAGTTCGGCATCTAGACTGTGACCTGAGCTGAAAGATCAGCAATGGAGAGATAGGAAAATCTTATGGCTTAAATACTCCGCCAAGTTGGGAGGATGTGTTTAGTCTATATTATAGAAAGTGAGGTATATAGTAGTAACTAGTTTGTAGCCGTCACTCCATTTGTGTGCTAGGTGCACTCTTGTTGTGGCATTTAGTTGCATGAAAGCTATTTTTCTTTTCTCTGTTTTGACAGGCCTCAAATGAGCCAGTTGCTCCCCGCGATACCGTGGATCCTCTCTTCCGTCCTGTTAACTTCCTCGTCCCCTTCACGCCGCAGCAAGGAGAAATCACAGGTGGGACAAACACCACTCCACACCAAAATACTGTACACACACACACAAACACACACACACACACACACAAACACACACACACACACAACATCTTTCTTTAGGTTACTGACATTTCAGCGAAACACTCTCATTTTTAGGTGAGGTACGGATGCCCTCTGGCAAGACTTCCTGCCCACATATCACCGACAATAAGGATGGCACCATCACAATAAAGTACCAGCCCACAGAGAGAGGCCTGCATGAGATGGACATCAAATATGACGGCAACCACATTCCAGGTTCGGCTCACGCCACAGGATGAGAAGGAATTGTCAACTTTAAAATATAACCTTGATTTATTAATGTATTTTTTGGGGGGGCTGTCCTGTTTTTGTCATTTAAATTCGGTAGTTTCTATTCACAGTTCTCAGTCTCATTACTGACAATGATTAAATCCGTTACAGGGAGCCCTCTGCAGTTCTTCGTGGATGCTGTGAACAGCGGGGTGGTGACTGCTTATGGTCCAGGTCTGAGTTACGGCATGGTCAACAAGTCTGCCACTTTCACCGTGGTCACCAAGAACGCAGGAGAAGGTACTCTATCTCACTTCCTAGTGATATTTGCTATTTCACAGTGGATCTGTGGTAAAACTATGACATATTACCACACTGCAGAAAAATTAAGAATCTGTGTGTTCTTCTCCCCTCACTCAGGTGGTCTGTCCCTGGCAGTGGAGGGTCCCTCCAAGGCCGAGATCACCTGTAAGGACAACAAAGACGGAACCTGCACCGTGTCCTACCTGCCCACAGCTCCCGGAGACTACAACATCATTGTCAAGTTTGACAACAAGCACATTCCCGGCAGCCCCTTCACTGCTAAAATCACTGGTGATGATATAAATCATCTCTCCCATAGACTGACATTTTTATGCTGTTGATGTGTATTTATAGTGAATGCCCGCATTATAAATCAGCTTTTAGGGGACGACAAACATTTAAACCACCCTTTTTCTGTCAAGGGGACGACGCCATAACCAGGACATCACAGCTGAATGTCGGCACAGCGGCTGACGTGTCCTTGAAGATCGCAGAGACTGATCTGAGCTCCCTGACTGCCAGTATCAGAGCACCATCAGGCAACGAGGAGCCCTGCCTGCTCAAGAAACTGCCCAACAGACACCTCGGTGTGATATTCACTAAAATATCAGGAAGAGTAGAAACTAGATAAGATGTCTCTGACTTTGAATGTCATTTTACTTATTCTTTGTCTTTTATTATTTCTTTTTTTATGTGTTCAGGTATTTCTTTCACCCCTAAGGAGGTCGGCGAGCATGAAGTGAGCGTGAGGAAGAATGGTGTGCATGTGGCAAATAGCCCTTTTAAAATCATGGTTGGCCAGTCAGAGATCGGCGAGGCCAGCAGAGTGAAGGCTTTCGGGAAAGGACTGGTGGAGGCCCACACTTTAGAAATGGCTGAATTCTTTGTGGATACGAGGAACGCAGGTAAGACTTAGAGAAGGTATGTTTCCGGAAAAAATACGAGGGCAACACACACTTTTTCAACTTCTCTCAACTTCACTTCTTCCTTTAGGTTATGGAGGTCTAGCATTGTCAGTAGAGGGTCCGAGCAAAGTGGATATCAACTGTGAAGACGTGGAGGACGGGACGTGCAGAGTCACCTACTGTCCAACAGAACCTGGAAGTTACATTGTCAACATCAAGTTTGCTGAAAAACACATCCCAGGTTAGAATCTCTTGCTAAATTTACCAAAACAAATATCTTGACATCTTAAAATACAAATAAACCTGTATATATTTGATTCACTGTGAATGCGTTTGTGCCCTTCAGGAAGTCCTTTCACAGTAAAGGTGACCGGAGAAGGAAGGATGAAGGAGAGTATTACAAGAAAGAGACAGGCGTCTTCTATCGCCTCTGTGGGCAGCACATGTGGCCTTAACCTCAAGATCCCAGGTGAGTACAGGAGCCGGTCAGAAGTGGGTGGAGGGAAACGCTCAGCCATCTTAGAATAAATGCGAACTCACCTTTGTATTGTCACGGCGTTCTCCCCACTGTAGGAAACTGGTTCCAGATGGTTTCAGCTCAGGAGAGGCTGACCCGGACATTTACCCGCAGCAGCCACACCTACACCCGCACCGAACGCACGGAGATCAGCAAGACCCGTGGAGGCGAGACCAAGAGGGAGGTGCGAGTGGAGGAGAGCACCCAGATGGGCGGAGGTGGAAGCCCCTTTAGAGATGTGTTTGGAGACTTCCTTGGCAGAGAGAGCCTCAGCAGCTTTGCTGGCATCACTGCAAGACCCGAGGGTGAGAGTCTAAAATGACATTTTTGACGTGAAAACGTATATGCTTTGGCAAAAACTGTCCAATAAAACATAAATGTCGTAGTTTTTTTGTAACTCAGGCTATCTGTATCTAAATTCTGTCCCACCCAGTTGAGAGTGGCTCTCAGGCAATGACGGCTCAGGTGACCAGCCCCAGTGGGAAAACAGTGGATGCCGACATAGTAGACGGAGGAAGCAGCACCTACAGCGTGCGCTTTATCCCCCAGGAAATGGGACCTCACACTGTCAACGTCAAATACAGAGAGCAACATGTCCCTGGTAGCCCCTTCCAGTTTACTGTGGGGCCCATGGGGGAGGGCGGATCACACAAGGTCCGTGCAGGTGGACCTGGTCTGGAAAGAGGCGTGGCTGCAGCACCTTGTGAGTATCTGTTTTACCACATACATGCACGATTCCAGACGTGATGTTGAATGTTTCTTTAAATGTTGATGCCTTTGCTTCACCCCGTCTAGCTGAATTTAGCATCTGGACGAGGGAGGCGGGTGCTGGCGGTTTGTCTATCGCTGTAGAAGGCCCCAGCAAGGCTGAAATCTCCTTTGAGGACAGGAAGGACGGTTCCTGTGGCGTCTCCTACATAGTGAAAGAACCAGGTAAAACCTTTGTCGCCCACAAGTGAGGAAGTTCTCCCACTTTAAGTGTTTTCCTGAGATATTTTTTGTCTTTAAATACATTTTTGCAGTAATTCTTCCCCATTTCTCCCCCGGTCATTTGATGGTCAAAGTAAATAACCGTTCTGCTCCTCCAGGTGACTACGAGGTGTCGATCAAGTTCAACAACGAGCATATTCCTGACAGCCCGTTCATCGTTCCAATTGCTACGCTGTCAGACGAGGCCCGCAGGCTCACTGTAACAAGCCTTCAGGTAAGATCACACACACACACACACACACACACACACACACACACACACACACACACACACACACACACACACACACACACACACACACACACAGGACTGACAAAAGCCACATTCATTTGTTGCACACAAAAAAAAGAAATGCAGAAAAAGCCCATTCACCGTCACAAGATATCAACAGATTGTATGTAACATAATGTTTGAGTGGCTGCAGATATTTCTGCCTAGTAGCACTTTGCCCTTGTAGTGTAATTGAATGCCAGTGTTGGAGCGGGTAGAATACTGCGATGCTAGCCAGTGATGAAGGGCTGGATTAACTGTCCCTTTCTAATGTGGAGCAACACAAGCTGTGCCGTGTGGGCAGTCTACATGATTGTGTTTTCTGTCTGAGAGGACAAATGCCAGGAAACAGTGAGCGCAGGATAAACACTCCTTTACAGATACCTGTGACAGCTCACAATATTGCTCTCCTCACTTCACAGATGCTGCTTTTAATTTTGCTTTCACGGTTTCCAGTGCAAACACTGCTAAAAACATGTATTTTTAGTTGACTTCACAGGGCTTTCCTGCCACTTGGAGCCCGGTGAAGTGCAATATCAACATTGATAATGTCACACTGGGGTGGGGACCGCTCGCACGGCTGTACGCCTCGCTGTAAACTCTGACCTTTTTCTGAATCTCACACCCAACCTCTCGATCTATTCTCGTTCGGGCGTGATGAGCCACTCACTCGAGTGCAGACACACACGCGCGCATATTGTGATCATATTCCCTGTCTTTTGTAGGACAAGGACTTGAAGGTAAACCAAGAGGCATCCTTCATGGTGCAGCGAAACGGGGCTCGAGGTGTGGTTGACGCCAAAGTCCACACCCCAGCTGGCTCTTCTGAGGAATGCTATGTCACCGAGCTTGACAGCGGTACGCACCGACCTCACTTTGTAGATTTAAGTAGATTAAATGTATCTCGATGTATGACTCATATATCCTCTTGTGTTGTCTGTCATGTTCAGACAAGAATGCAATCCGCTTCATTCCACGGGAGAACGGAGTTCACGCCATAGATGTTAAATTCAACGGATGCCACATTCCTGGAAGCCCCTTCAACGTGCGTGTGGGAGACCCGGGGCTGGCCGGAGACCCAGGCATGGTGACAGCACACGGCCCTGGACTGCAAGGAGGAACGACAGGTAGATGTCACCACCGTCACTACTATTATATTTTTATAATTTCCTGATAATCCAGTATGGTTTCTCGTGATTTCAAAGAATTTCATTCATCTTTTCATCTCCGTCTTTTCTTCCAGGCGCACCCTCAGAGTTTGTGGTCAACACCTGCAACGCAGGCTCTGCCACTCTGTCGGTCAACATCGACGGGCCATCCAAGGTGAAGATGGACTGCCGGGAGTGTCCTGAAGGCTACAAGATCACCTACACACCCATGGCGCCCGGCAACTATCTCATCACCATTAAATATGGAGGGCCACAGCACATCGTGGGCAGCCCTTTCAAAGCTAAAATCACAGGTCTGTTCAACAGTCACTCTCCCATCTGATCCGTGGATCTGGCATGACTAGTGTCTCGGTGGCGAAACAAATGTTCCTTTGAAAAAAGTGTGGAACTGAGGAAAATGTTATGTCATCTTCGTTCATACAGCTCAGTGTCTTTCTCTTCCTGCTGCCACTACTTGGTGTATACAAAAAAAAAAATTTGTTGTCAGTTTGACATACAAATACTTGAGGATGGTTGAGGAGGAAGAACTCAGGCATTATGACATTAGATAACCTCTCTCTCTTTGTCTCTCCGTCTCCGACAGGAGCCCGGCTCTCAGGGGGGCACAGCCTCCACGAGACCTCCTCCGTCTTGGTCGAAACAGTGACCAAGACCTCCAAAGTGGGGGGTGCCTACAGCTCCAGCTCCTCCTCCTCCACCACCTCAACAAAACTGACATCTGATGCCAGCATGGTGGTTTGCCGTGGAGCGGGGCTGTCCAAGGCTGCGGTCGGACAGAAAAACAATTTTACAGTTGACTGCAGCAAAGCAGGTGAGATGATAACCCAGATGAAAACAAAAGACACAGGCGGATCTTATATTCATACAGCAAAAACAAATATTGTTGGATTTGTGGCCACTTTGGGACAGAGGAACAAGCTGTAAACACAACACTGACATATTATTATGTAAGTTATGGTGAATGCAAACAATTTGCCAGCAGCATCCAGCTGACTCAGAACAATATAAGCATTCATTCATTTGACCGAGTCCAATACTCTCCTTATAGGTCTCTTTGGTCCACACTGACTCCTGAGGGAAATATGTGGCTCTTTAGTGGCTAAATGCACCACCGTGTTCGGGAACTAGTTGCACACATTGCCTGTCTGGTGATTGATGCTGGGCGGGTATCAGGCACGTAATCAGCTGGAAACAGCTGCCAACTGATGCTGAAAATTAAGCTAATGAGAGTAAACAAAACACTTAAGTTATGGCTCCGAAATACCAGAATAAAAATGCTGAGGTAGAGCTGAGGTGAACTTGAGAATCGGGTGACCCCTCTCTTACATTATATTTCATCCACCGGGTGTATAAGAATATGCAATCACTAAATCCCCCCCTTTTCCTTCTCCTTCCAGGTACCAACATGCTGATGGTGGGGGTGCATGGACCCCAAACTCCTTGCGAGGAGGTGTATGTCAAGCATATGGGCAACAAGCTCTATAACGTCACCTACACCGTCAAGGACAAGGGCAGCTACACCGTCATAGTCAAATGGGGCGACGACAACATCCCCGGGAGCCCCTACAAGGTGGTTGTACCCTAAAAACAAACTCCAGTGGCAGGCCCCTCCCCCTCCACCGACCCAACATGTCAAACTCCCCGGCACTTCTCTTCCTGCGATGCTTTTCGCTCTTCAGCGGATTCTGACACTCAACATGTACTAAAACCTGCAAGGACAATTGCTTACATTTTTTTTCGCGATGACAGAATATCTATCGTGCCAAAGTTTTGCATTAACTCCAGAAATGACATTTACAATCATGGATCCATATACAGAGCATTGCAAAGGCAAACTGTGTGGTTTAAGTCTTTGAGTGATGCTTTTGCTCTCTGTTCTGTTGTGTTGCAATCGAATGGCATCATACCGTATATGAACGTTCAGAGTTCAGGAGTAATCAACAGTATTAAAGTGTGATGCATTATGGTTTTGTATTGTTTAAGAATGAGATACCTTTTTTTGTTATATTAACCTATTTTTGGTAAGTCTTTGCAGACCTAATAAAGATTTAATTGCTAACTTTCCAGACAAAGAACCTGTGTTTTATTTCATCTTGCTGGCAGACACAGTCCAGCACGTATTTCTTACTTTTTTTCTTCAAGCAGTAATTTTCTGATCACTCTTGGTTCTTCCATCTGAGCAGTGTCAAAATATTGACTCTTGAACACATCTGGTCTCTCGAGTATCCAGCTAGTATCCAATAAGTAGAAGATATCAAGGCTTTCAATATTAGTTTCACACCTGAGGATCTCATAATAACTCTGGCTTCAATTCAACTTGATTCGTATATATATGCAATATGTGATGAAACAATCCAGGATATTCTACCAGTCAACTCATTGAAATCCTGTACTTGTCCAGATGTAATCACAAGATGGCAGCATAGTCAAGCTCTCTTCCCAACCAAATACACTATAACCAGATCTCCATTGTTCCCAGTGAAGATTAACTACTTCATCCTTAACACAAGGGAGCCTGTGGAGCATAGAAACCAGAGGCATCAGCTTCCATTGTGTGTGTAATTAATCCCGTTTGATAAGAGATGGATGGAACACAAGTGGTTTCTGTTGTGGCATCATAGTGGGTTGGGAGGACACCATGCTGTGGCACAAATCAACCAGAAAGAAGGGCATCTTTCTGTGTGCTCCTGTGTCCTCCATGGTCTCCGTGCACGTGTTCTGCATGTCCTCTGCTTGGTCTATAGACCCCCAGTGACTCAACCGCACAGCCCCCACACACTGACACGCACCACTAGCACCAGTAGCATTCTACGCAGAAGAGGAGCCTATAATTAGGTGCTAATTTTCTCTGGTTCCACTGTGACATGATGCTGGGGGCCATGGTGAGGCAAGACAGAGCGAGCGGGCGCATTTGATGAACAGTGGCGAGAGCTCGACTCCGGACCATCTGGCCAAGTGGCTGGCGCGGCTGCCCGCGCTGACGTTGGGACCTGGGCAGGGCCCAACCACGTCAGCCTGCTCCTCCGGACCGGGACCCAGGCGTCTGTCCACCTCAACATGTTTATCTCCAGTGGCTGCCAAGTGATTCACGACCGCGTGGAAGATACAGCTCCCTCGCTATTCAGACAGCAGCGATAAGTAAGCAGAGACAGAGAGAGAGAGGAGGGAGGAGGGAGGAGAGGGCAAAGAGAGTGTGGGAGGAAGAGAGGGTGAAAGATGGATTAGAGGAAGAGAATGGGATTAAAAGAATCCTGGTGGAAGAAAGGGAGACAGACAGGCACGCAGACGCACACAAAAACACAGAAACAAACGAGCAAAAGTACATTCGAGGCAAAACACACTGCGTCTGATTCAATCCCTGCTCCAGATTCATTTAGAACATGCTAATGTAGTGTGTGGCTTAACCTTCAAAGCAATCATAAATGTTGGACTTAGCGAAATGGGTGATGACTTATTAATTCTGTTCTAAGGAGGATCAATGGGGGTTGCCACGGAGATGCTTCTGTCTCTCTTACGTCTCTCTCATCCCCATCTGCACACACTCTCTCTCTCTCTCTCTCTCTCTCTCTCTCTCTCTCTCTCTCTCTCTCTCTCTCTCTCTCTCTCTCTCTCTCCCTCACACACACACACACTCACATTCTCGGAAATCTGGATTATGTTAAGAGTAAAATTGTGTAAAGGCATGCCCCCAAAAGCTTTTGAAGTTGGTGCTCTCAGGGCAAAAAATCTCATTCTCTGGCTTGCCCCCTATCATGTTGACTCCTGCTCTCCTCTCTTTCTACTCTGATCCAGCCTCTCCCTCCCTCCCATCCCCCAATTTTTTTTTCTCCCTCTCTCTAAATTCCAATCAACCCAAGTCTGTGCAGATCCAGTTGTTTATTTCTCATCTCACTTTTGTCGCCATTAGCCTCGTTCCCGGGCACGCTACTTGTACCTTTGACCTTTATTTATCAATGCAGCCAGTCTCTTCAATTCAGATGGAAATCCTTTTAGATTGGGTCACAATACACTGATGTTGATTGCAGCAGATGAAAAAAAAACTTTCCATGGCTGAGCAAACAGACCTACAAACAACTAAACGAATGTTTGCACAGGCAAATAGCCACCCGGCTGGATTAATGAACGGACACGCAGAAAAAGAAGAAGAAAGAATCAAAAGAATTCATCCATTCGAGTTTCCATCCGAGCCCCAAGGCTTGGTATGTAATTGCTTCATGCATAGTTGATACACTGCATAATCAACCAAATACACTATATTCTTTCTGTGTTTATGTTGAAGGCTGCACTTGCAGGCCATTGATGAAGTTGAGATTCAATGGTAGGGGCCTTATAATGGAAAAAAATGATATCTAGTGCTCATCTCTCCTCTTTAGAATAGACATATACACACGGGACCCGTGCAAGGTACGCTGTCCTGTGATTGAATCCAGCACATGTTGTGTTTTATTCATATAGACCAAAGATGAAATATTCATACCAGTGTTGTTGCTATGCTTCTGTGTCTCCTACCTCTCATGTACACAAATCCTGATTAAAAATCAGACGGACTATGACCACAAATTGGTTCACTCCACGCAGGAGCGTAAACACAATGCAAATGGACGGAAGGAGGTCCCACTGGGCACCGGCAGATTGTGTTCATGCGGCATGCAAATGCACAAAGCATGGAGCTGGTTCAACCTATCCCAACCCGGAACAGGCAGGCTGAACACGCTGCACAATATAAAGGCATGGATTTCTGTTGATGGAAGCCTCGGACGAGAGATGCATACCAAAGACGTGCCAAGATAACGTTTTCACCCTCGTGCCGAAGAGTGAGCAGGCGTTCATAACATCACACACGTCTACTACTATACACATTTTACACACACATAAGCCATTCATACTTCGAGGCACACACACACACCCGGCCAGCATCACGCACATGAAAAGAAAAACAGCGTGATGCGAAATGGTTTGGCTCCATGAGGTGAATGAACAGCAACGGCCCCAGGCAGGAGATATGTCAGGGAAGGAAAGGCTTTTCTTTTGTGCGAGAAAGGTGTGCTCACACTTCTTTTGTGGAGCAGCAGGGACGTATCAGGGCCAAAGTCCCCATGTCTCCGTCTCTAATTGGAGCGTATCCCTCTGCCCTGTCCCTATCACACTATGGTGGAAGCAGGATGCTGTGCTAATGGTTACCCCCCCTGTGGAGTGCTTGTCCTTGATGTGCTGGGTTGACGGTGGCCCACGCTGAGGGTAGACTGCAGATTAGAGGCAAATCAGAAGATTTGTTTGTCCTCTCCGAGCTGGGCGGGGCATTCAAGGAGAGAGACCAGCCACGGCGGTGATGGAGTAGGTGGGTTCGCCGCGACAGATGTGTGTTAGTGTGACTGATGTGTTCTGGGTGAGCAGGCTGCGCTGGGTCACCGACACCTGGAGAACGAACATAAGCCCGTCCAAGAAATGCACGGGCATACTGATGCTGTGTTTGTTTCCATCAGTGTCCAAAAGGCAAACAGCTGAGCCAGAGGTAGCGTTTTCGCGATAACACCTCCGGTGAAGATTTAGGAGAAGATAACGATGTTGTAATTACCTGTGCGAAATTGGAACTGTGGATGCTCAATGAGCTATAAACAAGGTTACTCTGGTCCCCTTGGGGTAATTGTTTCAAAAGCCTGCAACAGTCTGGTCCAGTGATGGCGAAATTGGAAAGGGTGGTATCCTGTAATTTCTCAGATCACTGAAGCATGTCCTGTGTGTGGGTTGAGACTCAGGCTGATTTGAAATGGAGGCATAACTTTTTGTTCCCTCTTACTGTAAGAGTCAAAGTCATTGGTCTCAATCAGCCTTTAACCTAGAAAAGATAGGACCCCATGTGTCGCTGGGCACCACATGCACTGCTTTTTACATTTCCCGTGAGTATGACAATTCCCATTACAGAGTATTTTTCCGGTCGTGGTTACAGTGCCTCTATGAAAATCATGTTGTATTAAAATATGCGTACAGCTGGTTAAAGCTATGTTCCATCGGATAGAAATAGCTCCGTCGAACAGAAATACATCCTATTTGATGCTCCTTGCAAATGGGCCTTCTGTTTTATTTGCATAATGTAATTCAGGGCACACTCATGGACATTCACTAATTCATCACAGCATCAGGCCAAGTTAAACAATGCTTTGGCCCTTGAGCTTCGAAAGGGCAACATGTTTCCAAATATTAGAGCAGACTGACTGTTTACGACTAAAACAAGTGCTGCACTTAATTGCCAAATCTGAATACAAGCCGCCAGGATTGCGTGGTGAGATATCGTGTCTGTCTTTGCTGGCTCGACTATAGGAAAGCAGCGAATGGACGGTCATCCCTCTGATCTTTCTTGCTTACTTCACAGCAACAGCCTGATGCTGTGATCTCCCTCTGATTTACATTCCTTCTCTGCATTCCTTCCCCGTTCCTCTGACTAGCAGGGCTCACTGTAATGCATGCATCCGTGGGAGAGCCACAGCTACTTTTATCAAAGTTTGATTACAATACAGTCACCCCCCTTTGAATGCACTCACCGAACATTGAGCTGTCTGTGATTGAAAGATGAGAAGAATAACAATAATTGCGCTGCGGTAAATTGATGCTGGGATTGTCATTTTTGACTGCTGTATGAGGAAATGTAATATAATGCATCATTGCAGGGTGCAAAAGTCACAAGGTGTACATAGATTAAAACACCCACACAGATGGCCACACACACACACACACGGGCACGCGCCTTTATTTCATCATTGCTTCAAAATGCGTGCGTTGCAGGCACTCTGTCTTCTAGACGGGCTCTCACCCGGTGATTAATAATGTGTTGCTTAGATTATTTAGAATCTTTAAACTAGAGGCCTCTTTCTTATCATGCATATTACATTATCATGTAGGTTCAGGTCACATTAGTGTCATGTAGGCCCATCTCGGGCCCAGTGGATTTAATTAAATTTGTTGTATTTAGTGTGTGGGTTTGCTGCAGGCTATTAATGTGCATGATGTCCAGGAATAACATTAAGGTTTTATGTACATCACAAATCCCACATCACCATTGGACACATACGGTAGACTTGGCATTACTCGTGAGTGGAAAGATAGAGAAGGATGTAAGGTCTGACTTATTGGAAAAATTGGAGGACAAATGTGGTGAGAGAAATTAGAATGACTGATCATCACCGGAAATCAATCCATGGGCATTTAATGAAAACAGGCTCTGCTCCAGGATCCTGGAGTTACTGCATCAAATATCACACGGTGACATTTACATGCTGTTACATGCCTGTAAGAATCATTCAAGTCCCAGTTTATTATTTGTATCCAGAGTAATTAAAGGAATGTTTGCATGCGGACCTGATGACTTTAACCACATCTTGAGAAACATATATTTTTTGTTTGTTAACTTAAACTAGAGACCAGAGAGAGATCTTGCAATGGGCTCACACCAGCCTTCCTTGGATCTCACCATCTTCAAACTTGGTGAACATTTTGGCATTTGGTATCTAAAGAACCAGATCATTTTCTTAGAAGGTTGTGGAGACCAAAACAGAGCTACAAGGAGAGTGAATATTGGAATTAGGTTCAGATGATGAGTGTCAGTGTTGTGACTACAGCTTGTTCTGTCGCCTGAAACTGGCACAACGAACATCAATCGATTTTTTTTATGTGTGGATGGAGGGGTACAGTACAGGCGGAAAACTCACCTGGGCCTTTCAATTTCCACTGATTCACCTGAGTGAGAGCAGCTGAGATCACCCTCTGTTTGCTTGATGTGGTACGTTCCTTTTTAAATATATGTCTAAAAGCATGATTTGAATTATTAAAATGGACAACAATTAAATAGTATTAAAATGAATTATTAAATTTGTTTTTCTAGATGCTGCACGTCGTGAGGGATTCTAATTGTTTGGAGTCATTGCATCATATGTGCATCAGCCAAGAAGCCAGGTAGGCTACAAGCAGAAGAGTGTTTTTAAATAGGTTCTTTAGTCCTTTTATAAAATATTACTTTTCTATAGATTCCAGTCTGCAACAAGCAAGGACTTTTAGAAGAATTGTTTTCCCATAACATTAGGTTTTAGTGTACTTCTTAACTGTTTTATTTCCTGGGCCATTTGTATATCTTTGTGGGGTTTTCTGCCATGTCAAGGTAACGTAATATAGAGCAGCCATCCTGCATGTGTGTTTTTGTAGTGTGGTTTGAGTCCCATTAGCTTGCTGGGAATGGGTAAATTTGAGTGTTTCAGAACCAGTTTGATTTGGTGTGTAGTGGTGGTTTATTTTATATTTTACCTATGTAGCCTATGTTTCTTGACAACTTCCCTTGTTAAGCATGACTCTACACTAACCTCCCTCAGCGTGCAGTTGGTTATTTTCTGTTTGGTTGATATTCTTGATTTGTTTTAATTTTAACGGTTACTCAACCCATCCTTGGATGGTGGTCTACAACTAGCCTACATAGTCTATAGTCTTGCTCTTTGTTGTTATCCCATGCAGAATAAATACATATTTTAATAATACATTTTTATGTACATAGTACACTCGGTACACACAGTACAAAACAACATACTGTACTCCAGTTCCAGTTTATTCTGGGTCTTTTATCAAATAGCACCTGGTCACATGTGTACCGGTACAAATGTCACAATAGTCAGAATAGTGATCATCTGTCATATTTTGTCTCACAGATGCCAACTACTCCTGTTTATCTTGTCATGGCAGCCACCTTTTATAAGGTATAATTTCAATGGTTCAAGGTGGTAATGTGATGTGGATCAACATTGCATTTCATTAACAACATCAGAAGCCTCATTGTCATGTGCATCTTCTGCCCCTCTAACCAACATTTAAAGGAGGAGGGGTTAGCGAGAGCTTACAATTATGCTATGATTCCCAGTGTGTCCTGTTAGGCTAAATACTTCAAATCCAGCACAAAAGACGTGAATTAATCTGGTTTATTTGAGTGGGATAAAGAACCCTGTGTAATAAGCATATATATATATATTATTATTTTTTATGTGTATGAGTGGCAGCTTGTCTCTCGGCTTTTAGGTGTGTGTTAGAGGGGAAAAAGAAAGGAGAGTGAGAAAGGGAACATATGTGCTTGCGTGCTGATGTGTATGCCCATGTGTGCATGGTTTGTCTGTTTGTGGATTGGGGGGGGGGGCAATTTTGTCTGTTGTGATCCAGTCCCAGCTGTATCTCATTAACTGCTGTCATTTTAATCCTCTTAGTCAAATCCCATAATTTTGTCCATCAACAAAAACATAAGCAACAGGGCAACGATTACCCAGCTTCAGCCATCACAAATGGAGGAAGTCTCGATGGAGTCAAGTTAGTTCACTCCCATGCACCCTGGTGTTATGTACAACAATTGGGGGGCCTTTCCTTTACATTTTCATCGACTACTTGGTGCAGACCTAACGCTAATCTAGTTTGGACTCTGCAGATTTCTGGGAGCTGAAAAAGGATTTGTTGTTTGTAGCTTTACTCTGCTCATCTGCAGATTCCCTGCGGAGGATGAGCAGTTTGGTTATGTTACGTACCACCCTGGCTTCCTGCAGTCAAATTTGAGTTTACCCATGTGAATTTATTTGAAAATGTATGACTGATTCAGTCTCTGCTTCCCCGTGGCCCGACAGTCCTCTCCCCTCCCCGATGAAAGCTATTTTCTTCTCTTTCCCCACACTGACAGCTGGTGTGTGCTCCTCACCAGCAACACTTCAGCTCAGACCAGCTCTATGTATAGATTGCCGTCATCGAAAAAAAACGCCTATTTCAGTGGCTCTTGCTGCTATGAATATATGTGCAACATTCTGCCGTGCTTTATTTCCAATGCAATTACCTCTTCCTCTCCAAATGAGTCCAATAATGCTGCAATGCGCCAGCTCTTCAGGGTACATAAAATCCAACTTCTTTCGTGATGAGAGACTCGACATGATTGTCCAAATGTCAAGCTGTCCCCCGAGAGGCATTGTAATGTACACAGAGCTTGGTTGGTTTTAATTGTGACATTTATGAGATGTGGGAGAGCAACATTTGTGCTCCTTTTCTCCTGTGCGAAAGCTACCCAGAGGATTCTTTTTTTTTTTTCAATTTGAGTGAATCGTCCATTAATTGTGGGTACAACTGGTGAATCGATCTGTCAGGTACTATTTTCCCGAGCTGCAAATTAGATTCCCTGGAAACTCTGAGGCCGAGCTATGAGTAGGTTGCAGTGCGTCTGCCCAGTGTATGGTAATACCACAGCAGTGATGCCACTGCTTCCCATGATGACTATAAAGTTCAAATCAACACATTGCAATTACCATCTATTCTTCAGAGAACGGCTGCCCGTGGTGACTGCCTCCACCAGGAGAGTTGGGACAAGCTCCACTGCTTTATTCTCCCGTATGTCATCCTGGGCTGAAAAACAAGATTAAATTGGTTCTGCTCAACTATTTGCTGTCAGCTAAAAGTAGATGGTTCAGCCTCAGAGAACAAAAACAAAAAAAGGTATCCTGCGAATCTGCGACCAAACACTCACTCAAACAGACAATAGGGGCGTGGATGCAGATGCACACGCACAACCTCGCGTGCAAATAAACCCAAGGAAATTCAAAGGCAGTTTCAGAAAGCGCTCTCGGAGAGATGCGGGCGCACACTCATACACAAACATGAAAACACACAGTCAGTGAACACACAGGGCCGTGCAGTCAGACATTAGTGGCGTGTCAGAAGTCTGTCATTTCTTGTTTGGAAGATGTGAAGGCATAGGCCGGATTTGTGACCTTTGTTGTGACTGTGAGGCGTGTTTCTCCCTCTTTGGGGAAGATGATTAATTTCTGTTATTTACATTACTGCCCCGAAGGCTCCTCAATAGGCCTCGCACATTTGTCATTTCCACTGCGCTGTTTTTCTTCTTTTTTTCAAATGGAAATGAAATAGAAATGCACAGCCTCCTGGGTCCGCCTCACCAAGACACTTTTAAGCAGAGAAGTCGCATGAAAAAAAAACGTGTATTTGCTCATAATAAAACAGCCATGTCAACATGGCGCTGCGGCAGTCACGCAGTGCAAAGTCTTTTGGCTCTAGTAAACAACAAAATAATCTTGAGGGCCTATTAGATGAAATGCTCTCGCCATTTCCCACACTGCTCTTGCTTAATTAGAGCTCTGATTGGATGGGCACAGTCCATAAACCAGCCATAACACTGGTTCAATCCAGCTGTGGATCTGCGCTGCTTTTTTAACGTTAGTTTATAGCCTGCAGGAACCATGACATCCCCAGATGTCTGTCTTTGTAGCCCTGTGCCCGTGCAGCAAGCACACACAGACATGTCAGTGAAACACCTAGTGAATTCATGTTCACCCTGTTCTCACTTCCTCCTCTTTCAACAGTTCAGGGCTTATTTCCTTCTCCTCCTGGGAGCGGAAATGGAGTTGAAGAAAAGTGAGAGGAAGAAACGGGGAGTTAAAGGGAAAGTGAGTAAAACTCGAAGGTGACATGAGAGCGCCTTTGCTTTATGGAAAACGCTGCGGCTAATCCTCAGTGTCACTGCACTGCGTCCTAAATAAGGACCTTTTTGTACGGTAATGCAGACACTTCCCGACACATGACTGTCCCTGTCCCATCCCCCCCCTCGTCTTTCCATTACTCAGGCTTGGAAAAACAAACAAAGCCCACAAACAACCGACTGCTTGAGCCTTGCTTTATTGTGACCATCATTAGCTTTCACCAGCACAATTAGACTTTTTATGCACTGTTTTCATCATTAGGGCCCGCTAAGCTTCACTGAAAAAGGTCTGATTGGGAAAACAGCAGCCACTGATGAGCCATAAATGACTTATGGTCATTTAGGCTAATCAAAGCTACAGTACAGACAACACGCACCTCAGACTTTGTTAAACAAACGCTTTATTTTTCCCAATGAGAAGTGCTGGCATTCGTTCCCCGGGGTTGTATTACTGCAGCTGGCCTACAGCTGTGATCATAACTTAACGTCTCCGTAATGGGCTTGGCCCTCTGAGCAAGCTGACCTGTTAGGTCTGGGACTGCTTGACGGTGGTAATTACACATGTGAGACACTTACATGAGCATGATTAGCCAGTAACAAGCTGAAAGAGTGAAAGGAGGTGATTAGACAACTGCGTGCTGATTCATCCACCAGTGGGGAAAAACCAAAACGCTGCAGGTGAATATTTGCGTTTGCGTTACGCAGTAATGGTTGCTGTAACGATGTTTATGCACGTGGAGGTAAGCCCAACCATAATGAGAATCTTAAATTGTAATAAAATGTGGTTTTTACAACTATAATTTAGAGAGAACACTCACTGAGGGACAATGAATTGGAAGGGCTTTTATGTAGCTGTGTGCTCGGAAAGTCAAAATCTATTTAATATCAGCGGTTCAATTTGGGTTGTTCACCTTGTGTTTATTTTCGGTCTCTTGTTTAATTCATCCACGAGCTTGTGTTGTTAGCGACGCCCCTGAGCGACGCTCAAAGCCCCGGCATTGCCCTCTGGATTTTTTCTCCTCGCTTTGCAGATAAAGAAACCCCTGGCTTAGCATATCAAAAATATTGCACTTTAATGTGACAGATTTATTTATAGAATGAAGGATTTATAATTATTTTAGCATCAAAAGTTATGCTGGATTGTGTCATTCTAAAGCTTGTATGTGATGACTCGCCATCATAAAATATGACAAGCAGCTCCAGGCCCCTCACTGTGTGCTGTGAGCAAGAGCCCAATTCTGACAGTGTTTTTGGGGGGAGATTTTAATAATGCTCCCTCAATTTTTCCCCATTTAGATACTCAAGAGTTAAAGAACATACCTTTTGCAATCACCAGCCACCGCAGTCATTCCTGGGGGTGCACAAATCTTTAATTACTCATGAAACATTAAGTTTTACAGCGTTCCTCTGATCATTTTAAAGGGAGTTGCCTGCTTCACAGCAGCAGAACCAGGAAGAGAAAAAAAAAACCCAGCCACATCGCATCTGGATTGCTCTGGGTGACTGAGCTGCGCTCAACATTAAGGGAACCGCAGAGTGGGACTCTACTGTTCTCTTGCTGCCAACCGAATCCGATCAGATGTTGCATTAAGCAGAACATGACTTCAAATAAGATTCAGTGATTAGCGGCTTTAGTATAGGTCGGTAATAAAAAGCAGGACAGTAAACGCTCACAAACGCATGCATGGCCATACACACCTTCTATAATGAGCCTTCATTCAACTTGATAAACATCTACAGCAGCAGGCCAGCTCCAGCAACCGTTGTCATTTATAAAGATATTAACTGTGTGTGTCTGCTTTGAAATTCTAATATTTTTGCAGGGGGCTTTATTTGAAATCCATCACGCGTGTGTGTGTGTGTGTGTGTGTGTGTGTGTGTGTGTGTGTGTGTGTCATTATTAGTATGTAGCCAACGAATTATCAGAACAAGGCCCTTTGCTGTCTGTCTGTCATTACAACACCGTCAGATGTGCGTTGGCTAGGGGGGCCGTTAAAGGGAGAACAGGGACTTATCTGCTCAGCTGTAAAATGATTTTCTGTCTCCTCAAGAGACACCAGCAGTGTGTGTGTGTGGGGGGTATCAGTGATCTGAGAGTAATTAAGATATGGGCTCACATCACACAAGGGCTTCGCATGTGGCAGACGAGCAGATAAAATTGAACGTGAAATAGTTGGGTTTAAAGGGGGACTTTGATTAATTACAAAACTCTCAAAGGATGGTCCACCCCTCTTAAATTGAACTGCCATCCAATAGCAGCTGCTCTGGAGCTGATGACCTCAACACCTCCCCTTTATCTAATAGGCAGGTTATCTCGTTATTCATTGCAGCTCACCCGTTCAATTGCTATATTGCTTGTTCGGCAAGACTGAAATACATCATTATCTTTGTATCAGGCTCTTCCATGTAAAGATTTTCTTTAAAGGGTAAGACACTTGTGTGCTCTATGGAATTTCAATCGAGTTTATGACACAAAACCTATCTGCCCTGGTCTCTTTCGATTTCACTGTGCATACTCTCATTGTTAAAGATGATGGTTACAAGGTTTCGTCATTAATATATTACGCTGAAAATTGCTTAATTAATTTAAAGGAGAAGTTAAACATTTTTGGAAGTGAGAGATTTAGATGAGAAGTTTCATAACACGCCCATATCTCTTTGTTAAATATGAAGTGAATGAAGTATGTATGAATAACATGTTCAGCATCTCTTGTTTTATGTGACTGATCTGTTAAAACCTTATTTTTTTGTTTCACAGTGGGTTTAGTGTCTGAGGCGTTGCTTGGCAACCAGCAGCGGATACAGGAAGTAATTGCTCCAAGCCAAGAAATACATGATCGCTTTTGTTTGTATTTAACAGATATAATGTGTTAATGAATATGTTTTACAGGTGCAGATTGTGGACAGAGCTAGCTGTTTCACTTTGTATCCAGTTTTTATGCTAAGCTCAGTTAAACAACTGCTGGCTGTAGCCTTAAATTAAACTGAAAGATAAGAAAGTGGTATTGATCTTCTCATCTAATTCTCTGCCACAATGTGGTGTTCCCAAAATGTCCAAGTATTTATTTAACTGTCAGGGAAGCCTCAGCTTCTTGTATAACGCCACAGTTATTTGGTCAAATGTGGGATTGCTTGGGCATAGTTCCCCACAGAAAGGAATTATTCACTTATGGTCTGGTGAGTTAAACACAACAGAAGCAGTGGGAAGGAAATGGGAAAATAATGAAATATGCTAAGAGAAGCAGCTCTCACTGGGCATTCTTAAGGATTGATCACCGTGTGTATTCCCTGTCATCACCTCTCTGTCAATATAATTTCCTGTGACTCTGTGGTCCGTGTGCTTTCTAGTACAGCGAAAACGATTTTACAAAAGCAGCTCAAAGAAGCTTTAGATTAAAGTGCCGATGCTTATCGCAGTTTACTGATATGATGCATTTAGAGAAAGCCCTCCTTCATTTTGTTTCCCCCCAAGCTGCGATGCTCCTGATTGATAAAACTTTCAAAGGGAGTAAATTGATTTGCCTCCTCCCAGCAGGATTAATAGGTCACACTTATATTCACCTCCAAAGTGTTGGGTTTGCTTTCCAACCCCGTGTCTGCCACGGAGCTGTGACTACATCACGCGACGCCTGGTTCAATGACGACTCTCAATTCACCGGTTGTTCCACTGAACGGATGACTGACAATTGCTTCATGTGGGAATAAGGAACGCAAGCAAAAAGAGAAGAAAAGAGGGGACACAAGAGAGAGACAGAGAGACGAAGAGAAACTGATTTTGCAGTCCAGATAAAGGGGATGTGGAAGTGCTGTGTGCTGTGCCTTCATGATGATATTTCACCCTGAACAAACAAGCTGAGCCCCATAGAGAGGGGGAAGCATTGATCTGCCCGGCTACAATCATAATACATTCACTTTCCCCCCCAAGTTTACTTTCTGGCATTCTACCAGGACTTTATAAATTATTTTGGGTGACAAATCGATCTGTTGCTTTGCCCCTCTCTGCTGAGCGAAGGGAAACTTGATTGTGAGCTGTGTGTGTGTGTGTGTGTGTGGGCTTATGTAAATGTGTGTGTGTTTGTGTGCGTGCGTGCGCATACGCTCACAGTGTTTATGTGTCGTCTGCTTTGGAGGCATCATCTGCCATCTGGCCTCAGAAGTGCAGGGGCCACATGGTGGGCAAGCAAATGTCACCGGTCAGGTCGGCCAGTGCCAAGTCCCGACAAATGACGTCAGGAGAAGCCCACGCGAAAAACAAACAACTCCTGCCACCAAGGCCGATTCCCTCCTGACCCTTTGCCTCTCTGTCGGTAATGATGGTGATGGCGATCTACTGTAGGATTTAAAGCTTATCATAGCGTGGCACTGAGTCACAGTCCCTCTGGAAAAGAGCTGAATGCCTTCGAACAAGTATAATATATCTAGATTAGAGAGAAGTGGGTGGGGTTGCGGAGAAAACACTGATGGCCTGAACTTGTGGGCGTTCATGGACCGTCACCTTCACTCAGAAAATCTAAAAAGACAGCAGAAATCAAATCCAAAACAATAGATTAAATATCTACGTCTGAGCCAACTGTATTAAAGCCAGTGACATTTAAGTATCAATCAGCTGAAATGGCAATGAAATTCTGAACGCGAGCCAATGAAACGGTACCTCACATCTGCCAAACAAATAGGCTTTCAATGCTGAAGCAGATTAGATCATATTTTTCTACCTTGGATGCAATTCAGTGTGTTCCAATTTAGCCGCCATACAAATCTACGTGCACCGATGATAGGCAATGAACTCTGAATGCGCTGGTTAATGTCTGTTCTGATCCAGCGCTGAACTTTAAAAGCTAATTTATATCTTTTCTTAGCCATCATCAGCGCACAGCCGCAGCGGCAACATAAAGGATTCAACACTAAAGAAAAATAGAAGCTCCCTTTCACTTCAGGGCTGCAGCTGCACAGCCAGTGTGAACCTGTTTAAAGGTTTAGAAGATCACATAGCATATGCTCAACACCTCTGCAACGAGGATCGTGTTCCACCGATGAGGCAGGTAAACAATACAATGTCCTTGGAAAGGAATTACTATTTCAATGAGGCTTTGCCAGCCGGGCGCCTGCCTTTGGTTTTTTAATTACACACCATGAGATAAATGCACATCTGTATTTTTTTCCGCACTGCCAAAAGACCAAAAAAGAAATACTCCAAGGTTGAACTGACAAGGCAAGGTGAGGGAAAGTATGGTACAGTAGGGTTTCATGGCCACACTTTACATTTTCCCGGCCAATGTGCTGTGTGCAGTGGCAGTTAAGGGACTCGCGGCTGATCGTGCAGTGATGTACTGTACTCGAGGAGTTCTCCAAGCCCCAGACGCATGCTGCAGTGTATGTGCTTTAGCTATAGGCACAAGCACTCACAGTGACAGACACCTCCCTTTCTGTTCTAATCCCTTCTACACCTCTTCACCAGATGACAAGAGCTACTTTCCCTATAGACACAGTGTGAAGGAGCTAGGTGAAAAACAATTAAAAAGGCGCTAGTGGGTGGAACACTTGTCCCCATATCACCGTTTCCCATCCAGGATGTACTGTATATAAATGATCGAATGATTTAATGAGGAAGACCGTGTTTAAACAGATTTTTGCCAGCCTGCTATGGTGTTAGTAACGTAGGCTTTAACATATTTGGTGACAGTAATTAATGCGATTTTAATGCTAATAAAAAGAGAACACAGGTAGTATTAGTGCTATGAACCACACATACTCATATGGCCCATTTGCAACTTCTTTGCAGCAGTTGTTAAATTACAGATAATCCCGGCAATCCCGACAGGGATAAAACTAGTCCTACAGTCCTCAAGCGCAAATATCAGCCTCCCATTCCAGGCGACTCCCTTCCCTGCAGTACATAGCACGGAAACACACACGTGAACGCACTTAGAAACAGCTTCACACATGAATACGTTGGTGTGTACACACGTGGACACAAACACACCAGCTGCCATATGCAATAAAGGACCAAGAAGACCTACTCTATTTTACACATCCGCGGGGGGTCAATAACTCATTAGAGCCGGGGAAATGCAGAGGCAGCTGAGGGAGGTGACGTGGTGGGAGATGGGCCTGTGTGGCTGTGGGTTGTTCACCTGAGGATATCAGCATGTCATCGTGCCCAGAGGTCATGAGGACGATTCACGACTTCATTAGCGGCACCCCATAAAACATGCCAGGGTGTTCCCAGGCCTGAAATGGGGTACTATGTGTAATTTGCCTGTTTTATTCGCCTTTAACCTTTTTTCTGCCTTTTCTTGGGATTTTTACTGCTCATCCTATCGGCTTTTTTATTCATTGCCCTTTTATCGCTTGTCATGAACTTTGCATCTCGTTGAAATGCGCCATAAAATACAGTTTATTATGAGGTTGAGCTAGACCTCTGTCCCTCCAGTGCAGAGCATTGGCCTGTATGATTGTCTCTAAAGGCGTTGGAGGCATTGAAGACAATATTTGGATTAGAATATTAATTCCGCTCACTTGTTATTTCTGGCTTAAGCTTACAAGATCGCTTCAATAGTTTCAAATACATTTGAATGACTTTATTGATGATCTGGATCAAATGGCGGCTGCCCCCTTACTTCTTCCTTAACAAGCCCTGGCACGTCTCCAGTGAAGGGGACTCATCTGTTTAATCATCTCAATCACTGAGCTAGACCTGACTAAATATAGAACGCAGAAAACACGCAGCAGTGTGTGCTCATGTATGGAAGTGGACAGACTGTTACTGTCAATGGAACAAATGCACCAAAAAAGATGCCTGTGTGTGTGTGTGTGTGTGTGTGTGTGTGTGTGTGTGTGTGTGTGTGTGTGTGTGTGTGTGTGTGTGTGTGTGTGTGTGTGTGTGTGTCCGTCCACATGAAAGTCTGAAGGGTTATCGGACATGTGTGTGTTTGTTTTGGGTACGTGCCTGTTGAATTACAACACTAAGCACACTTAAGGACCTGTTTACAAAATGAATCCTGTTACACAACCAAACCCCAAAGGATTCCACGTCACTTCAGTGTTAAAAGTTCAAAGTCTGGCTGGACAGTGCAAGAGCCTGATTATGTATTATTGTTGCTGGAAGCCACTGAAAACCACCACGGCACTTTTTTTCTTTCTTATATTTATCTGTCCTACATCCAGATCAGCTGTTTCCCTCTCGGAACCGTTATCCTCACAAAATCCCATAAAAAAAAAAATGCAGGATGAGTTGTTCAACCTTGTCGAGGACGCACGCTAATTACTTGATCCAAAGAGTAAATCCATAAACACACAGACGATGTAATTAAATCATCTGCACAGCTCTGTGTCAACACCAATCATCTGAAATGACCTTGGAACTTCTTGGAATGGAGCATGTCCATGAAATATGTCAGCACCTTGGATGGTGTCATCCTGACCGCCACCGTGGACGAGTCCTCCATCATGTCGATATACTGTGAATAGAAGAACTGCGGTTACACTTGTAGAAAGGTGGAATAATGATTTAGGGAATTTACCAACCAAATGGATACACATCTGGGCTCGTTTTTCTGAAACAAACATCAACATGTTTTGTTCGAAATAGCAGAGTGTCTGAACATTTTGCTTTCTTTTGCTTAAATTATAGGATATGCAAATGATAAATAACCACTTTGACTACCATTTAGATTAAAACACTGTGGCTATCTGTGCTCCGACAAGCTTGCAGCATCCAGCTCAGCTGGGATGCCTGTGCTTGGTGCCATTTGGCAACTGCTGGAATATATAAATGCCCTGATGAATACATAGCCCCTGGGCCTAACTGCTCAAACTGAACACTGAGTGTGCTCTGACATGCTCAGCATACACTAATGGGACTTCTGACGGTCCTGTGCATTCATCCTACAAAAACTCAGCATTGTGCCAGAGGGGACCAGAGCCTGGGTGTGAATGCGGTGCTCTGGCTGAAGATCGGGAGAGCAAAAGGCCACAGGTCTGACTCGTGTGACATATAATGTGTACGCGGCCGAACAGTTCTTGAACAAGACACCCTGCCGCTTCCTTCTCTCGCGTTGCAAATTACAGTATTGAAGAGGAACAAAAGCTTTGCGTCTTTTTCTTCAAAAGAATGAATCGACATCTCATAGAGGTCAGGAGTCTGGGTCAAAGTGGCATCCATCCATTTTCTAGCAGCTCAGTAGCTGTGTGTACTTAAGGACGACTGTGTGTTTAGCTGTAGCTGGAGAAGATGTACAGTGTTAAACTTACCAGGGAACCTATGACCTGCACGCGCCTGTGTGCACGAGGATTGCCAAGATGCTGAAAGCTCCGGAGCTTTCCGAGGTGCTGAAAACCCGAAATCGCTTAAAGGCACAGCGAGAACGGGTTCCTTAAGTCCTAATACGTATTGAATCCAAACACAGCAACACATGCGGACGCATCTGTCTCGAATCCCCTCGGAGATGGCAGCGTTGTGTTAACGGAGCACAAGAGACATTTCATTGATTATGGTTATTCTGGAAAATGTCAGTAAAGCAATGTAGCCCAACGATGTTGACCTTTTGGAGCCGTGTAATTCCGTTGAGTAGCATCATAGAACGGCGCGTTTCAAGGAACGTTATTGATCACGATATAGTTGCAGATCTGAAATCTGCAGCCTATATTTATTACCATGAAAAATAAAAACCAAAACGAATAAAAGGTCACATATTGAAATCAATAAAAGCGCGCGCGTGGCACCCTGCGAGAGTTTTAATGGTAAAAACCAAACAAACAACGATGTTCCTCTTAACTCCGGTATCAGACGTGTTGTTTGTATTATGTGATCGCGATTTGTTCAAAAGAATACAAAGGAGGAAGACAAATGTGGCCAGAGAGGAAAAAATAAAGCCAATTTAATAACGATCTCCACAGAAAAATAACCCCCTATATTAGACATTTCACTATTTGTATCGGAGACAATAGACTACATTTGGAGGAAGTCCAATTGTGAGGGTTCGTGTTGTGCAGCAACGTTAACTTGAGGTTTTGGGGATGCCACCTACTTGTACTACCATTACGCATTGATTACCCCCCCTCCCCACACGGTGAAGCAGCAGAGGAATCTCTGGGTGCAGATATAGGACCACTCCTCTCTCTGCATACGATTGTCTCTCCTCTCTCCACATAGGGGCTCGGTGGTGAGGAGGGGGGAGGGTGGTCTTGCAGTCGACGGGAGGAACAGGAGTTTATTGAGGAGTAGCTGCAACGGCAGGAAAAACGCATGCGACTGAGCGCCGTTGTGTCGCGGATGGACAGCGGAGAGAAAGGAGGAAAAAGATCGCGCTTGGACGACCGACCACTCTCTGCTGAGGAAAAAACTGCTCCTCGAATTGTTTAACTTGTTGATGCGACGTTATATTCTCCTGTATTCCCCCTATCGTCTGACTGCAGTGACAGATAGATGGGTGGCGGAATCGCAAGTATTCTCTTCCGAGGATAGCTGTTTTTTTTAATTTTTGATTCAACTCGCCGTGGATGCAATTTAAAGAGCAGCCTTCCCTAAGGTGGGTGTTTTTCCTCTTACTTTCAGTCCTGCATATTGATGGGTGGCGTTTAAATAGAAAAAAAAAATCCAATTCACATTCTGCCGCAAAGTGGGCTTCCATAACTGTTACAATGGGGGGGTAGAGAGTGATACTCAACAGTGATATGCGCAGTGTAGTATAAGTAAATGGGGGTTTGTGTGTTTTTCTTATCACCATTCTGTTGCGCCTATATGCGCGTCGGCAGCCTAACCACCGGTGTCTCTATCTGCTTCCTCCTGCAGATGCAATTCGTCTCCCAGCCGTAGCACTGTGATAACCGGAGCAGCCTTGTGTTAAACCCACTACAGGCCAGCATGGCAGCAGGTGTAGCGGCGTGGCTCCCGTTCGCCCGAGCGGCGGCCATAGGATGGATGCCTGTGGCGAGCACCCCGATGCCCATCCCTCCGCAAGACAAGAAGAAAGGCAAGGACGGACTCATCATCCTCAACGTGAGTGGCACCAAGTTCCAGACGTGGCGGACCACTTTGGAGAGGTACCCGGACACTTTGCTGGGGAGCACGGAGAGGGACTTCTTTTTCCACGAGGAGACGAACGAATACTTTTTCGACCGTGACCCTGACATCTTTAGACACATCCTCAATTTCTACCGCACGGGGAAACTACACTATCCGCGCCAAGAATGCATCTCGGCGTACGACGAGGAGCTCGCGTTCTTTGGTATAATCCCCGAGATCATCGGCGACTGCTGCTACGAGGAGTACAAGGACCGGAGGCGCGAAAACGCGGAGAGGCTCCAAGACGACGAGGAGATGGACATGAGCAATGACGTCACGCCGGTTAACTTGACGTCCCGGGAGTTCCTGTGGCGGGCTTTTGAAAACCCGCACACCAGCACCTTGGCGCTGGTCTTCTACTATGTCACGGGCTTCTTCATCGCCATATCGGTGATGGCCAACGTGGTGGAGACGGTTCCGTGTGGGACTTTGCCCAACAGGTCCAAGGAGATGTCCTGTGGAGACCGTTACGCGCTGGCCTTCTTTTGTTTAGACACTGCTTGCGTCATGATCTTCACGGTCGAGTATCTCCTCCGTCTTATAGCGGCGCCCAGCCGCTACAAGTTCATGAAAAGTGTGATGAGCGTCATCGACGTGGTCGCCATCATGCCTTACTACATCGGCCTGGTCATGACCGACAATGACCAGGTGAGCGGCGCTTTCGTCACGCTGAGAGTCTTCCGGGTCTTTCGGATTTTCAAGTTCTCCCGACACTCCGCGGGGCTGCGCATCCTGGGCTACACCTTGAAGAGCTGCGCCTCCGAGCTGGGCTTCCTGCTCTTCTCCCTCACCATGGCCATCATTATCTTTGCGACGGTCATGTTTTATGCAGAAAAGGGCTCCACGGCCAGCAAGTTCACCAGTATCCCAGCGGCGTTTTGGTACACCATTGTCACCATGACAACACTGGGGTAGGTGGCTGCATATTTAGTCCATAAAACCCTGTTAGTGTTTTCATTTCACCACAAATCGCCGTCACACCCCGTTTACTCACGTCTGTGAAAATATCCCTGGTTAACGAGAAACACAGTCACCAGTTGCTTTATTATAGTAATACCATTTATTTATTTATTTTTAATTCTTGGGGAGAAGTTAACTCAGCGTACGGAGCCTAATTAGCAGACATTTTCCACCATTGTTTGAACTAATTGTCCTGCGGCCACAGGTGTGCATTCACCCTATTTATCGCCCAGCCAATATGAGTGCGGGGGACAGTGTGCTTTATAAAGGCTTCTGTGCGCCATTCACTGCCTGTCAATGAACCTGCACCTCACAAGCAGCCCTTATCCGAATGGTAGGCCTCCTCGTCCCTGCCTCTATTCAACGCGCTCTTTTGGAAAGGTTAACACAAACATTGTGGCCAATAAACAGGCAGTGGAGTTTTTCATTTGAATTTTTTTTTAATTCCACGCTACATGAAGCGTTTTAGGATGAAATAAAGAGAGGCTCCTAACTGGCTCAGACCCTGCATACCGCTTTTACAGAACCAAACCGAGGCACAGTTGCGGTAATTGAATTTAAGGCAAAAGTAGACACACACACACACACACACGCACACGCACGCACACGCACACACACACACACACACACACACACACACACACACACACACACACACACACACACCTCCCCCTGCCTCTCCTCTCTCTCTCAGCTACTCTCTCGTCTTTTAACGAGGTACAGTAAATATTTGAATGCTCATTTCATGCTCGTGAACAACGTCAGCTGTACCGTGTGCTGATGTAGCATAAAATAATTAAAAGCGGTTCAAACGATTACATCAAATTAATTTGTATTGATGAGCTTACTCAACCGCACAGATGCTCGCGTGGGTTATTTTTATTATTGTTAGAATTTCCATTATTCCCTTCGAGCTCAGCGTGCTGCAGCGGTGCGCTTTCCAAGGTGCTGAAAAGTTGCTGTCGGAGCCTATTTGGCTGCTATTTGGTGTTTTTTTTTTTTTTAATGTTCAAATTAATAAAGTAATGCGGCGTAAGAGTGCCCGAAGCGCGATTGTTAAGTTATGCAGTGGGGAAATAATAATCGTAACGTTTCCAATTTGTGTGTAAAAAATAGCCCGGTGGCTTCTTTGCTCGCTGCTGCACGTATACGAGGTTGAACGAGCCACTCAGCCGACGTGAGTCCTCACGCGCTGCTCTCCACCGCTGACACACAGAAATGAGGTCCTGTTGAAATAATGTTGTCTTTTAATTTCAAAGGCATAACATGGCAGATCAAACATTGCAAAACAAATTACCGCTGGCTGTGTGTACTATGTTTGTGTGTGCGCGCGCGCGTGTGTGCGTAGGTGTGCGCGTGTGTGTGTGTGTGCATTTGGCTGTGTGTGCTTGAGATGTGTCACGCATAATTCTGTGAATGTAAAGTTTAGATCGTCAGTTTTCTGTATCATTGTGGGCTGAACAGATACATGAATGTCCATGCTTCATACAGAGGGAGTGATTTGCATGCTTGACTTTCCCTGTCTTTGATATGGATCCTTCTTGATCCTCATATCTGCATTGATGCAGCCTCTCTGCGCTTGGTTACCCTTTCAGCTCTGCAGGCAACGTATTTCTTCTCATTGGTATTGTTGTAATTATTATTATTATTAATACTAATTGTTACTACGCCAACCACTCGACATGCCCTCTTGTGACACCGAGTTATTGGATTTTTTGCCTTCATAGTGGCATACAAAGCGTCCCCCTGCACTCCGTCAATACCAGTCGAACTACCGCTCACCCTCGAAATGACCAATGAGTGCATAATTAGTGATATGTAAGAACTGGTGATTGAAGCTGCCAGCTCAAACGCGATTGCTGCATTGGCCGTGCTCTCCGTTCAGATTCAAAGCGCAGATGAGAGATGAGTTGTGTAAGAGGGTACATTATTTATCTTTGGGGAGCAACAAAGATATTGCTGCATTCAGCATGGAATCCCCTTTGTGTTGCTTAAGATGGATTTGAAAAAGATGTTCTGCCGTGCGAGAACAAAACTGAAATGTCCTTGGTAATGGGGACGTTTCTGTCACTCCATTGTGAACCATGACAGCCCGGCTGACAGATTTGCAACCTCAACTGAAGCTTTGCAGTGGTGCAGAATGCTGCATAGTGGACCACCGGTGGAGAGGCTGAATACCCATCACTGAAAGACAAAGTCGGCTCCTTCTCATGATCCATCATTGTCTTGAAGTGTGAGTTGCGACTGTCGTTGTCTGAATGCGATGAAGTGAGGAAATATCTGTTGCTGTGCTCTCCTCCAGTAACCTTCACATGCTTATCTGATACGGGGAAATTAGGTATTCTGATGGTTTGTCTTAGATCTCAGCACGCAGAAAAAAATGGATCCACACCTAACAAATCGTCATTTTAAGTCCAATTCGAATGGTGCAGGCTCTTCATTCAGTCGCAAATAATCTCTTCAAAGACTTGCAGGGGCGCTACTGGCCATTCAAGGCGTTTGATTTCATTCTCCTAGTCAAAGATGCTTTATGCCTGCATGGTATCATGATGCCTTTCCACTACATATATTTTCAATTTCCCTCACTCACACCCTGTGGAAGTAGAGACAGTGGCGTGCGTTCTCTCCCCCGCTGATGGCCCATTGATTGTGCTTAAGCAGACGTGCAGACATTGGGAGAGCAGGGGCTCCTGTTCAGAGGCACTTGGCAGGCAGCCTGAATGAAAGGGAAGGGTGCCTGGAGACTAGCGGAGAATCAATAGCACTGTGCAGCTGCGTGTCACGCCTCTGTGTGTCTACTGCTCTGTGCCACCAAACACAGGACAAGACCCACTTATCCCTCCTTATTTATTGAGCCTAATCTCTGTGGCTGCATTCGGATATCTAACAAAGAGGAATCTGCCTATGTCAGAATGCTCCTGCCAAGATCTTAGAGAATTAGGGTGACTGGGCGTAAAATAGTAAATTCTTATCCGTGGGGATCTTTGAAAAGCGCAGTATAACTTGATTGTGTATTCTCTATTTAAGGCAGCTGTTGATTCCAATAAAGGGATCGCCTTCCACTCTGTTAGGCTGGAATCGGATGCCGCAGTGTTTTTCCTGCTCCTGCTTTCTCGAGATGATCCACACAGTCAGGGTGAATTAGCCGCAGAAGGACTTTTTGGTGCTTCAGATCTTTTAAGTGATTTAAGGTGTAATGGAGTGCACTGCTGAGAGCAGCTGTGAAAACGGTGGAAGTCAAGCGCAACCCACAAGGGAAGAGGAGTGTGGAGGACAGGGTTTAGTGTGGCACAGAGGCACAGACGTTCCCCTGGACACAAACACACATTACCTTTGATAGATGTAATGGGCCTGAGCATCCTCGTAGCGTTATCCTTCTCTCAGCCGCCGTTCTGGATCATGCTGAGAGGAACGAGCGTTCTAATTAGTAATTTGTTGTGGCATTTACTATGTGCGTTGTCCTCTTTGTGGAAGAAACATGGCTGCACATCGTAGCCACTCAACAGACACAGAATTTTATCGCCATGTCGTTTGTGCGTGCGGCAGCTCCACCCCCCAAATACGACTGGAAAGGGTTGACAAGTGAGCCCTATAAACCTCTGGGGAGAGGATTTATAAGATGGAAGAGGCAAGGTTAACAGACACGAGGGCCACTGTTGGGCCCATAAACCACTAGAAGTATAACCATTATCATGCTTGCCACTTTTGACACTGCAGCCCCATCGCAATCAAAGCTTAAAATGCAAAGCATTCGTCCTGCTTTGATGCGGTGCAGAGCTTTTTGAAGTCCAAACCCTTACATGTCAAATGTAATCAAATGGCACAGGAACAATTTGGAGCGACTTTTACGGTATCTGCACCGCGAGATAACAAGATTTTTGAAGATATCATATGTGGATACGTTACCAGGCTCCCTCGCAGCCAATCCGGAGGATTTTCACTTTTTCTCTTTTTTTTTTCTCCGCCTGAGCTCGACAGTCAGCGAGAACATTTGCTTTGCAACGGGTGTCATTTTTGTGTTCAGTGGAATACATTACACCACTTGGCGTTGTGTATGTTATGCACATTATGAAAATCAGCAATCCATTATGAGCGACGTGATGAATGACTGTGTAAAGCAGAGGTGGCTGATGTGAGATGTGTAGGCTGCCATTAGCCTGTAGGCTCAGAGAGCCTCTCCAGGTGCTTTATTGGGGAGGAGAGGTGATGCTAATATGAGGCTGGTATAATGGTCCTGAAGTGACAGGTGACTTAATGAGGGGAACCTGGCACTGAAATGTGTCCTGTGCGAGCTCCGTTCTGCCCATGCAAATCACTGCGGAATGAAGGAGTGAGAGCGAGGACCGGGAAGCCTTCTTCAGAGGAGATTAAGATCATTGTGAAAGACAGAATCTATGAAAAAAAAAAAAAAACACAGCGATGCTCTTTTCTGCTAAATTGAAACTATGAAAGCCCCTTGCATTTCCTTTATGCTCTTTGTTTTCATCCCAGTGAAACAGTTTCCCACTGGGAGCTGGGAATGTAAAAGGTTGTTATGGAGGTGGGAGTTGAGTGATTGATTAACATTTTATGGGCATCCATATATTACAGATTTATTACATCATATTTCTGTTCTTTAATGGGTGGAAACTTCCAAGCCTCTCATTTGCACATTAAATGACATTTTAATGACAGTATATGCGGTATTTGAGTCACATGATGTCAAAAAGAAAATATATGTATTTGTGGTCAGTCAACCCTGAGCTGAAAACCAGATTCTGGTCGGTTGATGTGAGGATAGTGTGTGTGTGTGTGAACTGACTCTAAAAGCAGGCATGCGTCAGTGCGGATGGTCAGATTGATAAATAATCTATATGGCAAGGACAAAATGGCTGTCCCTCCATTTGATTCGATTTCTTTGACAACCCGTCTTCGAGGCAGCACCAGAATTACGCATTCCATGTGCGGGGGGGTTTCATTAATTCTCTTTGAATGTGCTGCATTAAGCAGGGAAATAGACTAGCATGTTCTGCACTCAGGCCTGGGTAACGTAGTGTGAGGACATAAAATATGGCATCAGTGTTTTTTCCCACCGCTCAGCATTTTCATCTTCTTCTTTGTATTGCAAGCAACGTCAAAGATTAATGGAATTTTCCGGAACAAGATTAAAGTTACTCAGAATGAATGCAGCATCACTGCATTAGGAAATAAGGAGCTATGTGAGAAAACACATCACCTCGATTTCATTGTTGTTAGAAAGCATTTGCTCCGTCTGGCTCCACTTCCATCCAATCTAACAGCCAAGAAACCCTGACCCAGCTTGAGAGAATGAATGAAATGGGGAAATATAGCCTATTATGGGGCTGTGTCCTATCTCCTAAAGTCGTGGTGAAAGATATCAGATGTAAAGTGTACGCCATGAGATCAGTGGATCAAATGGCGTGCAAATGATAAACCCAAGCACAGCTATCTTCCCCTGTGGTGCCGCATGGTTTATTTACATACTCAGCATTTACATACAGATGGAAATAGCTGGTCTGGTCATGGAGATGGGTGTGCAGACGCACGTAATGCCTCCTCATCACATGTGTTGAGAAGTATTCAAAGCGATGTATACTGCGCTTAGCATGAGAAACATGCACTCGTGTCAAAATCACAATACGTGTCTTTTATCAAAATATTTCAAACATATTTTCAGGTTGTAGAGGAGGAACAGGTGAATAGTACAAAGATGTGCGTAACAAAGTGTCTGAATCCCTGCATTACTATAACAAGAGTGTGTCCATTTTATTTTGGTATCAATCTTATTCATGCAAAACAAGACTCCGTGCTGGTAGGTACTCTAGCCTCTATGCACGACGCCACTTAGCAAAACAACAACAAATATTCTTCCCCACAAAACATAAAGATGTATGGCATGGGAATAAATAAAGCCTGAATAACTAATGATATCATGATTTTTATTTAATGATGTCATCACTGTTATTGGTAAGTTTGGTATACACGTTCGCCTATCACTAATAGATCTGTACGTTTTGAGCGTCTCCACTGGAACTCTATTTGCTTTTCTCTTTGTGGTTTGTTTCTTTATGCCACTTATGTGTCAATGATTTGAATGTCTGTCGTTCGCAGGGTTGTTTGCCGCTGTTTCCCTCATTTCCAGTCTTTATGCTCAGCTTAGCTAACCATGTGGCGGCTTCGGTCATTCCAGTAAGTGCCCCGTAGTAATATCCCAGGTGGCACTAGGACCATGCAAAAGCTCATCAGCAAAGGAACTATTAAATAGGCTGATTGGCAGCAGGTGAGCCATCAGGCTTCACTCCAGCCTTCCATGTGGCTGAATTGTTTGGACCTTTGGTAAGGTGAACCTTTTGTTTTTTTTATAGCATTGTTTTGTATTCATTTTAGTGGTTGCAGTATTTTATGGGAAGGGTGCATCCAAGTAAGCAATAAAACATATTTCCCCAAATATTAAACTGTCATTTAAGTGCACTGACTATTCTCCCTCTTATCGGGAAAGGATCTTCATGTTATTGTGAAGGTTATTCTATATTCTATTGTGTACGTTCATGTCCTTTCATAGCAGGACCTCACTCTCAATGCACCATTTTCACCTACTGCAGAGCCCTTTTTTTTACAAGTTTGCAGCTTCAAACTTGGAAAGACATACTGTAGCCACTAGCAGTCAGTTGTTTAATTTTTCATGGTCAGGGTCTCACTATAAGGCCAGAAAGCTAATTATCAACTCAACATGGTGTTAAAACAATGGAGAAATGAAATGGTATGAATACCAATCACATTAGCGTTGTGAGAGAAAAAGAATAATCGCTGTGATAAATCCTCCTAAATCTTAGAGTTATACAAATGCAAGTCACTGCCTTGCATTTGTCATTTCTGTGTAACTTAGGCATAAAAAGAACAGACTGCAGTTTGTTTTCACAGAAAGCTGTAACATTTTTAATGTCCGCCGTGCCCGTGTGAACATCACGCTACTCCCTGCATTGGCATGTAATGAGCTGGTTGAGGGAGAACCAGTTGTTCTTTTATTTTTAGATGCCTCTGTCACTATGGTAAACACTGAACTCGCATTCATTATGCGAGCGTTTCCCAGACCTAATCCAGCCTTTGCCCCCTTTCTGACCTCGAAATTGATCTTTGCAGCACAGATGTGGGCACAAAAAAAGTGATGAGGACAGTGATGATAGTCGCTGGTGAGGAGTTTGGGAGGGGCCAATTGCACTTTGCACCGATTTTCTTTTTTTCCTCTTAGGCGCATGGGACAGCATAGCAAACATCATATCTTGAAACGAAGCCAGCTTTTATAATGCCAGACTGTGCGTTTCCCTCCCCCTGCCATTTGTCTCTTTATCAAAAACGCCCCTCAGCCAACAAGCCAACATCTGTGATCAGCAGAGATTCAGAGATTATAGCTAACAGCAATCATCAGTCTGCAGTGTGAATGAAAAAGAATTTAAAAGAGTGATGTAACTTCTGCTTGTCCAACACCTCATGAAGAGTGATAGGATATCACCAGATAAGGTTTAAAAAAGAAAGTTATGCTGTTTTTAAAGCCTCTCAGCAAAACAGGAACCAGGGGTGAAATGAGAGAAATCCATTACCGACAGTTAGCTTAGTTTTAAAATACCTTGCACGCTTTTATTCTGTTAATGTTAACACCGGTTACCGCCTCGTATCCCGTGTGAAGTATATAGGCTTTCATGTAACGGAGACAAGACAGAAGGCTTGTCATCGGTTTCAGAGAGAGTGGTGTAACTTTGATGCTAACACATTAATTGAATTTTGGTTTACAGCCCATTCATAATACGTGGACGTGAGCGGCTTCACAGCAAAGTCATGAATATTGATTCCGCCGGTTTTGTCAGCTTAAAGCTCTGTTTCACTGTTGATGAATCGTCTCCTTTTTTTTTTGGTCAGTGCTGAGGCATCTTGTGCCAGTTCACAGTGCCAGGATACCACAATAAAAGCTCCTCGTGATCAATACTGATCCCACTCGAATGAATGGAATCCACAGTTTGCTGTCGAGGCACACTACGCATCTCTGTAAAATGCACAAGTGTGGCCTTGAATCACGCTGCCCATACTTGCCTCTGTTAACCCAGTTTCATTGTTGAGTCTTTGCCACGGGCACCATAGATTATTAGTTTCTGTATGCAGTATGAATGATAAGAGGCTATGTCCCATTTCAGTAAAGGTATAAAGAGCTTCCTCCTGTCTGCCTGGCAGGGAGGTCCTGCTGAGATGAGGGATGTCAGCCTGTCACCCTGACACATGGCAGCTGTTTCCTGCCTGCCCCAGCTTCTATAAATAACCGAATATATCACCTAATGTAGGCCATTTGGTCAAACAGAAACTAAACAGGGCATGTGCTTCAGGGCTATATAGTTCTCTTTCCCCTGAAATGAATTCCTCAGGTACAGGTGTATCAGTGTGTATTTTCCTTTTCTTTAACTGTCTTTATGCGACCATTGATGACATGTTAAGCGGCGATCATAAAGCTTTTATTTTATGGCAAGTTCAGACTTTCCGGGAAACCTGCCACTGATCGCAAGTGCAGAAAATCCCGTCACTGAAACAGTTGCTACTGCACAGTTATCTATCACGGGCTGTATTTCGATGGTGAACACATGAAAGACTGCACTATGTAAAGCATTCCAATACAAGAGCCCTGCAATTGTATTGTTTTTTTAGTTGTTTTGAGATAGTCGAAATTGCAATCTCACATCACAATATGATACAATTGAATTACCACAAACTAAGGTCTTTAAGAATTACCACGCTGTTAAATAAACTCTTTACTGCCCGTCTCAACAGAGATTGAGCATTAAATCTTCACAAAAGGGAAATGGCGATGATGCTTTTATTATGGCCACACCCATAAATTCAGAGCAGTCACACGGCAGGTTGAAGGCATCACATATCAGTGTCTATCTTTTGTCTGTATTTCAGCATAATTTACTATCTCACTGTGAAAACCATAGTATTTTTCGAGGTTTCTGCATAAACAGTCTTTTTTGTTTTTTTTCACTCTTTCTAGTGGCGTGGGTGGATGAATGGCAATATTCAGCTGCCGGCTGGTCCACTAGTCAACACGATTCAGACTGAAATATCTCCAAAACTATTGAAATTTTGTGGCGATAATCCTGATCCCTAGAGGATGAAGCCTCCTGACTTTGGTGGACCCCTGACTTTTCCTCTAGCGCCACCACGAGGTTGACATTTGCAAATTTTAGTAAAATGCCTCTGCAACAGTTGGATGGATTTCCTTACAAGCTGGTAGTCTATAGACATTCATGTTCCCCTCAGGATGAATTATAATGATTTCCTTCAGTAAAATCATGAGATTGGTATCCTCTGTGGCCTCTGTGTCTGGCCACGACTTATCTCGCATTCTGCTGCAACAAACTGCATAAAGTAGTGGGTGCCTAATAACGGCTGCATGCTCAGGGACCTCTGCTGGTTTTGGTGACTCACACTTTCTTAAAACACATTTTATTGTCAGTTTTATAGAGCCATCGACTGTCTGCTGACTCACTCACTATACTTTACTGGCTCCTGGCCAGTAGGGGCCACTGGCGACACAGCTGAGTGCATCTCTGACGACTACTATAGCCCAATCCCAACGTCCACACACGGACTTGGAGGTACATTCACACAGTGGCTTAGGACTGACCCACTGTCAATTCAACGAGTGCGTGAAGGCTCTCTAGCAGACTTTTTGAGCCTTTTATACCTACTTGCCGTAAATCTGCATTTGTAGACTTTACCAAAGGGGATTACCCTCAAATCGTAGAGTTATGCTGTTTACATGGGGTCACGAGGAATTTAAAATAAAGGTACACACAGAGGGCGGCATATGGGTGTTCAAACTGGTGTATTACATTTACACAGAAACATAAGCATTAAGGATTTAAGATGGAACATAAAACGCATGAAGTCAGAGGATTGGGCTAAATTACACACTTAGTTTATTCATCAGCTATTCTAATTTTACTTATTGAAGCCGTTTTGACTAAAGCAAGTAAATAGATAATTTGACAATTACCTCCAGTCTTGCACGATATGAGCTTGGTAGCTTTTCAAATCAGGCAGTAAAAAAATTAAATCCATTGCAGATAACATATTTTTGTGTAATTTCAAGCCCACGCAGCCCCCCTTTACCAGATGAGGTCAGTTAAGTCCGGAGGGTTCATGGTTCAAGGGTTTTGGGGCTATCGGCTTCTCTGCTAACAGCTAATGGAACGGATGGTTTGTTTAGCTAACCGATGCGTACGGCTAAAGGAGCTAGCAGCACAGACGCTGCTGTACATCACCACAACTTACCCGCTGCTTCGCCGGCAGTCATCTTATTGAGTTTAATTTGGTTTTGGGCAACATAGCATGTCTTATACGATGAAATTTGAGCACACAACACTGCTAAAAGATATATTTTCAGTGCTCAGGTCAGGACAGTTTTCTGTCATTAAGTTGTAGCGTCACTATAGGTGTTCACCACTGGATCTTATGCACTACTTTACTAGTCTGCTTTATACTTAGGGCTGGGTATCGCCACTGATTTCCCGAATCGATTCGATTCCGATTCACAACGTCTGGATTCGATTTTATCTCCAATTCAATTCAATATCGATTTGGTTAGATATATTTCAGTTACAATACCAATTTTACTTGGATATGAAATAGATTCTCATAGAACTAATGCTGTAAAAAAACGAGGAACCCTCTAACCTGGTGCATTATTAAAATTATTAATGTTTACATTAAGAATTGACCCCAAAGCAGTAACATGAATGTACTTTGACCAACAGCCTGTCAGGCTTACATTATATCTTATTTATCTGTATGGATGTCAAGTAAGTACTGCATCAGGGAATGTAGTGAAAGGACACAATCTGAACAGATCTGAGCAGATAGAGTGAACAACCTTCAATAGGTTAACAAATCCCATGTGTTTGGCCATGATTTGGTTCACTACTCGTAGGTAGGGCCCTATGAAATCCATTTAATTTTTTTCCAGATTCAGATTTATTTTTTCCAAAATTTCCTGTTTTGCATTTTAATTTTTCTAAATTCTGTGTTTTCCGTTTGAATTTTTCTAAATTCTGTGTTTTACAATTGTATAGCATCCCCCCCCCCTCAAAATGTGTCTAATCATGTGCTTGATGTGTGTCTAAAGTCAGTGCAGTGTGCGGTGTGCCGTTAATTACACTATATTAACAGATCGATCCTGGGATTATTAATTGATATCGGAAAATTCAAATGAAAATCGATTTTAATCAACCCAGCCCTATTTCTACTCCAACCCCACTACATTTCTCAAGGACATACTTGATGTTTTATTCCACTCCTCTTGACAGCTATAGTTATTTCGTATAGATTGTACTAAACAATAACAAATATGATCCACTAGTAAACAACCCATCAGTATGTAAAATAATTAGAATTAGGCTCACATTAACCAGCATTTTATTTAATTGCTGCTTGAACAATGAGAATACATATTTGAATGGGACATTCATAATATTTATTTGAAGCAAAGCCAAATTATGATCAAGTATTACTACTTTTACTTAAAGGAGTCATCACCTGGTTTTATACGTATCCAGCCCCCCTTGGATCGCTTTGGATCAATTCGTAAAACTTATTAGAAAAAAAAAAAAAAAATTTAATCAAACATTGAGCTTGTTCTGACCCTTTTTCGTACCGCGATTTTATCACGCGAGATTACGCGCAAGGTTTTGACTGGTCCGGATGTGCATTGTATAATATGTAATGAGGCGCGCGTTGATTCGCCGCAGGAAGGACAGAGCCGGGGGGGCTTGCCTGCATGCAGACTCCAAAACATAATGGCGGCGCTTCTGCGATTTCAGGTAGCGGACGGGGCGGGGTTGGGTGGTGAAAGAGGGGTGGGCTTATGCAAGTAGCCGCCACGGTGACGTCACCGAAGGCGCAGAATCAAAATCTCGTGCTTTAGGAATGCACACCCTTGTGTGCTATTCCTGTTCGGAAAAAGAGCAGAAGCGAAAAAACGGCGCCACTTTCAAACTCCAGCCTTTCAGGCAAGTTTCAACTGAGGTCAAACACAGATATGCATGTTTTAACAAGAGAAATTGCGATTTCCAGGTGATGACTCCTTTAAGAGAAGGATTTGAGTACTTCTTCCACAACTGGCCAGATCCTCCCAAGCTGTATTTGTAAAATGTAAAAATTCCAAAACCAAATTCTTTGTGTATCCAGTTCAGGTACTTTTTTAAAAAAAAAGCCTACATGCAAGTAATAATACACACTCCAGGGGGGTAAGTTAGGCTACCAACTAACAAGGCCATACCAGGTAAGCATATTGAAGCATTAGAATGACAATACTAATCTTATCCAGTCATGTCTGCTGATGCTGTAACGGTTGGATCTCATTGACTTAAAAATGGCAACAATTCAAACACTTTATTCAGAACGGAATGGACAATAGTTACTGTAGATTGATATGTTTGCCTAGGTGTTATTGAAGTGGATTCTGCTCCTACCTAAAGGATTTCCTGCCTGTGTGTGTTTTTCTCCCAGCATTCTTCACAGGAGTATCTCAGATACTTAAGGATTGAATTTCCATGGGGGGATTTTCAGTTCTTTTTCAAGGTATTAGTGGAAAACCGTAAACAGTTGATTATTATTTGTATTTTTCCCCTTAGCCAATTGTCCGTAATCCCTGTGGAGGAGCTTAAGAGTTAGATTTCTGGCATGCATGGCCTTATCTTTACATAATGGCCACAGACAAATGGAGTGTGTCTCATTTTGACTAAGCCACACATTTGGGCCGAAAAGCAAATGTGAGCAAAACGAGTGTGGGGGGGAGAATAAAGCCGGACACCGCAATCAATTCCAGGTCCAGCTTCATCTCATTTACTGACACATGCAGGGAAACACACCCCTTTGTACATTCCTGATGTAAATATATGGTGATGTTTAATCCTCGGATCCTTGCTGTCCTCTCTAATGTCGCATTCAGTTACCTCAATGGGTGGAGTGGTCCCATTCGCATCCAAAAAACCTCATTTTGCATGGACTCAGCTATGGTTTACACCTCCGGGCTCTCCTCCACACTTTTGTACACATGTTGGTGACGGAAAAACAAGCTGCGTCTCCGCTGTCCCATCATCTTTTCTATGAAATGGCATTCATCAAAGTTAATGGGCTGTAATCATCACCACAAATACACTGTCACACATCCCACTGCTCGCTCCTGAGTATTCAACTCCCAGTCAATGGGATGTAAAGAGTGACAAGCACTAGGAACACAATTTCCCATAGCATTAACGACTCCAAGTAGGAATTGGAAGAGAATCAAAAAAAAAAAAAAACCTTCACCATTTTTCAGATTTGAAAAGTCTCGTCTTTGGGAACTGCAGAGGAGAAACATTCATCAGATGTGATGGTGACATCAAATCAATACCACTGACACTGTATTTCAGGAGCTTATCAACATTGTCATCTTGTGAAATAATTCTTATTAAAGTATGTCACTCACTGCTGACGGAGACACTGTGTGGTAGATTAATCTTCCAAGCAGCCAATCCTGCCATCAAGGTTCAGCGTATACTGTATATCTACTTATCTCCGGGCTGTATACGGCTGGACATCTGATTATTCAGTACATCAGGACTCACAGGCACACACACACACACACACACACACACACACACACACACACACACATTCTCTTTCAGTGCCTGGGTAAGGCAGCGCTCCAAGAAGACTGTCCCTGAAGTATTTGTGTGTTTGATAGGATGTTTTAGCTGTAGCATCCCCAGAAGACAATTTGTAGACCTCAACAGATGGAGAAGTCCAATTAGAAAGTGGGCGAATGAATGGGAGAATTGGGAGACAAACGTTCCAATTCCTTCTCTCCCAGGGTAGCTAATCTTGTACAGGTATACAAAACCAACATCACTTCTGTTTTGGAGGGGAAACATTACGGAGAAAAATAAGAGAAATAAAAGCTAGAAAGCAGGCGGGGGAGGGGAAAAAAAGCGCCTGTGATTTGATTTCTTAACACTACACAGTCAATTTGATACAGCGTGCTCTCACTCCACATCTACAGTATGTAAAAATATCTCCTTCTGTTGTCTGATTCTTCAAGGGCAGACATTCCACAAAGCAATTGCCTTGCCATCAGCCAAACCCCAAAAAAAAAGGGAGAAGAAATGAAAAAGTGCTTAAATATAGCGACCCCCTGGGATAGTGGGAGGGAGGGTGTGCTGTAGTGTGATTAAAATGAATAACCTTCATTCAGTCACGATTGTTAACGGTACATTCGGATGTGCTGTCTGTGGTGGAGCCAAAGCTGTGCCTTTTACGCCAACTGTCTTCAGAGTGTTAACATCATTATTCATCAGGAGGTCTGTCCTCTGGAGTGACGAACATGCCGGAGTTATAAATTATGGGGCGTTGTGTCATTAAGTACACATTGTTTCTCCCACTGGCCCAGGGTCAGTTTAATTCGGGCTTCAGCTACCCCCACTGTGAAAGCAGACACAGCTAGGAACTTGTTGATGACTGATAGATTGCATGGATGCAAGACCAATTTTCATTGGCAAAATGACCTTTCGGTTGTGTTGTTGTTGTTCCACCCATGGCCCTGAGTTATTATTTTTCTTGTCATTTTTTGATTTGACAGGAGAAGTCTCGTGGAGTGAAATGGGAAAAAGTAATGATGTCCCCAATGTGCAGGAAGTAGCGCGGTGCAGTAGGGGGAGATGGTGGATGTGGCTGCGGCTAGCTCTACTCTGCCCCAGGGGCCAGTCAGCAGCTGTTAGAAGAGATGCAGCTCTTCCCAATACTTCCCCACAGGTTCCTGCTGGTTCCCGGTACTCGCCGTTATCTGGGCTCGCTGCTGTCGCCAGGCTGGCTGCCGTCCACACTCTGTGAGAGGCCGCTCAGTACATTTTTACGCTTCACCAACCTTTCTGTCTCATCCCAACCTCCGCTATTCCCCTCAGCTTCACTGTGAGATTTTCAAGTGTTCTTTTGAACTTGCAGCTGTTTTTCTTTTCTTTTTTCTTTCAAAACGGCAGGAATTTGTACCTTGATGTTTGTTTCATAGGCAGTCTCTGAGGAATTTAAAATGATTATTTCACTGGTATAGCAAATAATCTGAGAGCATTTATGTATTGAGTTTAAATCTAGGATCTCAGGAAGGGAACACGAAGATAAAGGGCTGCAGCTGTTTGGGGTAAAAATGCTGATGTAGACAATTTAAAGTTGCAACTCCAAGAGAATCTAGAAGTTTTCAGTTGAAAAACTGATCCTTTACCCCCAATATGTATTATCCTGAGACTTTCTCCTTTCCTCTACTTCTAGAAATATATTTGGTCTGCTGGGCATTTCTTTTTTGATCTTTTATCATAACATTGACCTTCCCAGAGACTGCTGCATGATAGTGAATCAATCATGAAAGTTCATTCTTGACTTTTCAAATATTAGTTTGCCTGGCAATACCAATATTGCCTACCAATATGAAGTCCGTTCACTAGCTTTTTTCTTCACCAGTAGATGAAGTTTGCTCGGTTCTCTGAGAGATGGATGTGTTTATATGCAGGCAAAGTATTCACAGGATGCTTCTTCTCAAATGAGAGGACTTTGTCTTCTATATTTGGCTATTAATAACCTTTTAGTTTTTAACTGTTGGTCCAGACATCAGACTTCATGTCTGATGGACATTTTCAATTATTTATAAAACATTTACAATAATAGTTAATAGATTAAAAGGTACTTTAGTTATGTATTAAATTGCATTTCCATAAAGTTCAGGCATGGGATTTTAAAAGCTGAATACTCGTCATGATGAGGAAACTAATTTTGTAAAGAAAACAAAAAAAAAATCAGTAAGTAGATCTCTAAATGCCTCCAAAACTGGCACATTGATATTAAAAACCATGGCAAAGTCCCTTTACGGAAGGTGTGGTATTACCAAGAGCAGTAATTCACTGAGCCCAAAATGTAGTGACTCTGTTCTGAGCTGTTAAAAGTGTAGATTTTTAGATACTGTAACTCATGAATGCACACGCTGCAAACTCCCAGTTAAGGGGCCATTTGGTGGAGGGAGCTGATATCCAGCGGCTGCTCTGTGTGGAATCGCACATCAAAGTTAATCTTGCACCGTCTGCTCTGGTGCCGCAGAGCACTAATCTGCTGTCAGTGTAATGAGGCTCCTGGACCAGTTCCCCTTTCCAACACAGAGGCGCTAATCCACAAGACCTTTCACGTTTTTCCTTTCGTCCATCACCTGACTAGACATCAAAGGTCACAGGGGTCACTCGGATATCGCATCTGGTCGATACCACCGACCCTTTGCATAAGTGTGCCATATAAGCCCAGTTGGGTCCAACGTGTCTTTGTGAGGAGGAATTTCCCATTGCTGAATACAATAAGACAACAATACATCTAATACTATCAACACTGATCCTCCTAATGCAATTACTACATTCTTTTTTTCTTAATTGGTCATCTCTACATTTTTAAGCATTTTGACCTTTAACCCAACCTCATGCCTTTGCACCCCAGAGCTGAGATACCTCGTCCCCTGCTTGATCAAAGCTTTCTGTGTTCAAGGGAATGCCGCCACTCTTTCGACTGCAGATTAACCTATGATGAATACGAAATGAGTTAATTAGCATAATCGCTTGAGTGTCTGATGGTTTCATTTCTTTATCACGTTCTGTCATAATCCGAAGCTCTCGCGCCCCTTCGTGCTTCCAACCCCTCTTTCATGTGCCTTTGCCCTCCCCATTCAGCCACCAAGAAGTGTAATTGCATTATCAAAGCATTATTCTGACGTTGTGGGAATATATTTTTAGCCCCTGGCCTTTCTAAAGCAGTGTGAGGAGGATGGCCAGAAATCTAAACATGGAATGACAAATTAGACCTTGTGCAACGTTTGAGTCAGTTTACCTCCTTTCATCGTGTTCTGACTGACTGAAGACTTGTATCATCCAGACTTCCCCTGACACACATTATTACCCTCGCATTTGCTGTTTGCAGGATAGCATGCTATTTAATGGGTCCGTGTGGACACTTAACCCTCGTAAAACTTCTATTAATACAGAACAGCCATTCATCTTGTAATTAAAAGAAATTGCCAAAAGGAATTGGTTGTAATCATGACCATGGGGAGCTGAAGTAGAGGTGACTTGGCACATAATAGCAGTGGAATAGGGCTGCTTTTTTGCATAGGACAGCAGTTGTTTCTCAAGTGTCAGCAGGTGTAGGCTGAGAGACTGAAGAAGAGCAGAAGAAAAGAGAAGAAATCATGCAGGGCTGTGCTTTAGCCCTGCATGATTATAGAAAAAGGAGGAGGAAAAAGAAAGGGAATGAAGCATTTCATCTCCATAGTTAGAGGCAGGCAGGTCCAGGCAGGGGAAGGGTGAGTCAAAGTCAGGAATGGAAGAGCGGTAGAGAGGAAAGCTTTTTATCATCCCTGACTCTTAAGAAGATCTCCCAAATGAGAGAGGGCGTGCATGCTAATGTCAAAGCCGCGGTGATAACTAGCCGCCTGGTTTCGCGGGGTGAGGGTTAAGCTGGGATTTGGAGGGCTGAGGGAATACATGTTTGATATGTGAGTGAGAGAGATGAGGTGCCTTTGCCAGACCTATACGTGGGGGATTATTCTATATGGTTTATCTGAGTCTGCACGGTTAAAAAAAAAAAAGAAGAAGAAGAATTTCACTGGCCTTTATTAGGTTCTGTGTAGTTCCCGTGATTCCACCGTGAACCTTCAGCTGGAAGATCAGAGCCGTATTGACACTGCTGCATCACAAAGTCTTCATTTACAATGCATTAACGCTGACAGGCATGCAGCCATGCGTGCTACGGCTGTTTCCTTGAACTTCACATCCTAACCTTGAGCTCTACCCATCGCCTTTTTCCAAATCTGCAGAGACCGGATCTCAGCTGGATTGTGGAAAGCATACAGAAAAAAAAAAAACAATCCCTCACATCTGCTCCACACTTCCTTTTACTGCATTCTAACATCCAGTCAGCACAATAGACTGTGTGCATTTTTTTGCCCACCGATGTTCACCTATCTCAAAGTTGTCCTTCCCCGTAGCTATTGTTCAAAGTTACTCATACTCGAATGCTCTGTTATTCCTACCACAGGTATAACACCAGGCAGTGCGGTCCTCTGACTCCCTCCTATCTCTGCTTTCCCATCTCCCTATTATGTTGTATAGTTCTGCCAGCCTCCCCCTTGCTTCCCTTATCACCTGCGGTGAAAATCCAGCAGGCTAATCCCAGCGCCTGTGGGATTCCCCCCTCTATAATGATGTATATCTGAGGGATAGCATCAGAGCAGAGTCCTATCAACCCACACACTCTTAATCCCATCAGTCTTTGGTGTCCAAACCCAGGAGAGGCAGCGTTTTGGATGTTTGTGCTCCCGGGGCTGCAGCCAGCGATTCAGTGCTGAACATCAGGAATGATACGTGGTGTTGAGGGATCATGTTGGAGATCATGTTCATTTATTGTGCTTCTGATTCCCCCCCTTCCTCAAGGGTTGCACTGCACAGTAGCTGTGTCACTGCATTGAAAACTTCCTGCAGGGTGATATAGCCACCAGTGATGCTCCCGGCCTCTCTGGCATTACAAAGATTTAAATTCACAGTCTGTTCATGGTAGAGATGGATAAACACAGAATGCCCTTAATATTTTAACATGCTGACCAAAACACAAAACGGATTTACATTCGCTTCATCAATAATAGAGATTTCTGGTACACGAGAGAGCTTTCTTCTACTCAACTATCTTCACTTACCGTTGTTTATCTGTAAATGCGGTGGTCTCTCTGCGCTGCATTTCTTTTTTTCTCACTCCGGTCAGATTCATGATGCCCATTGGCACAGAAAAGAACGATCATATAGCCTTTCCTTTCTTGTTTTTACACACTCCATTTTTTATGAGAGCTCTTAATATGACATAACCACCCTGAAGACCTCTCCTGCAGTACTCCATAAATCTTGCGGTCTTCACAAATACACCCCCAGAAAATTTATATCTCCTTGTCACTCATGTTAGTATGCCTCTGTGACATGCAGGCAGCATAATCCATTTCTTGAGATTCTGAAATCATAGTTCATGAGCATGATGGAGTTCGGGAGGAAAATTACTTTTTTTTTTTGTGGTACATCTATTATTTAACTGTCAGCAAGGATGAATATTGTGCTCTTTCAGCCTTGTGGAGAAGGAACAGAGAAACGTATTGTCATGGAGTATTGCTCCATTTGCTCCTTGTCACGACTTGTAAAAAATGGAGCCTATCTCGGCCGGTCAGTGTTAGGCTTCATCACTTCTATGTCAGGTCCTCGGATAACATTTAATGCTGTGTCCACTCTGACACCTTGGCCCTCCGCTGTGGCTTTACATTTCACATCACGCCCGCAGGATGGGGAAATGTCTTTAAGACCATCCCATACTCCCTGACCTTGCCGCTCGCCACGGTTTCCCCCCCCGCACCGTTTTAATGCCTCTCTCCGTCATTATCAACTTTTGATTGGTACAGTCAGTGACAGTATCAGAGTTTCAGGATAATTGACAGGTTTTGGTCTCACAGGTTTGGAGGGCTTGTCGGCGCTCTATAAACCACTGAACTGTGAAACTGAGTGAGTGAATTACCGCAGGAAGCGCCGATAGGAAGGGCAGGGACGGCTGCTGAAGGTCAACCAGGAAAATCATGCATTCGCCGAATTATCGCAGATACGATTGTAACACTCGATGCACTCGAGCGTGTTTGGAAGTTGCCGGTCTCGTCTTTTTTTGGAAATCATAAAATAAAATGCTAATGCAGTGTTGGACTTAAAGTGGTTGCCCTTGACATTTTTTTTTCCACAATAAAGTGCTTTGTTTCAAATGAGCGTCTTGTTGTATCATCTCAGCATTTCGTTAACTGTGAATCCACAACAGATGCCTCAGGGTGAGTCGCCCTGTTGTATATAATAAGAAACCAACCCAAAATGAGATGTGAATTGAAAATGGAAGGTGAGATTGAAATTAATTTAGAGATTCAGATTATCCGATCGCAGGCCCTTCGGCAATTATTGTCATGAAACAACAGATAGAGATCACGAGATAGGACCGTGTGCTTAATTCACCTTGATTATAATCAGCTGACGAATCAAAACGCTTAACATATTAATCAAATTATCATTCCTTTGCTCCTCATTGAAATATCAAAGTGGAGTAGATGAAAGTGCAGATTGACGAGATTCAATGTCTATACCATGACGGACTTAATAGAACGGCACCACGCAGTTCAGCAGCTCCACTATCTATATCTATATTACAGGGTTTTTTCTTCATTTGACCTTCATCACTCACATCTGTGGAATCAAGTGCTGTGAGGCCATTCTTCCTCTTTGCTTTTATTATTGCCTATTACTGCAGTCACTTCTGCAGGTGGTGAGTTAGTTTCACGGTAAAACCCAGGAAGTGGGAGCTAGAAGTACCATGACAAAGGTGCCGGTGGATGATTGGATTTCAACGCTGGTGACAAAGCCCTCTCGGCTGAAAGATCTGCCACAATCCTTCTTGGATCCTAATTGTCAGCGTTGCTAAGCTGCCGCTGGTGATCTCAACTGGCGTGTGAGTCGCGGGGACCTCTGTGATTACATCAGAAACTTAAGCCTCTGCTCAAAAAGGATTTTTAGGATATTTATGTAAGCGTCGCCTTTCTCCTGCCAACCCCCTAAACTTTGTGATAGGTCGATGTATGTCTGTGCAGGAGATGAGAGTTTTACAGTTTGGAGTCATTTCACCTGAAAATATTTCATTTCATTTTGTTTGATTTTTAGAAGAAAAAAAAACATTTAACAATCCACCCCATCTCTGAGAAGAGTAATAAACAAATGACGTGTCTGTAAAGTCATTCAGATATCTTGTTTTTTCTTCTTCTTCTTCTTCTTCTCTCGCTTCCCACTTACCAGATGGCAGTCAGATTTCAGACCCAGGGTTCTGGAAGACAATCAAGGAACAAGATTGCTTTTTTAGGAAGGGGGATTGGTTTAACTAGATGTCAAATTAAAGGACTTTTCACACACGCGCACACACGCACAGAAACAAACACATTTGTGTGTGTGTGTGTGTGAGTGTGTGAGTGTGTGAGTGTGTGTGTGTGTCCAGGCTTTTGGGTGTCGGCGCTCGCTGTGAGGCGGTGAGGTCATGTACAGAAATCTGTCTCAGAGCACCCCCTGATGGAATACCACACAGCTCTCACAGGTCAACCGCACAAACTCAAACTCTGCCACGCAGGTTGATACAGGGACTCATGAATGTTTGATTGGTCTATTATCCCAGTCGGGCAGGGACATTCATCCCCCCCGCTTCTGGAATTCAAATATTCCTCTCAGTCTGACATTTCTCCCACACCGTCCGAGGCGAACCCCCCAGTTTGACTCTCCCTCTCCCTCCCTCCGTGTGCTGGGCTTCATCTGCAATGCTGTCATCTCACCGTACCACAATTCTACAGAATGCGCTGTTTTTAAGACCTGTGCGAGTGCAAGCGCAGCGTGGTTTCAGGTGGGTGGAACTGGGGAATTGATACTCAGTCATTCCGACACTCCTCTTCCTCCTTTGCAGGGTGGATAGGAATCTGGCCATCCATCATCGTGTCTCACCCATGTCGACTCGGGGTAGCGAACGTGGATACCTGGTAGTCAGAGACAACAAGAACAAAGCAGGAACATTGCTTTAATCTCTCGTCGCTGCTAATTTCTCTGCCGTCATCCAGGAGGCAGAGCTTTGTGTATCGCAGCTTCCCCCCTTATGAACAATCCATCACTGTTAGGCTTTCTCTCCAGACTGCGTTTGCTCCCTTCTTTCTTTTCTTTTTTTTCACCTTCCTACTGCTATGCTTTCCGAAAAAAAGGATCACAATACATTGTATTCCACAGATTGGACTTGTTTTCACATCCAGCAGTTTCTTGCCACTCCTCAGAGAAAAAACAAATGCGTGCAGCACATCTACAAGAGAGAGAGAGAGAGAGAGAGAGCTTCCCTGCATTTTTTATGCAGGTTTCTTAATAGGCTTTTAACTGTACATCCAGAATCTATAATTGACACCTGCTGTCGGGCTTCGTCTGTGATTACATAGGGAAACGATGTGACCTGTAATGAACTGTAAAACTAATGACATCTGTGTCAGATCACTCAACTTGAAAGCAAACTGTTGTACATGAAGTCCCATCGAGCGTGATATTAAAATGTCCACTTTTACATCTCCCCACCCAAGCTGTGTAAAAGCCGAGTCTGTTGGGCCCAACGTGATGGAAACCTGGGGGCTAATGACTCAAGCAGACGGCCGTGGGCATTAGACAACTTCATTTATGAAATAGTCAACCTCCCGTGTAGCGATACATTCACATTACCCTGCCTCACTTGAGAGACGCGTGGCTGTCTCAGCCACTGAGCAATGCTGATGTCCTTTCCTACCTGCATTCATCTTCCTCTCCGGAGGTAATGGTCTTCTCAGGTCATTTGCGCATTAGGGTCTCGATCATTCATCTCACCCACCTGCAATCCTGTGGAATGCAGGTCCTCCGCAAGCGCATGGAGGGATGTTTGGAAAACAAGGAAAACACACAAGCTCTGAATCATTCATTTGCCCTCTTCGTGTAAAGCCTCAGTGCTGCTTGTGGTCTAGTGCCTGTGTCTAGAGACGGCTATATGAACATGCAGGTTATGTTCAAATGATATGTGGGTATAATATGCAGGTTTTCTGCCTCAGAGATTTTTAACCTAATTATTTCATGATGTTGAATGTTAATCACCCCTCTGTGTGGCAATAAAATGTCTGAATGCAGCTAAAAGTCATAGTCTTTGTAGCTGGTAAGTGGTAGAAATGGTAATGTTAAACACTGAAACCAACTCTACTGAACCACTATTGTCACATATGATGGAGCTCCTCCCACTGGAAGCAATCATCATAACGTTGTATATCAGTTGCCTGCTGAAACACAATGAATATGAGGCTACAACTGAAAAGAATCAGTGCAAAATGTAGAAAGGCAGTTTGGTTCACCTACTGTTGAAGTGCACTTAAAGATGAGAATGCTTATCTTGGGAAAAACTATATAGTTATTAAAAAAAATATTTTAAATGAATCGAGTGAAACAAATCAAAATCGTCAAAATGATTTGCGGTGTCCTGCTGTTGTAAATGGCACTGGACTTGTCTGCAAATGTAAAGAAAGTGAGATCACGAAGACAGTTTGATTTTAGCTTTACCTTGAGCCCAGACAGGTCCGACCCCCTGATAGAAGATGTGCACATTAATCTCTTTAATGGGGATGATTCAGGCCCATCTGACATATGTACGACCATTAATCTGTTCATGCTGAATGTGGCCTGTTCGAGATTTTCTATTTCCAAAAAAAAACGCTTGTGCCTAGATTCCGATCGGCATTGTGCAGTCTCGAACATGAATCGCTTTAATGCGGTTTCGCTGTGTTACTGTTAGTATTCAAGGTATTTGATGTGGGAAGAAAAACACAGGAGATGCTGATCCACACGCTTAAACAATTTCTCCGGGGTTTGGCCTCACACTGTCCCTTCCCCTTGCTTTAACCTGATGTGATGCTACTCCCTGTATCTTTTGCAAGCTGTTTGGCTTACAGAGGTCACGGGGGACGTGTAGCGCATTTGGTCATGATGTGAAAGCGTTAGCCGGTGCCAGCAGGTGTGTAATTATATCTGAAACAGGCCTTTTAAAAGGGGAACGTCAAAATGGCATGTAGAAAGTAGGCCAGGAAGAAGAGACTTCATAAAAGTCCTATTTATTTCTCACCCACCTCAAATGTGTGACTTTGCATTTGAAGGTGTGAAATAATCCAGTGTCACTGTGACTATTTCAAGACTATTAAAAATAACATAAAACGCACAACAATTTAACGTGATGAAACGAGCCTCCGGAGCGGATTCTTGTTTTGTCCTCGTTTTTCTTTCCCGGCGTGCTCACGGTTGTGTGTGTTTGTGTGTTTCAGGTACGGTGACATGGTGCCAAAAACCATCGTGGGGAAGGTGTTTGGGTCCATATGCTCTCTGAGTGGGGTGCTGGTCATCGCCCTGCCTGTCCCTGTCATAGTGTCAAACTTCAGCCGCATCTACCACCAAAGCCAGCGGGCGGAGAAGCGACGAGCCCAGAGGGTACTGACTCTCCCCCTCCCTCTGCCTCTCTCTAACCTTTTCTCTCTATCTCTCTTTGTTTTTGCTTATATCTGCCTATTTCCTCTGTCCCTGTCTTATCCGCACGTAACAGAATGACAGGGCAAACGCTATCTTCCAGAATATTAATCTTTTGTGTGTGTTCCTGTCTGTGTGTGTGTGTGTGTGTGTGTTGGGTGGGCTCAACTTGCTTGAGTATATTTCAGTGGGGGGGAGAGAGAGGAGTAAGAGGGGATGACAATGACTGAACAAATGATCTTCAGAGTATAGTGTCAGCAGCTTTTCAATGGCAATATGTGCATTTTCTTCCCTAAAAGTGTTTCCTGAGGCAGAAATGTCCTAATCGTAAAGTTAAGCATGGCCTCTCCCCGCTAAAATGCCAGAGGAGACAGAGTCTATTAGTGTGAAAGACAACCCGTCAGAGGCTAAAACAGAGGTCTGTTTGTTCAAACAGAAAACTCGGCTTGCTAGAATCCGTGCTACGAAGATTCGAGGCACTAATGCCTATATGCGCTACAAACAAAATGGGCTCCTGATCGACTCGCTGGAGGAGGTAACGGGACCAAGCAGCGGCTCGGGAGCTGACTGACTGGGGCCTCGCTGACACTTGCATGCCGCTCTGCTCGGGGGCCATGCCACCACACCGAGGGGGGGCGGGGGGGCGGGGGGGGGGGGGGGGGTGGGCTTCTCATGCTGTAACACGAGGGCTGCTGTCATTCCAGTGCTTCAGTGTGATCGTCGTCATCACACCTCTCAGCTGCAGCATTGACATGCTTCCTCAACACTCTCTCTCTCTCTCTTTCTATCTCTCTTTCTCTATCCATCTCTCTCTCTCTCCCTCTCTCTATCCATCTCTCTCTCTACCCATACAGCAGGAGGGCCAGGCAGCCACACTTGCCTTCTGGTGGAGCGCAGCCATTACAGTCACACTGACTCATGACCAAGCTCTGCATGTCTGTCCAACAGGGTTTGGAGGGGAAGGAGGGAACCAAAGGCTTCCTGCTATGGAGGCTGTCTGCTCGGGCCTGCATCTCCTCGAAACTCTGTTCTTCTTTTTGATCCGCTGTGTGTGTTCTGCGTGTTATTTCTAGAGCATCCAGGGTTGTATTGCAAAAAACTAACACGACATACCTTCCCATCCCAGAGCCGCGCAGAGCTTCATCAAAGTGTGCAGTGTTGTCGTGGTCCAGAATCTGTGATGTGTTTGGTGCAATCTGTTCGATCTGTGTCCAGGTGCGCCACTGCTGTTGCACTGAAAGAAAAAAAAAAGAGCTCTAATTTGACTTTTCTGGAAAGCAATTCTATCAGTGAAACGTGTTGTAGTCAGCTACTGTCTCTACATTTCTAAAACATCCACGTCTTAGGTTCTCAGTAGATTGGCTGCCCGTGCTACAGATCAGCATTTCAAACCTCAATGCTTTGCATACTGTCTACTACATCACCGAGCTGTTGCCTGAGATGCTGTTTCTGTGCAGAATCTGGACCTGCTCATCTACACTGTTGTCTTTTCTTTCACTCTGTGTGTCTGAAGGCCTCCAAGGAGGCAGGACAAGCCCTGGTGGCGAAGGCCCCCAGCCCTCCTTTTGAGAGTCAACATAATCACCTGCTGCACTGCCTGGAGAAGACCACGGTAAATGACACACAATTACTTTGGCATCTTTCATAATGTCTTGGTAACAATAGCTCACTGTAAAAAAAAAAAGCGGTTTCATTTCTGTAAAATTGCATCACTTCTTTGTGTGCTGGAACATCGGCGGTGTCAGCCTGTTACAGTGTGTTGCAAATAGAGACAAAGTGAGTTTTGTCATCCATGCACAAACATGTTCAATCTATTTTGTATGCAGCACGAGTTAAAAATAGCTTTAAATGGGGCTGGGAAATGTTGAGTCCCCTCGCCAGCAACATGCTAAAGATAACATGATTCAACCAGCCAGTAATATTATTCCCTATAAACGGGCGTACTTCATTTATATCTATAATTTAGACGTGTAAGAGCATCTTTAATGCTTGGCTGTGACATGAGTTTTACACTTGCAGCTCTATACAGACACATGGAGAGTAAATCAGAGAACAGATGAACCTCCTCCGCCCCAGAAAGACGTGCTGGTCGTCTGGGAAAAACTCCATAAAGGGCTTCATGCCATTCAGATGGCAACGCACATATTTACATTCGGACTCTTATGGTGTGCATTATAGATGGCAAGAGGCAGGAGTGACAGAGGGTACTGGAAAAGGAGGCATGATTCAAGGCATGGCGTCGGCTCCTGCGTGGTGTCATTCTGCCACCTGCTGGCTGGGCCCGAAACACACCGGGAGCCTGACCTTCAAGTCCCGCTCATTTGTCACAGGGATAACAGTTGTGAATGTTTTCACAGATGGCACTTAATATGGACATCTGGGCCAATATATTTCTACCCCCTTGATGATTCACTTTCCAATTATTAAAAAAAAAAAAAATGCTGTGGATTCTGTTCAGTCTGCTTAGTCTTCGCTGTGAAACATCTTTACTCACCATTTAGCGGAGCCAATCATCGATGCTATATGGTGATTCATTAGCGACGCTGACTCCCAACGTCTTCCTCCGCAGAATCACGAGTTCGTGGACGAGCAGACGTTTCAGGCCAACTGCATGGAGATCTCTGTGATGAACAAGTCGGGCTCCCGCACGTCCTCGCTGTCCTCGTCTCCGCACGGCCTCAGCTCGTGCTGCTCTCGACGCCACCGGAAGAAGAGCAGCTTCAGCCTGCCTAGCACAAACAACCAGGAGCTCAGCACCATACAGATCAGAGAGAGGCCCGTGGCTAACAGGTATTCTCTCGGTCCAGCTCCTATTGGCTGTCTCTTCTCACATATACACACATACATGCAAAACCTGTATTATAAGCCAAGATCAACTGTATTGATTCAATGATTGGGATTTAAATAATTAATTAATTAATGCAAATATATAGACGCTTATCTAACTTAAGGAGGAAGTTAGCAAGACTTCCCTAAACTGCCTGGAATTAAGATCTGTGGAAACACGTTTCCATCGTGGACATACATGTATTTCATTGGGCAGTGCAACATTCAAAGCATGTGTGATTTTGTTGGGTTTCATAAGTGTAGATTTGCAAGTTCGCCCAAATCATCTTACATATACTGTATGTATAGTTTTATGTGTCCTTTGTCTAAAAATGCCTGCTTCCAATTCAATACAGTGAAGTGGAAATGTGTTTGTGGGCCATAAACATAGAAAACAGCACCATGTCCCTCCAGAAACAGTTTCCCTGCTACTCATAATAATCCACAGGCATTGCAGTTTTTAATGGAACCAAAGAAATAGTCCCTTCTCTATGTGAAAGCAGTTGAAAAGCTTGTTCTGTGGATTACCCACTGCAACTGTATCTGGCTTTGCAGTTGAATGTCATTTTTTTTTGATGCTGTGAGAAATTCACTTCACGTCTATTATTTTTGAAGTGCAGCAGAATTCTCCACGATGTTTATCTCAAAACATAGTGTATTTTCTGATACCAGTGATTTGTATTTAATAGTGTAGCCACTCTCATCTTTGTCTTTCATATGCTCGGTTTCTACACAGTATGTTCTATTTAGACTGACAAAAGATGAAGTCCAGGCTGAAAACTGAAATATGTACTTAATGAGCAGCCCAGCTCCTTTATGTATTCACTTGGAACACAGAACGTAGATATACCTGCATCATGGCTTCCATACTGTACGGTATAAGAATAAAGAACTCTTGGCTTTGTGTAATCCATTCACGAAGGTCAAGCCTTTCACCCTCTTTCATCCCGTGTTTCTTTTACAGCCGCTCCAGCCTGAATGCCAAACTCGATGAGACCTTGAAATGTGACAAACCTTACATCACTCCTTCCATGGTCAGCCTATCTGCGCCGGTGGTGACCTCATCGGACGGCCACGGCTCCAGCACCACCACCACATACTCTCAGAGCAACATTGTCCGAGTATCTGCCTTGTAGATGTCATGCTTATCTGATCAGCTAACTGGTCTCAAGCAGCAACAGATGCTGAGGAGAGGGACCACCGAGCATCAACCTGCCATAATCTAGAGGGATTAAAAGATTAGCAGAAATCGGGGGTTTTTGAAGTAGTGATCTCATCTGATGTCAAACTCTGCATGGTATTAGAATGATGTGGATATAGCTGCCTTTGGAAATTAATGTGAACCAGCAGATCTTGCACCATTAAGCACAGCAGAGAGAGGAAGTGTGGGGATTGCGTGGTTATCGTTGTTGCCTAAAAATGCTGAGAAAAAAACTTTATTTTTGAATATGTAATGTAGTTGTATGTGTTGTCTTCTGATTCAAAGGAGAAAAAGGCAGATGTTAAAAAGGTCATTCCTGGTGGCCTCTGATGACAAAGCACACATATTCATTAACTGGGGGCCATCTTTGTGAATATTAAATCATCTACTTATACATTTAGAAACGTTCATCTCACTCACCACCCGGTTAAATAGATTGTTTTGAAACCCCTCAATTAACTGCTTTCTAATAGTCCCCTCACTGTTGTAAAATTCAGAAAAACATACATCCACTGGAATGGATAGCTGTTGTGAATATTAATTAACCGACTCATTAACTGGATCGACGTCATCGCTTCTACTCATCCTGACATGTCTGTGAAATGTGCAAGTCAAAATGACAAAATCTGTGTTAGCTTACATATTTGACATTCTGATATGGATCTTTGTGAAAGCCAACATCACTGATTAACAATTTGATATTGAGAACTGCACAGGGATTAGTTACAAGGTTGAAGTATAAGTGAATGTTGTATGCAACACTTAACTAATACTAACCCTGATGCAGACGCTATTGACCTGGAAAACCATACGGAGGAGGTTTGGAACATCAATTCCATGGACTCATAAATTATAATATTCATTATATTAAGTGAGACTTGGTAAATTTCACTGTGTTAAAGGGCCATTTTGTACATGTTTCATATTGTAAATATCTCAGTTAGACCTTTATCAACTGCATTTGAAGTTGGCTACTCTTATTTCTAGATTTAGTTGACGGTTGTTGGCATACTATTTCTGTCTGTTTACTGGTTGAATTGAGGATTTGCATGCTGTCATTGCAGAATTCTGTTTTATTAAAAGTATGTCTTCTTGTTGGAGGTTTGTCAGTAAAACTGAGTTTGATGGAAGGAAACAAAGACGAGGCTGGTATGTTATGATGTAATTTCCGCAACACTTTGCTTTTAATGAAATGCAAATCTTGTCAGATATTGAGTACATATATATATAGGGGATAAGGAAAAGGGACAAATAACCACACATTGTGCATTTGGTGCAGTGGATAGAATAAATACTGTAGCTCTACTGAAACATCCATTAAATGACCCATGTCTTTTTTTTTTATTAGAGCACAAATAGATGGATTTCATAATGTATTTGCCTCAAGAGCAGCACTAATTGAAGGATGGGATGATTATGAGGTGCTGCTGGCGGACATGTGAGGACCTGAGCGGCTCAGCGGCAGGTCGTGCCTGCCGAGTCTCCGGAGACAGACGCGCAGGCCTGGCTGATTGTTTGACAGAGAACTCCCAGGACAGCAGGACAGCTGGTTATGTCGGTCCAGGCTGTTCCTCCCAGCATGCAGCACTTCTGCTCTGCAGTGTTAAGTAACTGCAAAGTCGTTGCATCACATCTACGATAACACAGCAGCATATGAAATAATAGAATCAAATAAAGAAATCCACACTTTGAGGTCTGGGGGTTTGATTCAGTTCATATTTGAACAATGACTAGACAAATGTTAACCATTTTAATATTCAATTACATGGTGTATATTGAATAGAGTCATTTGGTCTAGAAAAAACTCAAAAGAAAATGTCAATATTATAATTTCTTATCGAATATGGACACAAACTTGTTTTTAAGCCGATAAAACTCTGTCCGAAACTGAGGGTTCACTGCAGCATATATTAGTGGGTCACTCAGTGACGTGACGCAGGTGACGGAGACGGACAGAATCTCCACGTCCCGAAGGATCTGGAAAAGCCATAAAGAAATGTTAGAGATTATTATCTCTATAATCTACACAAAAGAGCTTTTAAACCTTTTATAGTTTGATTTAGTTGAATGTATGTAAAATGTATACACATGCAATATATATATATATATATATATATATATATATATATATATATATATATATATATATATATATATATAGTTGAGAGGTCCCTCCTATGTGTGACTAGAAACAAAAAGCTGTTGCAAGACAAGCTAACCTCACCGCACCAACACTTACCTGTGTATTCTTGTCTCTGTCAACAACGAGGTTCATCAGGATAGTAGCGATCAACGGTAACCAGAATAAGACGAAGGATATAATTATGTAGCCGGCACGCTTCGCCATTTTGCTCTCCTTCTTTTTGTTTGCTCTCTCTTTACTCGCTTTGGAAGGCATCATGCAAACGGCGCCTTCCACCTCCACGTTTTGTACATTTGGTTTCGTAGCTGCAGCGTCAGAGACGTTATCGATTGGAGGTAATTCAGACACTTGACCTACTGCAGTAACGGTCCTTACTTTGCTGTTCTCAGCTTGTTTCGGTTGACTCAGTAAAACTGAAGTGGATTCGTGGTTTTCTAACTGTGCAGACGAAGGAACAGGGGGGCTGCTTTCTTTCATTTCGGAGGGCGCTTTGGCAATTATCTCTCTCCCTTTGGACTGCTTTTCCGTGTCAAAATTGCTGGACGCCTTCTGTGGCTTTGTGGTTGAGCTCTTAACACTAGCAGCAACATCTCCATTTGATGGTTTTGCCTCAACTTTTGTGCCACAGGAGTTGGACCGCTCTGGTTTAAATGTTTTCTCCTCCTGCACCACAACCTGCTTTGCAGGAGGGCGAGCGTGTTCTGTTTTCAAGTCCGTAATCTCCGATGCAGCACTCTTGCTCAGGGTCTGGTTATGCTTTGATTCTCTGGGTCCATTTTCCACAGCTGTGGTTCCTTCCTGCTTCTGCTCATCTTCTGTTTTGTTTGTCGTTGAAACACGAATAATGCCTTTGTCGAATATTTTGCGATTGTGTGATCTCACAATGGCAAAGATGCGAGCATAGAATCCGGTGATAATACTAAAGCATGCTGTCCAGAGTGGGAACAGCATGTAAAGTCCAAACGTATCGTAGGTGGAGGGGGTTTCTCCCGATAACCCTTTGCATTTGAAGAACACGGGTGAGTCCTTCACAAACATCAGACAGAACACGGCCACCAGAATAGCCAAGGTCCACGTGAGAGGAATCATTACCATAATCCGCCTTCGCCTTTGACTAGTCCTGAAGGGCTGTGCAATGGCCTGGTACCTCTCCGCACTTATGCAGGTCAGCGTCAACAGTTGGATGCAGCAGCTGAAAGAGAAAGAGGCCACTTGTGCGTCACAGATCAACTCGTCCATGTGTCCTCTCTGATACACAGTCAGGATTATGGTTAAAAGTACAGGGCAGTCAATTACACATCTAAGAATGTCTATAACTGCAAGATTCACCACCAGGGCATTATTTGCCGTCTGCAGTGATTTTTGGCGACAAACTGCCAGAATGACAAAAAGATTGGCTGCGATCCCCACAGCAGACGTGATCAACAGGATCAAGCTGTTTGCCACTACAAAAGCGACATCAGTGTAGTCCTCCCAGGCGGTGTAGTTCCCAGAGTCCCTTGCAGGTGTAGGATCGCCTCTCATCTCCAGGTTCAAAGAGCCAACATGTTTAGTTCGGTGTCTTCACTCTCTCTACGACGAGAGCCTGCTTTGCCTTGGCGAGGGATTCGGCACTGAGTGAGTAATGTTAATGGGCGAACCTGTAGCTTGGACAAGTATCCGCCCTTTTCATTATCACACCGCTGCAGCAGGAGGTCACCTGGGAGCTCTCACTCCTCACATCCATTAAAGACTGTGCGGTGTATTCACAGCATCAATAACTGGGGGAGAAAAGGGATGGTTGTTAATTGAAAATAATTGACATCACTATTGCCTCATTTCTGGTATAGCTTTAAAAAGACAGCAGAAATGCAACAATCATGATGTCATGGCCCTGTTGATGCATAGGATGTGGGAAGTGAACTGTCCATTTCATTTAATACATAATACCTCATAACAAAAAAGCGTTGCATTAAGCGTGCCAGATGGATGACTCGGGAGTTCTTGAATTGGCTCAGGGCATAAAGGGAGCCGTGCTGCCGGATTAGAGCATGACATTGTGTAATCCTGTTTGGAGATAGAAGTGTGAAATGCTCTTTGCCTCAAATGAGCAAGTTTATGGACGAGGCCAAATCTGAGATTAGATCAACACAATACATTTTCCTTCTGACCATCCTACATATGTGTGTTCAAATCACGTAGATAAAAACTGGAAGTTGTGGAAAATAAACAAAAGCATCATCAAACGTGTACCTGCTAAACAAATAACGTTACACATTTCAGACAACTTGCTGAAATAAAAATGAGAAGACAAAAGGAGTAGTAGCAAATGAAACATGCTTTGTTCAGAAACAGATTACAACAGATACATTTGCAATATGTGCATCAAGTGTCAAACAAGTGGGAGGGAACAGGGCAAGATAAGCATCAAAACAAAACAAAAAGGACCTAACACATGCACACATATATACATACACACTTGAAATTCAGCTCCTAATTCTTTTGATCATCTTTTAGATGTTCCTACATCTTGATTGGAGTCCACCTGTGGATCATTCAACTGATTGGACATGATGTCTATATAAGGTCTCACAGCTGACAATGCATATCAGAGCAAAAACCAGCAAGAACTTCCTGCAGATCTTAGAGACGGGATCTTGTCAAGGCAAACATTTGGACTGCGTGAGCACATTTAATTCTCAAGTAGAAGAAGTTTGGAACAACGGAGGACTCCTCCTACAAGGGCCTTGTTAAGAGAGGCAACCAAGAAGCCAATAGTCAGTCTGGCTGAGTTCCAGTGATCATGTGTGGAGATGGGAGAACGTTCCAGAAGTACACCCATCACTGCAACTCTTTTGGGTTTTATGGCAGAGTGGCCATAGAGAAGCCTCTCTTGAGTGAAAGACACATGACAGCCTGCTTGGAGTTCGTAAAGAAGCACCCAATGGACTCTATGACTGAGAAACAAGATGGCAGCTGTCTGGAATTAATTCTAAGCGTCATGTCTGGAGGAAATTAGGTAGGAGACACATTTTTTTTGTCAGTTTTTAGAAAAATAAGAATTGTCAGACTCACTGAAATTATTGCGAACATTTATTGTGAAAACTTAATTGAATCATGGTTTGATGGATATGAAAAAAACATATGAACCAATTTTTAAAAAACTAGTTGAAATAAAGTAAATCAACATCCCTCTCCATCAACTATTGAAGAGTGAATTAAATCCACAGCCCAAAATGAATCACTTTTGGGCTCGCTCAAAACGTATACTTCTCTTTAATTGTGTCCTTTTCCTTTTTCTTTATGACTTGATTCATATCAATCTTTCTGATGAGTCAGTGTGGGCTCAGGCTCACCGTTGGGGGTTTGAATCAGGCTCAGAGACTTTGTCATTATGCCATCTTTTTTTTTTAAACCATCTAATCCCCTTCGAAACTGTCCACAAAAATGTGTAAAAAATGAATAAATAAATAAATAAATACATACAAATATCAAAATAACAGACCACAAATTAGGCTAGCCAAGAACAAATTAAAGTGTTTTACTGCCCGACATCCCATTGTCAAAACACGTACAAGGCGAGATGTACAGCAGGCTCACTTCACAAGTGCAACCATGTCCCTGGTGTTGTGGGTATTGCAGAGCTGATTGATATTCATTATGTTATTCTTATGTATTAGACCAGCCGCACAATTTAAGAGAGAACATATCATGTTGCTTTTGCAGCATCCCTGCCACTGATAAATAAGTGTACTGAGTAAATCCTGTCTCTGCACTGCCCTTATGAGGGAAATGATTCCTGTACACACTGCAGCAACTGAATGTGTTTTGTGCGGTAGACTTCTGGGAGGTGTGAGGAGTGGCAAAAGGCATCTTTTTTCTTCATTATTTGCTGTCATATGTGACGACATGATGGAGCTGGCAACTGTTGACACTGATTTCATTTGTTTGCATGATAAGAGGTGTTGTGCAGAATGTATACAATTCCCATAAAATCAGAGAAGAGAAACAGAATGCACTACCCAACACCCCCAGTGTGTTAGACTTTCTTTTCACACAGTCAAGTGCATTTTATTTATGAACAAAAAGTCAGGGGTCAAAGGTTTCACCTCCTCAGAATGCAGGATATCTTTTCTTTTTTTGGCTAGTTTCCTATATGCCTACGGCACACACCTGCAAACATCAGTATGAAAAAAGGAAAACAGCATATTGATCTAAACAAATCACAGAAATAAAACCATCTTACTGAATACTATATTGTTCTAGAAAAGCGGGATGGACAATAACTACACGAGTACTTACGATATAATGCAATTCAATAAAAAAAAAAAAGGAAAAAAAAGAAATGACTTTCAGATGAATCAACTCATCTCTTGTGTAACAACCAAATTAAGTACTGCATTACTATGTTTCATAAGATTTTCCACTTGTCCTGGAAATCAGCTATCAGTCTCTGAGCTGATCCAGTGAAGACCTCTCTGAGAGACATGGGCCTGTAGATGTGCAGGTCTGCGTCCTTGATGAGGCACCGATAAACACTGACGACCTTGTTTGTCGCTGGAGAAGGTCACAGTGGCAACACTTTGCTGTGCAAATTGATGTTCCTGCTTAAGGAGGTGAGCCGGCTCCTTCTGTTTATGGAGCGCATGTTGATGCTGACTTTGGGGGACGCGTGGGGAATGTAGCAGCCGCAGGACAGCACCTCCAGAGCTGCATCACGGAACTGTTGGACATCGGAGGGGGAAAAAACGCATCCAGGAAGTACATGTGCATCAATTTCTCATGGAATTCAAATCTCTCTTTCTATTGTGCACACTCCACCATCTCATTGTACCTACTTACCTGCTTGTTGGAGAGGAAATAGATGATGGGGTTAAACACAGGGCTGGTCTTGGCAAAGTACATGGGCATGGTGCCGACCAGTGGAGGGATGTAGAGCCCTGGATCCAAGACTACCACTACTGACAACGCTGTGTAGGGCAGCCAGCAAACAAAAAAAGCTACGATCATAGCCAGGACCATATTGACGGCGTGTTCATTATCCTTCTGGCTGGATCGCCCACCCTGGAGCTCCACACTCCTGTTCAGCTACGAGAAAAAAGGAATTTTGACACCCGTTAAAAGCTACGTAATGCTTGTTTTAGTGTGTATGTGGTACATTGCAAACCGATGAGGATGGGGCTATGAATTTTAAATCTAGTTCTAATGGTGTAAAAGTGTACGCCCACCTTATTCAAGGATGTAAGCACATTGGAGTAGCAGTAGATGATGATGGCTACAGGGAAAATGAAGCACAGGAGCGTGTAGAGGATGAGGTAACTGTAGTTGCTCCACGATCTCTCCTCCCAGGCCAGAGAGCAGGAGGTCTGGATTCCCTCAGGTCCGTAGGAGCTCCAGCCGAGTAATGGAGCCACCGCCCAAAATAAGCAGAAGATCCAGACGAGCAGCAGCCCGACGATGCTTCTCCGCATGCTCAGCTTGAGACTGTTCCTCGGTTTACACACCACATTGTAGCGCTCGTAGGCGAGCAGCGTCAGCGTGCAGAGTGACACCAAACCTAGGAGAGAGGAACAAATGAGCATAAACAAATAGAAGCTCAGAGTTTTCCTGAACATTTTGACTACATCTCATGGTCATTCTCAGCAAATGGTGTTTGTTCTGTTGAATTAGAGGACATTAATATCTCCATTCACTGGGAAGACTGTGACATGTTGCTGAAAGCTGGAAAAAGCTAATAAGTTTATATTAAGTGACCTTCACGTCAGAAGGAATAAAAACAGAAATAAACATGACATTTGCAAGATGGTATAATAGAAGAGGGACAATTTCAAAAAGCATCAAATGGAGTCCTACAACACAAACATGTTTGTAAAGCCACAATGCATTCTGGGATCAGATGAAGTGGAACAGCAGGATCAATACTCTTATTTACAATTTGGGTTTATTGTGTTTTGACAATGGCAGACCTCCAGGCACAAAGGAAACAAAATAGCTCTCCAAAAAAAGTCTTTGCAACACAAAACTGCTCTTTCACAACTCCACTTACCAAAATAATTGACTGCAAACCCTTGAAAAACGCAGGCCGCGTGGCCAATGAAGAAGGAGCCTTGGTAGTTGGTGATGGTGACGACCAGAGAGCCGCACAGGCCAATCATGAGGTCGGACACCGCGAGGCTGAGGATGAACACGTTCATAGGCTGCAGCAGAGACGGATTCCTCAGCAACACGGTGATGACGAGGCCGTTGTTGAACACCGTGAAGACGGTGTTGATGAACATGAGGAAAGAAATGATGCTGTAGCCCAGCCGGGGGAAGATGGTGGGCGTGATGGTCACCAGCTCGGCGTGGATGGATGGAGGACGCGCGCTCCACGGCGTGCTGTTGCTGTCCATGGTGCCTAAATGAAGTCCAGCTTTGGGGGGGACAACTGTGAGACTGAACCCGGCTCAGCTCAGGACTCTGCGTCATCGATCTTATCATGTTTCTGATCCCCGTGAAACCGTTCGGCTTTGCTTCGTTTCCGAGCACCTGTCTGATAGAGAAAGCCCCAAATGCAATATGGCAAATTGGTCCGTAACACGATTTTTAATGGATTAATCCCCATAAACCCAAAGCTATAATGGTAATTAGAAGGTTTAGGTATATTAAGGAGTGATGAATTAGTCCTGAAAATTAATTTCATTTCAAATAATACAATATTTCTTCCTTAAGTTGTTTATACAGCAAATGGAAATGAAAAAAGAGAATAAATGACATTCAATAAACGCATACCTGTCGATTAAATCACATAACTGTCCAACCATACGTTTGTTTTAATTCATGACAAAACGCTCGCCTCGGATCATTTATCCATTTCCGTTTTAATAAACAGTGAGATAAAAATACACTTCATATTTTAAACTACAGAAACAATAATAAACCACGTGGTCTTGGCCACTGCTATTTGAGAATTGCATTTTTCCAGATTATATATTAGATACATTCTTCTCCATCCTGTATGTGAAAACACTGCATGTATTTCCCGCAGAAGTGTGAAACCCATTAAAACAGACAGCCTTAACAGATCAAATAACAGCTCTTGTGCTAAATATAGCAACGATGCTCTATTTTTACCTGAGAAATATCGTCATTTCTCTCATGCAAAAAATGAGACCTACAGGCTGTGCAATTAAAATACAAAGATCTCAGAACATAAATATGCAGCAGGTATCGCAATGTGCAGTTAAAAATGACATGAACTAAGAGGCAGAATTAGATCAGCTTCATTACCACGACTTACATTAGACTGTAAAAATATACACATTACGGGGATCTGACAAAGGTGCTTAAGGCAACAGAGTTTGTAACGTTGATGTCACATCAGAGTATTCCCATTTCACCGACAGTCTCTTATGGTTTTACAAATGCAACGCTTAGAAAAAGCAAAGGCAGTGTAAGATTCGTACTACAGATACAATCATGCTAGACATGATGTGTGATGGCCCCCTATTGTTTAGACCATGTAAGTACAGCATCTTTGCAGAACATCTCACTACTCCGCTCTCTCCTGACACACACACACACACACACACACACACACACACACACAAAACAAACAAATAGTCCTGTGTAATAAAACTGTAAAATACAAAGTGTCTACATATGAGATGAAAATGTCATAATGCTCATTCTGCCATGTGTCATTTTGCTTATCCACCGGTCCTCTTAAGGACTGAATTATTTGAGAGGAAGGACATAAGTAATTAGTTTAAAGTTTAATAAACATCAACGATCTATGTGATTGTTACCAGTTATACATATTTTAAAATGTGGCATGCATCTTCTAGTGTGCCTCTGAGCTCCCAATGACGGATCGGTAACAAATACGTCACCCAGACAAGTTAAGTTACCAGTTGATGATCGAAGTCTGCACCAGAATTACATTTCTGATGAAATGTGCATTCTCGAAACTTAAAAAAATAAAAGTCTGCAATGAAGATGATCCAATTCTTATCTTTCCGTTTGTACTCTGCCTTCCTCTCTCCTTCTCCCTCTCTCTCTCTACTTTGGTTGTTCTGAGCTGTGAGGAGACGACAGCACCTCGGACTCGTGCTGCAGCGGGGTGCGGCGAGGGAAGAAGGTGTGCTGGAAGTCGTAGTTGAGCAGGCAGCTGATAGAGGCCATGTAGATGTCAGCGAAGCGTGAGAGTCGGCGTGAGAAGTAGGTGGGGTTGTGGTACGTCCGGAAGAGACTCCCGAACCGAGTGTTGAAGATGTCCTTCGTCTGTGACCTGCCACGAAAACACAGTCGTACACGTCAAGATGAGGTCAGGTCGCTTCTACGTGATCACAATAAACCGAAACTGCTCTTGCTAGCCGGAGTAATCGTCTCCATTACCTCAGGGCTTCTCTCTCTTTGTTCCACTCCTCGACGACAGCTCGAGACGCTGGATCCCTGTGCACCTGTTTGGAGGCAGCGCAGAGACGTTAAGCACACACATTTGAGGACGGAGGCAAAAAAAGGGAAAGACACAAATGTTCTTTATAAAGTCCCCTGACCTGCATCTGTTCGATGAGCCCAGTCAATGCCTGTAACCAGGCCATCATGTGCACATACTGCTCCGTGTTCATGATCTTGATCTCCTTCCGCAGCTCGGGGATGATGGCGCCCGTCCTCCAGCCATGTTTCAGCGTCAGATCCTGCAAAGCAAAGCACCGCAATTATCAGTCATTTAGGAATTCACCTGTTCAGGGTAAGAGTCTGAGTCATGTTTTTATATGCAATACTCAATACAAGTGTGCTATAAAAATACAGTGGATTGTAGGCTTTAAGTATTTATCCTGCAGTACAGGCCTAATTAAAGTGTATTGCTGCTGTTATACCACAGTGGCATACTCACATTTATGATTACCTGTTGAGACAACGACGATATAAACCTTTTCTGAAGAAATCAGCAGCACAGTCGCAGTGCCACATTAGATCTTTGGAACTGTACGAGCACAGCAGTGTTGCACACTCATGCATTTGATCACAGCCCAATACACAATCAATGTAGTCGTGCAAATAAGATGAAAATATTCAACTGAAAAATAAAACCTCTGGTTGCAGTTCTGTGCCTTGGAGCTCTTCAGGTGCAAAAAACACCAATTAGAATAGAAGAGTAAATCATTTTTGGATCTTTCTGTGTACTTAAAACTGCATGAAGCAGAAAATAAAGTATTGCTCCATCCCTCTCTCCCCTTAGTAACTCTCGGTCCACTTCCAGTAACGATCTCATCCTACAGCTAGAGGCTGACCGTAAGCTGGGGTCGGTGTAAAACACAAACTTCCATCTTCCTAAATAAACATGACAAGATACTTGACAACTGGCTGCCTGCCACCTGCAAGGCATCACGCCAAAGATTTAAACTCTGTATCTCATTATCCCCATTTAAGGCTGATCAGACACATTCACATGTCTAATTCATTATAAGTCATTGACACGCAGGGAAAAAAACAAACTAACGGCAGTTTGTTTAGAGCAGATGAGGCGCGGGTTGCTAGGTTACAGGTGTGAAAAGGTAAATACGTTGCAGTGATACTCCCCACTGTAGATCTGGTAGGTGTGATGTATCAGGAGACACTCATTAAACCAATGCAGAGCTAAGGTAACTGCTGTTTAATGCATCAAGAATTAGACTCTCAGCCCAGTTATTTTAGTGTTTTTGTTCTGTTTCAAGCAGTCACTAAGTATCTCGTTATGTGCTTCTTCCAACAGAATGTTTCAAAGATTTCACCTCTTGCATATAAAGATGAACCCAGTCAGCATCCGCCCCTTAAATCCAGGGGAAACACACTTATCTTAAATGGAGCATGGTCTAAGCAGGGTTCCGCTCTTTGTTCTTAATATTGTCATCTTTCATAATGGGGCGTTTTGTGTGGTTATAATGAGCCCCTTGCTGTAAATATGCCTGGACGCTACTTACTGCCAAGTCACTGTAGATGTGATCACCGAAGTAGAGCACTTTGGATCCTCTCCAGCCGGTGAGCCTCAGGAACTCATAAAGGTTTCCCTACAGTGATCAAAGACACACTTAAAAACAATCCACCATTTTATAAGGCGTATCCAGGGGTCCTTTCTCAGGGATTATGAGTGGCACAATACCTGTTTGTAAATCTGCCCCTTTTCCAATTTGTGAATCCTGTCCCACAGCAGAGCGCCTTTGTCTGTGACGCGCCTAAATGGCCTAGAACAGAAAAATACACAAAGACAAACGTAACCCAAAAAGTGGGATTAGAGAGGCACAGCATGGAGGTAGTGCCGCAGACACAAACACACTTACTTTCTCCTGTCATTGAAGAAACCAGGTTTGTCAGCCTGAACGATCACAATGTCAAAGAGGTCCCGCCAGTCCTTCCCTACAATGTAGTTCATTCCTCGGTCCCTGAGAAGGACAAACATTCCAGACGCATGAAATAACAAAGACATAATCACAATACAGCATGGTATTTCTGGTAATTCAATAAATAGGTAATCTAAATGAAATAACCACATTACTTTGTATACTCCTGTGTGAATTAAAGACTTGACTAAAGATAGGTACCGAGTACTTTCTCATAAATAAAATAATAGCAAAATATTCAGATTTCCTGCAAAATGTTTGTTATAATGTGCTTGTTGTTATTATCAATTTAAACAATGTAATTGTGTATCTTAATATATGATTTAATCATAAGTTTATTATTATCTTCCAGCCTTATTTCAACCTGGCTATCTGTTGCAAAAGAAGGGAAAAGACAGAATGGGGAAAAATCATAGATGGATTGTAAACCTGTATGAATATGGATGGATGTCAAGGTTGAAACATTGCATCAGTAAAAACTGTGGCGTGCAGACAGCCTCTTCTTTTCCTTTGTTCTATGTTTTAGTGCTACGGCTGAATGTAATCAAGTATCAAATCAAGGACACGGGTTTAATATTTCTGGCTCCGTGAAGCCTTTTGCTTTTGGATATGCACAGCTAGTCATTGTGTGCAATCAAGCTCGACTTCAAAAGAGGCTCGGAGTCAGTCTTACTATGAATTACAAATCCTCGCAGATGGAAAGCCCTTTGATGTGTTGTTGCCTATCTTAAAAAAAGTTGAGTCATTATACAGAAGCATCAATTAAATATTAGTACAGCGATACAGGACACTTTTAATTAATCACAGCAACCACCACTTGCACTCTGTTTGCTCACACTTACACAAAGTCAAATGGGCTGTTGGTAATGAGGAACATCTTTTTGCCATGCTCTGAGAGCTTCTTCAGCACAGCGTGGCTCTGCTCTCCATAGCAAATGTACTTCTCTGGAAAATGAGAAAACAGAGATGGTAGTGTGCGTGATGGCAATATAATCTCACTTGCTTTTTTTTTTACTTGTATATCACAGACTTATTTTTCTGAATTAATTGTTAAAGTCCTGGCAACAACTTAGACGTGGCTGTATAATCTATTTTTAATGAGCTCCAACAGAGTAAGGCTATAAATCAAAGAACATTACCAATATCTGCCTCCACGGCTCGATACATAATGCCCTTGACGTGAACATCTCTAATGGCTTCCTGTGAAGTAGAAAAAGTAAAGTCATGATTTCAGTTACACCATGTTAGCATTCAGCTCCAGTAGCAGCACTTTTTATATAAACGGTTGACTTGAGAGCAGAAAAGAAAGTGCGTCTCCGAATACAAATTAAATATGAAGAAAACAGAACCTGGAGTTTTGGCGACAGACTGAGAAAGTTTTCCCCCCCCTGCATTTTTAAAAGTGGAACCTGTACTTTCCAATCAGCGAATGAGTAAATAGACTCTCCCTTGTGAAGTTGCTCATTTGAGGGTGAATTTAAAGGAAGTTTATCACATACAAAGATGTGCACTAAAGTCAAAAAGAAAACGCAAGCAAAAAAACAGAGTTAATGCTGAATAATAAATCAAGCTTGGCAGGAGTAAAAAGATAAAGCAGGGTGTCCTTGAAAAGATATGAGAGGCGCTCGTAGAACTGGGAGCGTGTGTGAGGGCTTTTAATGACAGCGATCTGTCAGAAACGCTACAGTGTCACACAGGACAGACAGGACCAGCGTGACAACTGCCCTCAAAGGCAGAATGCAACGCTGCTTTCTCGCCCCTCTCCCTCTGAAGCGGCAGAGCCGCCAGAGAACAGACGCAGAGGGCTGGAGGCAGGCTCGCCCGACTAAAATTAGACGCCGGTTTTCAGAGCTAAAATTAAGACGGGATTGAATGGCAGGAGAATCACGGCACACTACAAATATACAAACTTTCAAATGTAAGTATATATATTGACCCCTGGGAGATAGAATAACAACTACTGAATCAACCTGTCAGATCACTGCAAATATTGTATGCCGACATTGATCAAAGACACAGAACAACAACAAGATAGTTCACCTTTACGTCTTTGTAGAGATGCACTGGCTCATAGTCGATATTGTGCTTCATGAAGAAGTCGTTGACACAGGACAGGAGGGTCATCTCCGGCAGGGAGAATATGTCCATGAACTGTTTCATGGTGTGGCCATGGGAACTCTGCACGACAGTGATTAACGTCATTGTATTCCGTTGTTTATCATTTTGCAGCATGGATCTTGTCACAGATAAGCGAGGGAGTGTTTCTCACCTTGCCATAGAAGTCGCTCATGTTCTCTAGAGGGACATGACAGCCTTCGTACATGGCGATCACTTCCTCTTCGGGGACTGGATGCAGACCCCTGTCGAAGAAGCACAAAATATTGAATCCTTCCACAGTCATAGAAGTTATGCTCTGCTATTATTTATTACCCCCGACTCTGATGTGAGGAGCAACACGGTGCACAGATACCTGTATACAGTTCCCAACTGGATGTAGTGAAAAGCATCTATCTTCATCAGCAGGGCCTGTTTAAAAAAAATAAGATAATTTCATGAACACTGTGGTAGAAACAATGTTAAATATAAAACAGCAGTTTGTTTTTGAACTAGATAAACGAAAGACTTCTCACCTTCTGAACATCATAGTGAAGTCCTCTGACAGCAAAATTAGGAATATACTCATACTTTCGCAGACCCTCTGGATACTAATATAAAAGAAAATAAGTGTTTTTTTTAGTGACATCAAAACATTGCTTTAGATCAACTGAACAATAAAAAATCTGAGCAACAGAGTGCACCACAAGGCCGATCCATAATCCACCAAGTAGGTAAAGACAGTGCTTGATGGTGCAAACCTCCCCATACGTTAATGCATGGTGCTGTTTGTGGATGTGTGTGAAACAAATGTATTTAAGCTCAATCATCCTTTCTGATCCTATTTCTATAAGGATAAACACGTTGTTGGATTGGTCTGTATGTTTGAATGTACACACACCCTGTGGTTAGTGATGAGAATGTCCCGGGCTATGTTGAAGATGAGGGTGTGGAGGTGCCTGGAGTAGAACGCCAGGGTGTAGTCATAGTCGAAGCCATAGATCTCTGTGTCTCGTAGGCTCATCTCATTGTTTGCAAAAATGGTGTCGGGGTCGACCGAGTTGGTGGAAATGGCTGGGATCAAACCTAAGAGGAGAAACAGATGTATTTACACAACCTTTGTTTCACAACAGTTTCCTTCCATTTAAGAATATTATCTGCTGCTGTATGAATGAATGGTATATCTTAAATATATAAATACATATGCCTTGAAGGCGGTGGATAAATGCTTTTGATTTGACGTCTGAACAGGACTACATACAGCCTAGTTATTATCATTCCATTAAATATGCATAATCTAGGAATGAACACATTAAGCTATATGCAAGCGCTACAATACAGTCCTGCAGGGTTTTCTCTTTCTCCAGCATTTATAGAGTTTGAGACAAAGTTTGACTGAGTATGTTATTAACCTAAGTACTGCCCTGCAAGGTTTCTGTTTAACGACTGCTGCTTATTTCTCAGTAATACCAATGTTTTAATAGATACCCCTTCCATGGTGTAGCTGTAAATACCATTAACAGCTCTGTTTCCTGCTCAAACACGCCTGGAGGAGAGGCAAATATGTGGAGCTCCGTGAGGTAAATAACATCTATTTGCTCTATTTTTCCCAAAATCCTCTGTCCATAAACGTCTGTGCTGAGCCAAGCAGATACTTGTGGTGAAATCTGGAATTACATTATATTGTACAGGTGTTGTTTTGCTTGTCCACCCCCTGTGAAACGAATTGACAAAGTATCCTAGCCTATAGATAATGTAGCATTGCCACCATGTGCATGTCTGGACGAGTGCACTATTCTGCTGGAGACGATAGTGATAACATGGTTATAAGGCAACAACAGCGTTGTTTCTGCCGCTGCATCTCATTGAATGGACGCTGCTGCTCGTCCTATCAGTGTCCATACCTTCAGTGTGTCTTTTGGTCTCATTGTAAACGGACCACAGCCGATCTGTCATGCCCGGACCGTCGGAAGAGCTGCGACAAACAGATGCTGCGTAGCTCTGGGACCTGGGCTGGTGTGACAGCAGCTCACCGACTCCGCGGGCTACCGCGCCGAAATCCCGCTTCCATAAGCGCGACGTGAACGGCCGGTGGTGTAAACTCTGTAACGCACAACAGAAGATAGTCGCCTTCTGCAGACAGTCTTTGTGCTTCAGAAGAGACGACAGTTGTAACGACAAGGTCGCCATGGCTCTGCTATTCGGGGGACAGCCCGCGTGTAGGTCGCAGCGGACTCCCAGACGTATGCATGCAGTTCTCGGGCTCTTCTGTAAATACCGACAAAAGTGTCCCTGGATGGTTGCTCCCTACGTCACTTCCGCATTTGGCAACGTCCCGGCCAACCAGCGAATCAGAGGCTGATGCGTCTGGAGTTCAGTCGCTTCTGTCCACCAAGCAGCTGCAATACGTTATACACGTTATACACGTTATACATGTTATTAATATTCATAACCCGGAACCATTATCATATAAAAGTCAGACCGACAGGGGTTTATATTTCAGAATCAGAACCAGCTTAATTAAATTATTGATATATAAATATCTATCTATCTATCTATCTATCTATCTATCTATCTATCTATATATGTGAAGCAATGATTTAACATGTATTATTAATGTTCTTATTAAATGGGGTTTTAAATGTTTTGTATATTTTAAAATGACTTCCATGCAATATCTAATCAATACTCCTATATATAAGGCATAATTCCATCCATCCATCCATCCATCCATCCATCCATCTTCTACCGCTTATCCTGTATTTAGGGTCACGGGGGGGCTGGAGTATAAGGCATTATTTATTTATGTATTTGTTTATTTAACAGGGACAGTGCACAGCTTCTTAGCTGTACCAGAGCTAATTTACATCTGTAGTCCCTGGGCAGGAAACAGAGAATACCATATCTGTTGAGAAAATTAAAACTGTTATATAAAAACACAATTACAAGACGGTACATATTCACTGTACAACAACAACAACAACTAGGTTTGACAACATTAAGACGCCACAACAACAAGATATCACAACATAAAGACACATCAAGTGTTTGCATTTATGTGTGGTGGGTATACATGATTGATTTGATTTTATCCCTGAATTAATCTTGAATTAAAATCAATGATGCTGCAGCGCTCTCTTATATGACTAGGCATTGAGCTCCAAAAGTGTTGTTGCTCTAATAGAGAAGACTGATCTGCCACACTCAGTGGATCTGTGGTGTATCACACAGTCACAATGTTCCCCTTCTTTCACTCTCTGTTTCTCTCTATTTCTCTCTCCCTCACACACTCTCTCTCTCTCTCTCTCTCTCTCTCACACACACACACACACACACACACACACACACACACACACACACACACGCAAAAATATACACACCCATCAGACAGGTTGAGCATAATTATGTGCATGTTGTCATGGTCCAGTATGAACTAATCTCAGTCTTTTACAAGTTGTTCAGTATGTTTTGGGGAAAAGACTTTTACCTACATTTTCAACTCACTAATTCAACAGTGACACCTTGTGGACAGAAATCAATGGTGCAGATGTGCAGTCATCCTGCTTTCACAGCAGGGACCAAACGATCCACACCGTTACAGGGAGGGAATGACGGAGTCTGAATATTATATATACATCATATACAAATCCGTAGATAAAGAAAATACCATGTAGACTAACATAGACTGAAACATACACGTATATAATGCTACGGTCAGTGATAGAACAGCATGTAAATAACCAACATTGACAGTGTCATCCAGCTTTACTGTAACTTGGCTGTGACATTGCATCACAAAATCAAAGTTGAACTAACGTGTTGACCGAGATAGTGAGTGAGGTAGATTTTAGGAAGCGTGTGCTGATTATTCATTCTTGGCCAATAGTGTCTAGCCACGATTTTCGGGTAATGACTTATGTTGAAGAATCTGATTGGACAACATGTACCAAAGGCTCTGCTGTGATTGGTCGCAGGTTGTGCGTGGTGCGCAGCCATTGGCTGGTTGTCACGGGTTTAATAGAGTGGGCTCTTTGGTGGGAGAGGTAGCTTGTCAGTCTTTCTTGGTTTAGGCTGTGCTGTGTGCACTCACCTCCCGGCTTTTGTTTCAGGAGCTGAAGAGATACACATCGTCATTCAAGCAGTACTTCACAATGAAGCGAGTTTGGGTAATAGGTCTTCTCTTCGCACTCTTGACTTTTGGTGAGTAGCGGAGGTTTTGTCACCTCGTCTCGGTTTTCATTACCCAACATTTTAGCTAACATTAGCCGGGAAGCTAACGTTAACGTGAACTTGCGTTGGTGCGTCTTCTCTCATTCGTGACTACAGCCTTCCTAGATTTGTAGTTTTAAAGCTGCATTTTGTCCAGTTGTTAATGATAGACAGCCATCGGTTGGGCTTCAACGCATTTCTTGCAGAAACCATTGTATCCGTTATTCCCCGTTGGCTTTCCAGAGGTTTCCATTGGGAACCTAATGCAACGTTAACCTTACGTTTGAGCTGTTTGATGCTCGCTAACATCCCTGTTAAAATCGTTGCTCTTGTATGGATGTAAATCCTAATTATGGCGAATAAAAAGCAACACGTCATGTTACTAATATGGCGATTTCTATGTCTTTGCAGAGCTTCATTCTAAATGAGCTGATGTGAAATGCTGAATATTGCTACTGATACGCCTGTAACGTTAAGTAATATTTCTTTTAACACAACGTTGGGTCTCTTTGTAGCTGCTGTGAAGGCTGAAGAGGATGAAGTTGACGTCGATGGGACAGTAGAGGAGGACTTTGGTAAAAGTAGAGATGGCTCCAGAACAGATGACGAGGTGGTGCAGAGGTAGGTGTCACTTTATATCTGTTCAGAATATGCCTGTTGAGTGACCTGTGGTTTCCCCTATTTACAAAGGTCAGCTAAACCTAGAGTTAACAGTACAAGGTCAACATGACCAAGCTTGTGCACACAAATGCTTACACTTGAACTGCAGTGGTGGCAGAGCTGGTGGCAAACATTTACTGCACGTCCCACATTAAGACTGGGAAGTCCTGTGTCTTGGCTTTAACTGAAATAACGATCCCTAGAGGAGAGAACATATTTTCCTGTTGGTTGCTGGGATTTGTTGTACCCATCCCTGAGCTCACTTGTCATCTGTGTATCCCCCAGAGAGGAGGAGGCTATCCAGCTGGATGGGTTGAATGCAGCTCAGATCAAGGAAATCCGAGAAAAGTCAGAAAAACATGTCTTTCAGGCCGAAGTCAACCGTATGATGAAGCTGATTATCAACTCTCTCTACAAGAACAAGGAGGTGAGCAGCAATAAATAACATCTCGATGTACAATCACCAGTTCTGAGAGGTGTTACTGCAAGGATATTCTGAACTGAAATGTATATTTTATATAGGTAAAAGTGACGGCTGATCTCTTCTATTGGATTGCATTAGATTTTACAGAAGTACCTTGTAAAGTGATCACTGGCTGTGTATAAACCTAATTAAAACAAAGCTATATTTTAAATGATTGACAAGAAACTCATCCTAGCCTGTAATCTGACTGAATTGCAGTTTTGGTCCACTTTTGTAAAACGCATAAGGCTGTATGGATCAACAAATTCAATATGCAAATTTACACAATATTTAAAAATTTAAATAAAACCATTTAAACTGGCATCCAGATGTTAACAAATATTCCAGCCACTGTGTATTTGACATATTTAATCATTATTATCAACTGCCCCTTAATGAACAAACATTATGTATTAAGGCACACCTGCCAGGTCTGTCATTTGACGGCACTCAATGTTTGAGTTTGAGGGGGCAAGTCAGTGTGTCTGCTGGTTGGACTCGGACTGGGCAGGAATACTGTCGTCATTATGATGCTATATCTTACAGACCTCTTTGGAAAAGGCTGAACTAATAATCAAATTGTTTTTGCATTGGTTGCAGATCTTCCTTAGGGAGCTGATTTCCAACGCTTCTGATGCTCTGGATAAGATCCGCTTGTTGTCGCTGACTAATGAAGATGTGATGGCCGGCAATGAGGAGCTGACCATCAAAATAAAAGTATGAACAAGAACATCTTACTGTCTGTTACAGGCTTTATTGGTAATGTTTATAGTTCTTGCTCTGTTGGTAACCAAACTGTATTGTTTCTATTTTCAGTCTGATAAGGAGAAGAACATGCTCCACATCACTGACACGGGTATTGGAATGACCAAAGAGGACTTGGTGAAGAACTTGGGCACCATTGCCAAGTCCGGCACCAGCGAGTTCCTCAACAAGATGACAGAGATGCAGGCTGAGGAACAGTCAACCTCAGAGCTGATTGGCCAGTTTGGTGTGGGTTTCTACTCCTCTTTCCTCATTGCTGACAAAGTCATCGTGACATCCAAGCACATCAATGACACCCAGCACATCTGGGAGTCTGACTCGAACCAGTTCTCTGTCATTGAGGACCCTCGTGGGGACACACTGGGCAGAGGATCCACCATCACGTGGGTTTACATTTTGTTTTAATTCACCATAAAATCACCTACAGCAATTTGAGCTTCTTTTCAGTGTTATGATGAATTGCTATTGGTTATATTGCTTTTAATACCTCTCATATGGTCACACCTACTCAATTTGAGGAACTTGAATGCTTTTTTCCTGTTCTCAAATGAATAGTATTGAATTTGAAATTAAATCCTCCTCATCTTTTTCTAACATCAGACTGGTCCTGAAAGAGGAGGCCTCAGACTATCTGGAGCTGGAGACCATCAAGAACCTAGTCAAGAAATACTCTCAGTTCATCAACTTCCCCATCTACGTGTGGGCCAGTAAGGTGATTACTCAAGACACTTCCTCCCACACTTTCACTCAGACTTGATCCCAGCAAACTGTATTAAGACACAGGCTTATGCAACTACATACTTGTTTTCCTCCAACATGCCAGACTGAGACAGTTGAGGAGCCCATTGAGGAAGATGCTGAGGCAGCAGAGGAACCAGAGAAAGAGGCCGCTGAAGAGGAGGCCGAGGTAGAAGAAGAAGAGGAGGAAGACAAAGACAAGCCCAAGACAAAGAAGGTAGGAATTTCATATAGGGATGGGTGTTATTAGTATTGTGATGATTATCGTGTGTGTGTATATCTATATCTATCTATTTCATTTTTTTAATATAATTTCTATGTACTTAACATCTCAATCTGAAAGATTTTGGTAACATTTGATTGGACATTTTAAAATAATTCATGATTGAAAAGGAATACTTGTGGGCTATTTTTCATAATGTCTTCTTATGTTTGTAGGTTGAGAAGACTGTGTGGGACTGGGAACTGATGAATGATATCAAGCCCATCTGGCAGAGACCAGCTAAGGACGTTGAGCAGGAGGAGTACACGGCGTTCTACAAGACCTTCTCTAAGGTAGACTACCAAACAGTAGTGCTTTGTCAAACAGCCATAAACATTGTGATAAATTGTGAGCCTTCCTTGTCGGCTCAACATGTTTCATGTTATTTAACTCAAATGATTTTTCACGGTCAAACAGGACACTGATGACCCTCTGGCCCACATCCACTTCATGGCTGAGGGTGAGGTTACCTTCAGATCCATCCTGTTTGTGCCCACTTCAGCTCCTCGTGGCCTGTTTGACGAGTATGGCTCCAAGAAGAACGACTACATCAAGGTATTTTCTTCATCCATCTTTAATGGATTGTTTTGTCCTTATGGAATGATATTCAGGAATTACCTGAACTGTTTCTCAATGATCGTCTGGTTCTCTCTCAGCTGTTTGTGAGGAGAGTTTTCATCACCGATGACTTCAACGATATGATGCCAAAGTACCTGAACTTCGTCAAGGGAGTTGTGAGTGATTTCTAACTCTACTAGGGACAGGGTCATGTGTAATATGAACAATTTGGTCTTTGCCTGGATAGCACTGTGATTAATTGACATTTATTTTTGCTAGGTTGATTCTGATGACCTTCCCCTGAATGTGTCAAGAGAAACTCTGCAGCAACATAAGCTTCTCAAAGTGAGTTTCACATGGAATAATACAACACTGTCAAATTATTATTCATTTTATCTGTAAAAATACATTTTAAGTTATACATTTTTATTCATAATTTATATTATAATGTATTTGGTCTTTACTGACTGTTTTATGAAGGCTTTTCAATGAGACAAGATTATTAAATATGCGATAAAGGAGCCTTATTTGTATAGCACATTTCAAAAGAGTCCTTTTACAGAACGGAAGAGGGAACAGAGTATGTTTACTGATAAAAGGGTTGGGACTAAGCAATGTCAAACTAAATATAAATGCAAAGTGACAGAGGATGTAATGCTTATACCCTCTCTGTTCAGGTTATCCGCAAGAAGCTAGTACGTAAGACCTTGGACATGATCAAGAAGATCGCAGAGGAGCAGTACAACGATAAGTTCTGGAAGGAGTTTGGAACCAACATCAAGCTGGGTGTCATTGAGGATCACTCCAACAGGACCCGTCTGGCCAAGCTGCTGCGCTTCCAGACCTCCAACAGCGACACAGTCCTGGCCAGTCTGGAGCAGTATGTGGAGCGCATGAAGGAGAAGCAGGACAAGATCTACTTCATGGCTGGTACCACCAGGGCTGAGGTGAGTGGATCTTTTTGTATTGTTTGTGTTAAAATGCTCAATTATGTTAAGGGAAGTGTTAATTGTACAAATACGCTTTTTACATTTGGAATAAATACACCAAGATTTTCAAAGATGAATAGCCTGGCATTGATCGTCTGTTTTGCTCTGCAGGCCGAGTCTTCTCCCTTCGTGGAGAAACTGCTGAAGAAGGGCTATGAGGTGATCTACCTGACTGAGCCTGTGGACGAGTACTGCATCCAGGCACTGCCAGAGTTCGACGGAAAACGCTTCCAGAACGTTGCAAAGGAGGGTGTCAAATTTGATGAGAGTGACAAGACCAAGGAGAAGAGGGAGGCCCAGGAGAAGGAGTTTGAACCTCTCACCAATTGGCTGAAGGAAAAGCCCCTGAAGGACAAGGTAGAGAGTTGTTTTTGTAATATTCATGACATGGAGGGGGAGTAAACACCCGCCACGGTGGTGATAACATTCGCCTGCAGCTGCTATATTATGTCTGATTCACCAAGCACATTATATAATGAGATCTGTCCTTCCAACAGATTGAGAAGGCCATCCTCTCTCAGAGGCTCACCAACTCACCCTGCGCTTTGGTTGCCAGTCAGTACGGCTGGTCAGGAAACATGGAGAGGATCATGAAGGCACAGGCTTACCAGACAGGAAAAGACATTTCCACAAAGTGAGCAACGATCCTGTGCTTTTCAGCTGTGTCGATGTTCATGATCATGGTTGTAAAATGCAAATATGGTGCACGTTGGTGCTTGCTGGACTGTTTACTGAGCTTATCTGGTCATTTCCATCTTCTCTCTTCAGCTACTATGCCAGCCAGAAGAAAACATTAGAAATCAACCCCAAACATCCACTCATCAAGAAGATGCTTAAAAGAGTCAATGTAAGTTGGACTATATATTCGTAATGATGCCATTTAATGTAATTTATAAAATGACATGCTGCTTTTTATAAAATGGGGCTGGACATGCAATTTTGTTTAATAAAACTAAAAAAAATGTAACACAAATTGGACCAATCATAGCAGATAAATGATCCGTTTCTTTTCCTTCATGTCCACCAGGATGACGGCGAAGACCAGACTGCGTCCGATCTGGCCGTGGTTCTGTTCGAGACGGCCACGCTGCGCTCAGGCTACCATCTAGTTGACACGAAGGCTTATGGAGACAGGATAGAGCGCATGCTCCGACTTAGCTTGGATGTACCTCTGGAGGAACAGGCACGTCACTACCAGCTGCCACATGCTGTATAACTTTGGAAACTTTGCATTGCAAAGTTTTCAGTTTCACTGCATGTGTCAAGTCCCATTTCTTATTCCACAGCCTTTTGGACAGGTTGCCCAGTTGGTCATTATAAGTCAGCTCAGTAGTGGTGGTTGAATATTGGTGGGTTGTGTTAAAATGATGTGACTATTCTACAGATTGAAGAAGAGCCAGAGGAAGAGCCTGAGGAGGAGCCAGAAGAGCCTGCAGAAGACGACGCAGAAGACGACGCTGAAGATAAAGAGGAAATTGTAGATGATGAAGATGAGGAAACGGTGAGCAGACTTGACAATCTGTGGCATTTTAAGGATGTAAATAAATCAGACGTTCAGTATTTGTTTTTCAGGCTGTTCTCATTAACTTTATTGTTGTTCTCTTGCAGACAAAATCGGACAAAGATGAACTGTAAAGCACTGAATTGAAGAGCATGAATGAAAAAGCTGGAAATGGATTAAAGTCTTTTTCCAGCACCACCATGGTCAACATTATCATGGGTGGGGGTCCCTGGGTTGGGTTTTTTTAAGGCGAGCTTCGTTTGTTTTGTTCTTTTTGTTTTTATTTTGGTTTTGTTTTTTTTATTACATTCCTCATGACTGTAAATTTGTTAATATTTAACTGACCTGTTTATGGAAAGAAGTGATCCTGTCTGTTGATCCAATAAATGTTTCCTGGAAAAATGACAGTGTCAGTTTGGCGTTAACGATACACAAGTGAAAGAAGATGCTTTGACTTAAAGTCAGGACAAGGGCAACATTGTTTGTGGATGAAGGTGACAGATTGTGGTGGTGTGGCTTCAGCCAACTGACATTTACACTTCTACAAATGCACGTGGAATTTTTTTTTTTACAAAACTTTGTCCATCAGTACTTGAGTTTGTGAAAGTCAACCATAAATCATAAAGTCCACATTGTAAACATACAGTAGAATTAATTAATAAGCCAAAGGAAATGACGAAGAAAGGGATTAATAAATAAATGAAAAAGCAGTTTATAACAAATCAGCCTTTTGGTGAAAACCATGAATGAACATTCATCAGTGCCACCGAAGTTTTTGAGTTTCATCTTAACAGAAATTGAATTTTCTTTAAAACAAATGCTCAGGCACCCACCTCTGCCATGGCGGTCCAGTATTCCCTCCACCGTATACGACTTGAACTGGGACCATATTGAATCCGTACTGTATGCTGCCCATGGATGATGCTACTACTGGCCTGGCTGCACTGCTGTGTGGGTTTGTGCAAGATTCTACACCTGATGCTATAGAGGAGAGGAGGAAACCGCAGAGCTGTAAGTGTATATATTCAATCTCATGATGAAGGCTATTTATCAAAGGAAGGAAGAACACAACCTCTTTGATTAAAAACTTTTCAAGGTGGGTGATCGGCCTTGTCATGTTGACGAGGCTGATCTTGTGGTCTTCATTGATCAGTTTTGCTGACATTGCACTTCAATGATAGTCTACCAGTTATTTAAAGTGAGGGAATGGGTGAGCCCCTGAGATATTCTGTAAGCCATCTTTTAGAGTTGAAACAGTCCAATAATATACCAAAATTGCTGCATCAACAGAAAGAGATTTAGTTGCAAAGCAATCAATATAACATTGAAATCAGGGAAGATGAGCAAATTTCATCTCACTCAGGAAGTCCAAGAGTATTTCTTTTCATCCCCATTTAATTGTCACGGCTCCAGCAGAAACTGCATGGTTAACATTTCTTACCAGTGGTGTGTGTGTTTGTGGTTTGGTTACAACTGAAATCTAATAAAAGTGAATAGTATGTCTGAAAGACATTAACAAACAGGGCCCAGGTTTATCATTGTATACAAAGCATCTTTACTATAAAGCAAAATAAGAAATTATGACAGAAACCATTATTATACACATCTAGTCTTATACACAAAATGTCTGACATACTGTATAACTTCCAAGCATCTTAAGATTTGTAATCACGCGTGTAAGCCAGATTTATCGTCTCTGCTTAATAAAAAGAAAATATTGTACCAAGAAAGTCAAACTTCTGTATATATTTGTTGCATTTTAATAATACCACAAAAATAATGAGATAAAAATGTTACTCTTGGCATTTCCATTGCTTCTTTCTCCCAGTTTCAGCTCCCTCGTGTGCATCTCTTATTGAACATTCTGCTGCAGGAAATTGTCCAGGTGATTATTTCATGATTGATTCATCAGAATGTATGTATGTAAAGAGAAATCTAATGTATTTGACAATGTATTACAATACCATGGCCAGTAGGGGGCACAGTCACCCACAGCTTGAAAATATGAATGGCAGTATGCTGTTTTTATATGAAAGAGGACAAAGGCCTGCAGCTACACTGTTTATCCGGTTCATCTAGTTGAAACAAATGCAGTCTTATACAACAGGCCTGCAATAAATCCTCACTTCATGAACATTAGAAATGTTACACTGACATGTCTAGTATCTAAATTGATCTGAGAGGCATTAAGCAGTTAACAAGCTTCAGGATGTATCAGGATGTATGTTCTCTCCTGTCTCTGACATCCTTTTACCATCGGTTCCATGATGGGGTTGTGTACTGCACACGTCCCAAAAGGTCTTGGATGGTGAGTTTGGGAGACGGCTGCCAAGCGTGGCAGTACTGGTCACCCCACAGATGTGCTCCCATAGGTTTGGCTGAGTGAGAAAATATTGTGCTTTCTTAATAAGGAGTGACAGATATGGGCCACAGTAGGGGGAAGGGTCTCTAGTGGAGCCACAGAGGCATCACAACCATGGCACATGATGGCTGTGCTGGGTAGATTTAAAAAAAAATATATATATATATCAAAAAATAAATTAAGAGAGGTTAGGAGCAAGAATCCTTGCTCCTAAACTCTCTTAATTGATTTAGACTTCCTTACTCTGACCAGAATGGTTCCTTCAGCTCTCTTTGCCCTGTCCTCTCTAGCAAATTCCCACACAGCATTATAACCCCTACAATGTACAATTAAAAATTAGCTTAGGACACTATTTTACTTGCTGGCATTTAAATATGTATCACCTAATTGCTCCAGTATTTCTTCTGAAGCTGCATACTTTGAGTTTGTCAACTCTGTATTCACCTTCATGAGATGTGATGTTCATTTCATCTTCCTTCGTCCTCTTGTGTCGTTCTCTTTCGCCCTGACTAGCTGTATTGTTTTTAAAGTTGAGTGGAGTAACCTGAGAAGGAAAGCAGAGCTGGAGTTATCGGTTTATAGGTTTAAATAAAAGGTCATAAATAAAAGGATATATGAATCCTAGAAATTAGATTTTATTCTATAGTGAGAAACTTTAAAGAAACTGCACTCATAATTACTGATCAGTATTATTAAAACCCAAATGACTGAATCGCTGGTCACATCATTTCCATGTAAAGGACTGTCTGAAGTGTGCTTAATACTATGTTTTAGTTCTGAATCAGGATGATTGTAGTGAGCTTTCACACAAGGAAATTGCCTTGATGTAATTGGAGCTTTCTGGCAGCATAATAGTATTTGCCTGGGAGTATATGTTCTGAAAAGGTCCCATGACATTAAAATATGCAGCAGATGTATTACATTTTCTCCCTCTGGAGAAAAAAAAATAGGACTGTCCCTTTATAATGAGCCTTTGTCTTATGGCTATTAATTAGTTTATAAATCATGATTGGAATTAAGCTGGTGTTTCAGTAGGAATGCAAGTCTGTTTTCCACAGTTCTTTCTGAACATTATAGTGGTTTAAATGTTTACACGTTTGGTCCCATTGTAAATGAACGATAATATATTCTTCTATGATAGCACTTTTTTATATTTACACAATTTTTTTGCTGTGTTTGTAGTTATTTTTTTTATTATTATCTCAAATTGAGATATTCAATGTGAAATTAAACACATTTGTCGGCCGTACAACTAGAAATGTGAAAGTTATTAGACAACAGATCCGATGTCCCACCTCTCTCGGTGAAAATCGATCTCTGCCTGATATACCCGAGGGTTTCTCTTTCCCATCATTTGTATTTTGCGACTGGCTGCAGTTCCTGCGCTGCTGCTGCTCATACGCAATCCCTGGATAGGTGGTTGCCATGGATTCCTGGGTCACATGCGTGGGTTTCCTGTAGCCAGAAGCAGCAGAAGAAGATGCTTGGACGAAAAATCCAGAGCCATTTTCATTCAAGAAAAAGAGAGGATTCGCTGTGGATGCTGACTGGGTGGCCCGACGACACCCGTCTGCTGATTTAGGCTTCTTCTTCTTCTTCTTCTTCTTTTTTTATCATCTCCGCTGTGTTCTTTTGATTATTTCAAATTCCCAGCAAACCGATTTTGTCCACATTCATAGACTGATAATAGGAATGAGTATAGAAATTCCTGAAGGACTGACGGAGCTGTTACAGAGCTTTACCGTAGAAGTGTTGAGGAATCAGCCCAGGGATCTGCTCGAGTTTGCGTTACAGTACTTCACCCAGCTGAAGGAAAGGGAGACCAAAGAGGCCTCGTTTGGCAATGACCAAAATTCGGCCCCGAGACCTGGAAAAGCGGTCAATTTCATTGACGAAGCCATGCAGATCGATTCGGAAAACGGAGAGGAGGACGACGACGACGACGAGGAATTCATAGGTAGGCTAATATTTCGTTGGCTGTGTGTGACAGTGGGTGTGCTTAATTTAAGATTTATAACGAGCATGTATCGCTGTGCGCGCGGGTTCCGTTCAGTGGCAGATTATTATAAGACGCGCGCGCGCACACACACACACATTGAGCGCAATGATGCTCCAGCGCTCGCCACCTTGCATCCACCGCGGCGCTGTCATTTGCCATATATGGTCACGGAGGCTGAATGCTGCTTAATGAACGTGTCTCGGTCCTCATCCGTGCAGTAGCGTGTTTTGTGTGTGTGATGAACGCTGCGTTATTAAGGAACAGCCGCTGCAATAGAAGGACTGTGTGTTTTTCTTGACGGACCTCGCACCTCTAGGTCATGTGAAAACGGTTTCAGGTGCAGGCCTGATGGGCCTATTCCCTGATTATGTATAGAAAAGACTACAAGGTAGATAACAAGCAATGCAACATGTCACTTTTGCCACCTTACATTCATTTGTGCTTCCTAAACTGTGGTCACATTTAACACGATGCAGTATTGGCATAAGGTGCAGCAAGTAGCATAGCAACCCAGGGCTCTGACACAGCATCCCAATGAGTGGTGTGGTCTGCAAGGCTGGAAGTACACTATATGCATCCATTAAACTGACTATTGTTGTGTTTTTGGGTCATGATTGTGCCCCATCTCACCGCCAGAGCCTTAATGATATTCCAATGAGCCTCCTCGGACAACACTGGCTGACAGGCTGTTAATGAATGAGACCTCCCATCTAATGTATATTTCATGTGCAGGCTATTATGTTGGAGCTTGGCACTAAATGCTGTCTTTTAATTTGTTTTTGTCATTCAAATTTGATCCAAACACACCTCATAAGTCTTTATTCAGGTTTTACTCTAATGAATACGACAGGCGTAGGCCTACTGATGTAGAAACACTGCTTTAAACCTTCCTATTTACAATCCGGGTACTGTGAGATAATGAATGCTATCATATCAATATATGTTTTATGATTTCGCAGCCCCCGTGATAAACAGATTCGTCAGAAGAGCATCAGGTGAGTTGTCATTCACTGGCTGTCTTAAGTCTGTTCTGCCAAGAGGAAAACTCTGGACAGTGTCAGTGCTGGAAACGTATACAACGTCTTTGACACCTGCGTACCGAGGCGACATCAAGGTTTGCTCCAGTACAAGCAATGTGGAAGTTTTCCCCACATCTGTCTTTTCTCACTGTCCTTAGCTTAGTAAAATTGTGTTGATTTATCGGAGTTTGTGGAAGCACTTTGTCTCAAGCCTGGTTGATAATATCAATGAGTGATGTGGAGGGAGAGATGAGGACAAGTTTCTATAATCTCGTACTTGTGATAATAGTAACATTGTGGCTCCACGAGAAAAACCAAGCCGTGTTAGGACTGATGTATGCACTTTTTTGACAGTCTGAACGGAAAGTATGAGCAAGTGAAAGTATTCAGAAGGCAGTTTCTTACCTTTACCCTTTACTCCTCTACATATGGCAGACTCATCATCAAACCAAACAAAGTGTACATGTATAAAATAAAAATAGATTTAACAAAGCTACAGGTGTATAGATATTTCACCAACAAGGTGTCAGGGCTATAAACCATTATGTTTTGCACAATAAATGTGTGAATTAAATTATAAAGTAGTTTTCATTTTGTAACCTGTAGGTTTATTCAGGTAAAGGTGTGGTGTGCCTACAGTATTCTGCAATTAATACACAGGAAGACATGCAGTATGAGTGCCATCATCAACGCATCCCTACACTAAAGACAGGAAACAGATTTATAGCTTGAAACAGCTGAATCATTCCTGGGAATTGGCTTTTGTTGTTAGACTGGAACGAAGGTTTTGCTGCTGGGTCACTTGAATATATATGAAGCTGTATTCTGCAGCATTTGAGTTAAAATGTTGTTTCCAAATATTATTTTGGCAGAAATGAATTCATTTTCTCTCTGGTTGTGAGCATCCAGTTCATTTAATTTGTTGATCTTTGTCATGCAGTGTGTGCTGAAGCGTTCAATCCTGATGAAGATGATGAGGATAAAGAGCCACGGGTAAAATGTGTTTCTTGGAACAACTATCTTGTCTATTGAGGTTGATTTTTCCAAATAATATGAATTAGTAGCTCTGAATTGGAACCAAAACAGTCAACATCACAACGTGTTCTGTGTACTTTAATGTGTAGGCCATCATAGGCTGATATCACAATACCTGTGCTTTAATTTGCAGGTCACCCACCCTAAAACCGACGAGCAGAGACAGAGACTACAGGAAGCATGTTGGGACATTCTGCTATTCAAGAATTTGGATCCGGTGAGTGGATTATTCCATAAGCACTCTGCTCCTCTGCTTTGTGGTCTCTTAAATTACACAAAGAGAACATGGCCTGAGGTCAGCAGCTTTTTGCCACAGCTCAGTGCACTGTGCATGATTTGTCAAGATGGTTATTTTCAACTGGCTGAAAAACAGCATTCTGAATGGATTCTGCATGATTGTTTCAAGATGTAAAACTCAAATATTTGATTGATATTTCCCGTCATCACAGGAAGAGATGTCTCAGGTGCTGGATGCTATGTTTGAGAAGTTCTGCACCGAAGGAGAGCACATCATCGATCAAGACGATGATGGCGATAACTTTTATGTTATTGAAAGGTGATCCTTCACGTGGCTTACTCATTAGTTTGAACCAGATCATTGATTGCTCTATATCATTTTAAAAACATTTGTGAAATACTACTAAATAATTTCCTGCTGTCTTTAGATTTCAGGACACACCCAATATGGCTGATATGTGTATATACTTCCACTGATCGGCATTTATTCCCTTTGTATTTTCATATAGTGGGGCATTGAACATTTTCGTGAAGGTTGATGGCGTGGACAAGCTGGTCGGCTGCTATGACAACCAAGGCAGCTTTGGGGAATTGGCTTTAATGTACAACACCCCCAGGGCAGCCACAATTATCGCCACCTCGCCTGGAGCCCTTTGGTGCCTAGTGAGTAAACCATTACATCCTCATTTAAGAGCACAGTTGGCTCTGGTTTATATAACACGCTGTGCTGTCAGTTGTCATGATCTACAGTAAATATCCAGCTTATCTGTGGCAGTGTTGGCATGATCATGTTGTCTGACACTGAGATAATATACTCTATGAAGCCCACTGAATGCAACAAAACATGAGAGGGCACTAATTGGTGTGAATGCTGGAAGCAATATACTTCAATGGCTTTATTATTTTTATTAAAAAAAATATATTTTTATCTTATTCCTTCCACATTCCAACGTAGAACGTTTATTCAAACATCAAAACATTCAGCTCATTTCGGACATGTTTGCTACCTTTCTCATTCATACCAATACTTATAATATAATAATAATAATATATATACTATTAAATGTTATACTATTATTTTCAAATTGGCACAAATTCATGCATTTTGAGTCATTTGAACTGCTATCTACTCATTCATACATTCATTCAAACTTTAAAACATTTCACTTTTTTTTTTTTACATTGGTGTGTATTGGACAGAATGCTCAGAGCTAGAGTGGGGTAGCTGTGGTAAAATGTGACAAATCTAGTGCTGGTTGCAGACATATAACTATGTAATCCAATGGACGTACACATTTGGCCTAAACAGCCTGAAAGTGAAACTCCCAGCAACTGCCCCGTTGGCACACATGTTGTATCAGACTCTGAAAATCTGAAATGGAGCAAAAGGTAATAGTTTTCTAACCTGCCCTGAAATAGGAATCACAGTTTTTGGTTGGGAAGTAGTTCTATGACATGTGTGCCTCAGCTTTTAACTCTATACAAAGCCTTATGTCACTAAGCATGCCATCACCACGGCAAGCTTTGATTACTCGTAGACAGAAACAGGTGGTTGAGATGAGCTAATAAGTGCAGACACACACACACACACACACACACACACACACACACACACACACACACACACACACACACACACACACACCCAGACAAATACACACACACGGAGATGGAGGCCTTCTTATCGGACCCTGTTCTTATGGAATAACCTCACTATGGGCATCAGGTAGTCGTTGAGTCGCAATTCAAGGATCAACGTTCGCAGTCTATGTTGGCCAAGTCCTTTATAGACTGTGAAGGCCGAACAGAGTGGTATTCAGTGGTCTACAGAGTATTTCTTGTTTGTGTCACCACCTGTTTGCCACACCCATCGCTGAGGATTCAGCTGGGGTTGACAAGAAAGAGCATATAGTAGCTAATGTTATATGATTTAAATGGAGAGAGGCTGAGAGAGTGTATTCTGCCATTGTTGATCCATTCGTAGACGGCATACTAATTATCATCCAATCATCACTGGCATGCAATGAATCATGGTTAATTTGGGCTTATGTGACTTGTGTATTTGAAGGAATCTTCGAAATGGGACAGCCTTCTCACAGCCTTGTGACACATTCGGTCTACAAATGCAGCCTCTTCTCCAAATAATGCTCCAACCCCACCTATTCAAAGTAAAAGCCCAATAGAGTAACTGTTTACTCTATATGGGGATCATAATATAGAGTATCATGGAATAAGGTCTATAACAGTCTTATTCAGTCTCTATTACCCTCTCTCCCCTACGAACACCCCAACCCTTCAAAAATGTTTTTCACAATAAAAGCCCCAACTCCCACTGTATGTTTACAGGAAACAAGGCATAGATCTGATTTTTCCCAGAATATATCTGCACCTTAACAAAGAATAATACTATTGGTATTATAATCATTATTATTAGCCTATATATTTTGTACACTATTGGTATTATTCAACTTTCACAGCCTTTCAGTGTAACGTCAGGTTTTCAGCATCCAGAATCCACAGTTTATTCTGAAATTGCTTTTCGAGTTAATTTCCATGTCCATTTATGTAAGATTAAATCAAGGTGAAAGCTGAATATGAAAAAAGAAAATACTAACCTATTAAAAACCCATTCAAAGCTCAGCTATCAGATCAGCTCAGGCAAACATGGTTAAAGTTGTCTGATGTATACGTCAGATGCACTTTGAGTGCTCTGATCAAAATGTGAATACTGGGGCTGTCAGCACCATAACGGAGAAGACACAAATCAAGTTGAAAACAATTGTGTTCCCTGCATAGCTTTTTAAAAATAAAATGTCAGGATTTAACAACATCCAACTTGGTTATGATCAGAACAGCTCTTGTGAATATTCAGTCGCTACTGGAAGCAAATATTAATGACTCAGCCAGGGTCGTGTCCTTAAACTGTGGGTGACATCAGGTACATGGTTGAGTCTGTGAGCAAGCAGCCAGTTCTTTTCAACCAACAACCCCCCAAGGTCGAAGAGGGACGGTGTTCCTGAAATGCCTCTGAGCAAACAATAGTTTACAGTTTGCTCATTTTTAATTAGAGTCTCAGGTCTCAGATTTAAGCCGAATCCAGTTAACTTTGTGGCCGCCTGTTAGTATATTAAAGCCCCAGTACGCTAAGTCCTAGCCTTCTCTACACTCTACATGCAAGGTTGGAGCCTCCTTTTCTCATTTGTTAGGAGTTTTTTCCCCCCAGCCAGATGACGCCATAGTCAATCGCCTATGTTTCCTTCCCCAGCTATTCTCAACCACTGGGCAAGAGCACCATCCAGTAGGCCGTGGAGGTATTGCCAAAGTGTGTAGATTACATTTTAAAACATTTTTATTCATATTTATATCCAAATGTGCTCAATAATTCACATAAATAAAAAAGGTAATTCACACAAAACATTCTGTCAATGACCAGTTATGTTTGAATATCACCACGCCAATCACAACAAATCATCAGGTAGAGAGAAATGTGTCACTGTAAATAGATGCAGTGACACAAAATGATATCGGTTTTGAAATTGAAAAGTGATGTGGGAGACAATCCTACACCAGTAAAAGCTCCAAAGCATGTGCTGAGGTAATATGACCCTGAATACAAGCAGAATATTCATGTTAGTCATTAACTAGAGCTGACAGGTATTTATTTTTTCTCCTTTTTTTCATGTTCTGATTTTTTCTCAATTATTTGGATATTTTAACCATCAGAAGTCGGCATTTATGTACAAAAGGTTGTGAAACCCCTGTCCTGCAGTACAGTATTTAATCAATTACCACTGCCTGAATTACCTTTACTGGTGTTACAGTTTGCAGGAGATGATCTCATTACTTCAAAAGTGGATTACAGTGACATCTACTGCAACATGTTGTTACAGAAGGGTTATTGTGAAAGGATGCCAGAACAGTCTCAAACTGTAGCAACATGTAATTGAGTATTAACATTATGAGTACCGGTATTACGAGTCAAGAAAAATATTGTACAATTGTACAGGTATAAAAGAAATGGGCATTGATATTAAAAAATATATACAACAACACAAGGGAGGCAAGATTACATTGTGTCTCTAAACATGAAGCTGAATGTTTTTCTTTAAAAAAATGTGTGTTTCAGGATCGTCTGACATTCAGGAGGATTATAGTGAAGAACAATGCCAAGAAAAGGAGGCTGTACGAGGCTTTCATTGAAACGCTACCACTGCTTACATCACTAGAGGTTAAGCTTAGCTTTGTTCTTCGGGGGGAAATAAAGTACAATATACATTTACATTAAACCGTTGTCAACCAAATCTCCTTTCATCCACAGCTCTCAGAGAGAATGAAGGTTGTGGATGTAATATCCACCAAGATATACAGTGATTCACAGCAGATTATTGCTCAGGTGAAGAATCTCTTTATGGTTTGTTCTTGGATTGATCATTTCATGTTGTGCTGCAGTGGAGCATTTATAAACATTGAGTTGCTTATTTTTTTTGTGCTTTGCAGGGTGATTTAGCAGATCGCTTCTACATTGTTGAGTCCGGTCAAGTTAGAATCTCCATGAAAAGAACCAGGGTATGTTTGCTCAGGCTATACGTTTAATTTTTAAGTTTAAAAAGCACTTCATTTGTGTGTCCTGGTATGTTATTGTCTGCATTTCTTTGTTGCCAGACGAAAAAAGACCAAGAGGATGAGGAGATGGATATCGCCACATGCTCTAGGGGCCAGTATTTTGGGGAGTTGGCGCTTGTCACAAACAAGCCCAGAGCTGCATCAGCCTATGCTGTGGGAAGCGTCAAGTGCTTGGGTATATTTTGTCCAATTGAATGATGTATATTGTATCTAGCATGAAAATGTATCACTTATTATTTTACATGATTCTCCGCAATCAATGTCTGACTCCTATTTATTTATTTTTTTTCAGCCATGGACGTCAAAGCCTTTGAGAGATTGCTGGGCCCATGCATGGATATCATGAAGAGAAACATTGCTAACTACGAGGAGCAGCTGGTGAGCCTGTTTGGAAGTAGCACTGAGATTGAGCAACAAAGTGCATGAGACAGGTCCAATGGACCATGAATCGGCGGATGGAAAAAAAAGAGCCTTGTATGGATGTTTCCCCCCATCACCCATCTCGCTTTTTTCTTACAACAAATGTGAATATCCACTATAACATTTGTGTGTCAGATACATAAAACAGACTTCATCAGAATGCTGTATGAGACAAGGTTCATTTTAGCAGTTTGCCACAGAGTGTTTTGACAAAAGTAAAGCGAGCCAAAGCAGAGTTGCTTAAAGCTTCTTTAAATTAGATTTCTCACAACTCTTACTTTAAGAAATGTAAGCATTTTACTTGTCAGTGTCAAATATATTATTTGTTTGTGTATTGAACTTTTGTTAAAGACCTTTTCTCCAGTGTTATAGCCATACAGTATAATATCGTTTCTACATTTCTAACATTTGTTATTATCAGATGCCAAAGCTAATTTATAACTGGATAATTGTGTGCAAATATGTCACTCTTGTCATTCTTGGCAAGAGCACTAACACTGGCAGCATGAGGCACACTGTAAAGTGCCCCAACATGAGAAATAATTAACAATGTGTAAAAGAAGTTGATTTGATAAGATATTTCACATTTTGATCACAACAGAATGTAGATTTGGCAGTACTTTAACATTTTTACGAAATACATTTTTGTTTATCATGAGATTTAATTCCTTGAACAGGTGTTCATAAACTGTATATCATCGTTGGTAAGTGTGTTTGTGGCTGTTAGCCTAATTATATGCTTTTGCAACAACAAAAAACAACAACAAAAAAACTTCAGAGAGATAGCTGATAGTTTTGTAAGAATATACAACACATTGCTGTACAATTTGAAACTGAATATTTACTGTTATTATATAAACCCAGCTTTAATTTAATAAGTTGCCCCCACTAGACTGTAGTCATTATAGGCAGTGTCTTCTTGAAACAATTGTTATTCCTGTGTTTTAATGAAAATTTAAATCATATTGTTTTTCTGTCAGTGAAACATACATTAAGATTATAACACCCAGTATTGCTGTCTACCTCTGCCAACAACGTACACGGTTTGGAAACGCGTATTCCAATTTCCCTCTAAATAGGACTTCTGTCTCTTCTTCTCTATCATTTTAAAATGAAAATAATCAAAGTCTTCTGTATTTTGTCTGTGGTTTACTGCAGTTTAAACTATTAAAGCTGGTTTCACGTTTCACCCCCCCCCCCCCCCCCCCCCCGCCCTACTTTTTTTGTGCAGGTAGTGTTGGTAATTATTTGAAGGCAACCCCATTATACTGGCTGAAAGTACTGTATGTTTCACTTTTCATGTCAATAAAGAACATTTTTATACGTATGCGTCACAGAATTTATGTATTAAATGAATGGAAAAGCACACCTTCGAAGCTTTTCATTCAAAATTCAGTCTGTCATTCATGTACTAACACGTTAAATCAATGATTTAATCCTAAGGGAAAGGATGCATATTCTATAAAGCAAAGTGATGTGAGTGTGGCCTACGTCTTGCTATAGTTTCAAAGCTACAGATAAAAAAAACAACCATGTATTGTTCCTGTCATTGCCAATCAGCTGTTTTTGGGTAGTAACAGACATATACTTTCACCCAATCACACGATGATCAACAAACTAGACCCCGCCTTGGATATTTTTCTCAACCATTTCGACCAATAGAATAGCAGTATTCTTATTATTGACGTAGTTGTTGACCAATGACATGCTTTCTCTGGAAACATGAATTCCCACCCCTCGAGTGAATGCCAGAGAGTTTCTTGATGGCGACAGGTTTGGTAAGTGGGAAGTTGACTACTTTTTTCGAATTAATGAAAGGTTCAAACACATTTTCAACGCGCGCGTCGTGTGATCCGTGTTTTTGCAACCTAAATGGGGTGTTTTAGCGGGGTTGACACCGTGTTTATTTGATGTCGAGTGTCTGCGCTCGTGAATGTTGCTTCGCTCTCGCTGTAACGCTTGTTGTTCTGGCGATAACAAGCCCACTCGACAGCAGTTTTCCCCCCGAAAAAACAACACGTCTTTCATTTGTTAAAATCTGCTTTGATTCGTGTAAAATGTCGTTGTCGTTCTCTCGGGGGTTCGTGTAATTCATTTGAACGGGGTAGAGAGGTTGCGTCATGCCTCAACTTGTTGACATTCTTTTGTTTACAGTGTAAGACCCGACAACCTTTGGGTTTGAACTGAGGACACTGCTACTTGTTTTGAGGAGTGGAAAAACAGCAGGCTCAATCTTCAAATAGTTTTTGAGGCATGATGACACTTTTGAAAGGTATCATTAACGGTATGCCATCAGTATATCCGCGTTTACCAAGTCAAAGCAACGGCTTGTCACAGCGTAGAGCGACCGTTCATCGATTGTCAGGACGCAAATACCCGTTGAGCTATACCAGTTTTTACTCGCAAAGAGATTAATGTGATGTCAATAGATTCCTTCGTATTTTAACGGGATTTCTGTTCTTTAAATGTCGCAAAATACCACCAAAGTTCGAGTCAAGCACAATATTTTACTCTGTAATTTCTAACTTAGTGTTTTCGAGACTCCATATGCCACTTTGAAAAACGAATTTAGGCTATTTTTCACTTTTGCTACGCAGTTATGAATGAATGAGCTCTGGTACGCATGCGCCAAAGCCTTTTAAGTTTATAAACAAGGCCTCCACGCAGCGGGTCACATGACTAGGCGCAGAGGTATACTGTGTCTATTCAGAGACAAAGGATTTGCTAAAGGCTGCCTACCCTTTCCATTTCATTGATGCAATGCGTGACACGTCTTGCGATGATGGCATACTGTCTGGGGTAGTTTTTATTTGCCGCGATCACAGACATTTTATGGAGGTATGATGTTTAACCGATGTTTTTTCTACACCATGGATCCGTTCATTAAATCTTAATGAAATCATATTACTATCAAACATCTGCATACCAGGTGTATGTATGCAATTACAAAGAATCAATTTTCATTATGAGTGGTTATTTATGCAAGCTCTGATATTGTCTCTTTTGTCTAAAACTAGCTGATGTGGCAGAATATGATGATGGAATCTGACTAAACAGACCTTAATCGTAAAAGGAAACAGCAGAACATTGTGAGTATGGACGAATCTTTCGATCCACTCAAGTGCAACGAGGACCTGCCTTCCTCACCTGGGTGCCACATGGAATATGGTAAAATCCTACACCTGCAATAATAATCTAAATTTAAATAAACTGGGCTTTTATTCATGGTGGATATTACTGTTGAATTTTCCCTAGATGACATGCCAGAGCTGCAGGAGGTGGAGGAGGACCAGAGGTCTCCGGGGTTATTCCAGGTTGGAGCAGGAGTGTCTCATCAGGAGCTCAGCTGCTCCCCCAGCACCAACTGGCTAGCTGAGCTGGCCAACATTGCCACCAGTCCTCAGAGCTCCCTGCTGAAGAGCGCCCCACATAAGAGGTTTGTCCAGAGATGCATGAAAACCAGCACAGTCTGATGAGTGCACGTGAACTCAAAAAGAAGTAAACAACCCCTGTACGCACTTGACAGACTAGAACGCCTGGAGAAGGTATTCCACAAAGCAGGATTGACAAGTTAGCTGCACAACTTGTGTTATGAAATATCTTCTGAAAATCTGTTGATTGTATGCAGTCACTGAAGATAATTACTCATTAACCTCATTATAACCAGGAAACCGCAAAAATCCCTTTAACTGTAAACCAGGTGAACTAATCCTGATTTGTGGAATACCCTTGCTGGTGCTAAACAACATGCTTACATTCATCTGTACTGATAAATATTAAGTTTCACAAATGAACATATATGACCATGATTTATATTTATGGCATTGTATTTTTTTTTTTTCAGATCATCTCCAGTCCATATCTTTGGCAACAGTTTACATTCTTACGCCCGTCCTCCAATAGCCAGTAGCGCACCCACCCCGTCCAGAGGCCACCTCAGGGAGCGAAGGCGTGTCAGGGTAACCTTTCATTCATAACCATAACCTATGAAAACCTAAGAATGACCTAAGAATCATCCATTCCTCAAGACTCAGTGATTATTTCCCAGTTCAATTATGTATGATTGATATTATGTATCTTACTGGTGACATTGCAAGATCTTTTTTTTATTATTATTTGCAACAGGCCAGCAGTGAATCGGAGTCTGGAGTTTTCTCAATGTCCTCGTCTTTTTCTGATGATGAAGACATGGCCTGGTCTCATTCCTGGCCCTCCACAGCCTGGCATTGCTTCCTTAAAGGTGCATACATGCACAAGCTTTCATGTTGTATGCATCCACCAGTGCACAGGTAGACACTGAGATCTCACTTGCACATGTTGAAGTGAAACCTGAGCTTTTTTAAGAATTTCGTGAAAAGTAATTCATTCATGTTTCTTAAATCTGATCATGTTTACATCAGTAATGTGTAGACACAAATGCAAAACAAACCATTTTTTCAAACAAATATAAGTTGAGAAACACTTTATTTTTATGTGAAATTTTCCCAAAATATTTGAGAATAGACCTGTAATTAAAAAAGTAAAATCGGTACTGATTGGCTGCTTAACTGCTCTGCCCTTAAATTAGTGTATGATAAGCAAACTAGAGCAGCTGACAATAATCTTTTATTAACACTTTTCTAAAAGGATCCTTCCTTTTACAACCAGGATGAGCACAGGTTACAAACATTTGTTGAGTAATTCTGACCATGGGGGTCCAAACAGCAGTATTGCATCAAAGCATTCTTAACTCAATATCAACACATCTGCTTATTCATCAAGTCACATTGTTCTGTTGATATTCAGGAACTCGCCTGCGCTTCCATCGAGGTCCGAATGTGGAGTGGCAGGACGCTGATGAACTTCGGGACTCTGATGATGACTCTGATGATGAAACCATGATGCGATCCCCTTCCTCTCCTAAGGTAACCAACCGATGGAGAGTTATGTATGTCTTCAAATATTTCTTAAGAATCTTCTATACTCTGGAATACTTTCCTGCTTTGTTAGTATTGCTGACTAGATGAGTGAATGATTCATTGTGGTCAATAGCCATAACGGCTTGTAATGGCCACCAGGTGGCAATCTGACCAACAGTTGAGATAAAGAAAATGTGTAACTGAGTGCATGAATGAAACATACAGTATTCAGTCCTTGATGACACATTGGTGGTGTCATTAAGTATCATAGACATTTTTACACCATTTCCTCTTGGTGGTGAATTACCTCTGCTTTGGTAAAAATGCCTCTTATTGGTCTATTGATTCCTTTACAGCGATATGGTTCAGAGGGGCTGAAGTTGGTGAGCCACGAAGAGACTGTGTCTTTTGGCCAGGCCGTGCTTAAACTGACCTTCGATCCTGGCTCACATGATGACGGCCTTTTATCAGCTGAATGCCGATTGGATCACCCATTTTTTGTCAAAAATAAAGGTAAACAATTATTTATTTACGTGTTTTTTAGTTAATTTCTGTTCAAAATTAGTACATATATCGACTTCAGGTCGTATTCAACAAGGGCTGCACGGTGGTGTAGTGGGTAGCACTGTCGCCTCACAGTGAGAGGGTCTCAGGTTTGATTCGGGTTCCTTCCTTCCTTATGTGTGTTTTGTGAGTTTGCATGTTCTCCCCGTGTAAGCGTGGGTTCTCTTCGGGTTCTCCGGCTTCCTCCAAAGACATGCAGGATGGGGATAGGTTCATTGAATTGCCCGTAGGTGTGAATATGAGTGTGAATGGTTGTCTGTCTCTACATGTTGGCCCTGTGATAGACTGGCGTCCTGTCCTGGGTGTACCCTGCCTTCTCCCAATGACAGCTGGGATCGGCTCCAGCCCCCCCGTGACCCTGAATACAGGATAAGTGGTAGACAATGGATGGATGGTTGTGTTCAACATAAGAACAAGAGAAAAAGATTTGTTAGCAAGAAACTAAAAACTGCAAACTTTCCAAAAGCAAGATACTAGAAGTATATGTATATGGTTTAAATAAACAGCTTTATGATCAAAGCAATCTGCAGATAACCATATGTGTTTTTCAGGCTGGTCTTCCTTTTATCCGAGCCTCACTGTGGTGCATCATGGGATCCCTTGCTATGAGATGCTGTTGGGCAATGTTTGCCTGCCACCAAACCACCCAGAAGCCATTAACTGCGATGACTCCGTCGTCTTTGACACTTTCAGAAGGTAAACGTCTATAACTAATGTGATTTAGTTTGTGTAATGAAGAGACTTAAAGGGGCCATCATTTATATTTTTATATATCAATGTATCAAATGACCATGTGACTATGTAAAAGGGGTCACCTGTGATGAATCTGCATGTACAGAGAATGATCACCGAACTCCATAGCTCCTCTCAGGTTTTTCTGAATATGAAGCTCCATAAAGCTGAATGGAGCTTCAGAGTCAGGCTCATATGAAATGTGATTGTTTAGGAAAACACAATTTTAATGTCTCTCTTTTTCTTCTTTTCCCCTGCAGTTACGACTTCACTCCATTAGACTCCTCAGCAGTGTATGTCCTCAGCAGCATGGCTCGTCAGCGTAAAACCTCCCTGTCTAGCGGGGGTGCTGTAAGTCCAGACTGTGATAAACTTGAGCGCTCCAGCTCCCCGCAATCCTCAAATAGCAAGTCGAGCAGGAGCCACACCTCAGGGACAGCAAGTGGTGCCACGCCTACCAAATGCAAGCGGCCAATGAATGCCTTCATGCTCTTCGCCAAGAAGTACAGAGTGGAGTACACACAGATGTACCCTGGGAAGGACAACAGGTATTCAAATGAGATCCAGTACCCATATTTATACTAATTTGAAGAGCAGAATTATCTTATTTAGGTTCATGCATTTCTATGGTACGGTGTTTTATATTAAGTTACTGTCACATTACCCTTCCGCCTTAGTCTGGATGTGTAATATACTAAATAGCATGATGGCACACACTAGAATAATGACATCCACATTGCGTCAGTGGGGGGTGGGGGGGGGGACCTCAGACTTTGAGACCATTTTCAACATACTATTCTATGACCTTTTTAGGACTTTTTCCCCACACATACTGTTCTATGATTTTTCAACATACTTTTTTTTTAAATTCTCTACTATGCATTTATATGACTTTTTTCAACAAACTATACTGACTTCTTTCACTCACATTTAATTAGCTTCCATACTGACTTTTTTAGGACATACTATACAATGATATTTTTCATATTTAGACTTTTTACATGACATTTCACTGAATACTGTAATACAACATTTTTCTAATCTTTGTCATTTAATAAATGACATACTACCCTTTCACTTTTTTCTGGCTATACTATGAATATTTATGACAACTGTATGCATCCCTTTCTTCATGGATTTTTATGACATGCTATATTATATACATTTTTGTGGTTTCCTGCATAAACTCTGATTTTAAAGGTTAAACACACGCTGAATTAATCTCCTTTTACAACATTAGAGAGGAAAACAAATATTATGAAAAATACAAGATCTTCTGTCTCTCACCTTTCACTCCAGAGCCATAAGTGTCATCCTTGGTGACAAGTGGAAGAAGATGAAGAATGAGGAGAGGAGAATGTACACCATGGAAGCCAAGGCTCTGGCCGAGGAGCAGAAACGACTCAATCCAGACTGCTGGAAACGTAAAAGAACCAACTCGGTAAGAAACACAAACTAAAAACTAAAATATAGCAGCCTTTTTTTATACTCATCATTGACATTATGTGTTGGCATTGCATGTTAAATTACATTAACCCAGTGTTTGCTTTCAAACATGTTACCACCCTACTGTAGACCAACAGCTCTTGTCTTCATTCAACAGGGTTCCCAGCAGACCTAGAGAATCTCTTGGAAACCCCAGCTGTTGGTGTTTTGACATGGAGAGGTGCTGGACAGAGTCCGATGGACTGCTTGATGCCTCTTTGCTCTCCTGTATTCTTGAGACTCAACTGTGATGCTGAATTCACTTGCTTTTTGTAACCTTGAAACATTATTCATGAGAAGCCAGAATTATGATCTATAAACAAAACATCTAATCTAGTCACTAACAGTGCATATATGTTCTTATATCTCTAATGTCAAAGACATCTTATTCCCCTGCAATAAGAATGAACATTCTCATTTATTTCAGGTTATTTCATATTCAAGGATGAAAATGAGAGCATGTGGTGCTATGCCTCCGTATAGAAGGAGTAGTAAACAGCATGTGTCTATTTATAATTGTAAAAAAGGGGGATTTTAGCTAGCGTTGAAATAATAATTATATTTGTAAGATTCAGTATACTGCACAGATTTGGTAACGCTTTCATACATTTTGTAATACAGTATATATTCTGCAGCTGAACCATTGCCAACAGTTTGATGCTGCCCTGCCAAGTTTTTAGATTTTTGCCCCATCAGCCAGCCATATGATGAGAGGGCTTTCAGCATGTGGTGGTGGGTTTACACTCAGTCACAAAGCACTTCAGGCCTTCACTCTAAGTGCTGTTTCTTTTGCACTTTATATAAATATGTAATCTCCTATACAGACATTGTATACTGGTGGAAACCATTTGTATAATACAGCTAGTATCCTGACAGTTACCCATTTGACACAATCATGGCCCAGTAGCCGTGTTCTGCTTTCAGGTTGCTTTTGAATTTTTAGTGCTTTGTTGATAATGTACAGGTTTCACAGCCCCAACAACCTCTTGCACAAAATATCCTTGTATCATATTATAAATATTGTTTTTTAAACTTGCATCTTATCCAACTGTCTGGTTCTTTTTCATAAACTGTAATCACAACATGCGGTTATGCTTGACTTTGTGTTTCAATACATTTTTAAATGTTTCTGCCTTTTGTTTTAAATAATTATCAACTTCCTTCTGGGAACACACGGTTAAGTGACAGGCAAATTCTCTCAAGATTTAAGAGTTCTCAAATATCCCCATAGTAAACCCATAAAGTCAATGTTTCCAGCACATTTTAAGGGTGTTTTATTCTACTGTCTTCTACCACATCAAAACCACCGTGCACAAATGCCAACAAAGCCTCTCAGGGAGCAATTTGGACTGAAGCAAGACTTTTCACTCTTTGAGCACAACGTTAAAGGTTTTCATTTTTCATGGCATACTAGTTTTTTTGTGACATACGAAGACTTGAATTTTTTACTTTTTAAATTTTTTTTTATAGATACTGAACATCCCACTTTTATGACATTTGTAGGACTTTTTCATGGTATACTATACTATGACTGTTGTATGACATTTTTTCAAGGTATGACATTTTTATGACCCTTTTCAACACAGTATTACTTTTTTCAACATGCTATAGTATGATCTTTTTAACAAACTATAATACTATGACTTTTTAAATACTTTTTTCAACATACTTTACAGTGACTTTTTTCATACCATGCGCCATGTAAGATAAGCGAACGTGAGATTAGTATGCTTTTTTTTCTCTTGAGGAATTTGTATTTTTACTTTAGGTCCCATAAACAGTTCAGGTGCTCGACTCGCAACACGTCCGGTTTGGTTTTTGAAAATTGTCACGATCCATGCTGAGACTGTTTCCCCCCTATGAAGGTTTTATGACCTTCTTCAACATACTATGCATTTTTAAATACTTTTTTCAACATACTATACTATTACTTTTTTCCAACACACTAGAGCAGAGGTGTTGGCTGATAACATGGTGGGGGGACCCCCTATTACATCATTTGTATACAATTGTGTTGCTTATTAAACTGTGCCAATAATAACATGAAAGATCATACTATAGTATGTTGAAAAAAGTCATTGTGTGTTGAAAAAGTCAAAACCCACCTCTTCAAACTGGCTTATATACTTTGGCTTTTTATCACTGTTTTGGACTGACTGGAGTCCTACTTTGCCGGACATATGATGTGATGGGTTTTATGAATTTTGAATCAGATTTTTACAACATTTTATGAATTTTGTTAACTGACTTTTTTCGTGAAATTTCGACATCAATATGCCGATCTTGTAACAATTACTTTCATGCAGAAATATACTAATTGGAATTGTGTTGATAAATGTTAGTGAAAGACAGTAAAAACAATTTTAAATTTCATTGGATGAACAAGAATTGCTTCATTTATCTTGCATCACAAGGTAATATGCAATATTATTGTTCATTTTAAGACATAATTATAGTTAGAAAGCCAGAGGGCGCCATCACTCCATTTTTGTTCAGTGGGAGACTGCAGCGTTTACTCCATAAAATTAACATCTTACTTATAAGATCATCATAGATGCAGTTGCATAAGAAACAGCAGTAAATGATGAGCTTTTACATGTTAAAAAAAACAGCCCTATGTGAGTTATTTCTGGACATTGTAAAGTTATTATTTTCATATTTATAGATATCTTGAGGGCCATGCTTGTCTGCAAGTTAAACATGGTTAGTCTGAAAGTATAAGATTGTTAGCGCTGCATGCCTCATGAAATAACGAGCCTGCAAGCCTCTCAAGCATAAGAATCAAATTATAGCATTTCCATAGCAGGCAGTTGAATCCTGTATGTGGAAATGGGGTGTTGTGTAGGGTATGGCTGTAAAACAGTATTGTATGGATAACTAAAGAATATAGGAGGGAAAACACAATCACATCAAACGATATCATGCAATCAACTGTGGCAAGTTAGATTCCAAGAGTTATTTTCTAAATGAATCATATTGAGGACTTACGTGCAGCAAAAATAAGGCATCTATTTCACGACAGGAACAATTAAAGACTGAATTAATACTAAAATCAAACAATTACAATGGAGAGAAACTGAGCAGGATCATCACTGCTGGCTCCCTCCTAAATCAGAAGCGGCACCTTAATCAAGGCTTAATTAGGGGCAATTACCTTTAGCAGTTCACTGAGAGATAGCAGACTCTCTGTGTCTTTGTTGGAGCAAGGTTTGTGTCTGACAGTAAGCCCCTTTAACCCTCTCTCCTTTGCCCTATATTTCCCCTCCATCACTGTCACTCATCACAATCTACTGAATCTGGAGAAATCTTCAGCTCTCTTTAAATGTCATGGCACCAGTGAGATGCCAGTGACGGTTGAGAAAGAAAAGGGAATTTCAAAGTATGTCATGCTTGATTTGATTAAGTGACCGATTATGTAATTTAATAAATAAAGTCATAATTGTAGTTCTGTGACCAGTGTGGTGGACAGCTCAACACACGACCTGAATAAACTTACGTTAACATTTCCGTTTTGCCCATTAAGAGGCCAGCAAAAAACAATGGATGTTATCTTGTCACTTTCACTCAGTCGCTCAGTAATTTGAAACGCACTGCATGAACACAATGTGTCGTGGTTCTACCCATTGCAGCTGCAAGGGGGCAACCCTGAGCAACAATCGGAAATCTGTGCTCACTGAATGTAACCTTCAATCAGGAGAGGGATGATACAGACTGCCCTCCAAAGTGGCATTGTGATGGTGGAAATCGCTTTGATCTGTCTGATGAAGCTGAAGCCAAGATGCTAAAGTAGAGAGAACAGCACTGAACATTCTCCAACACATACAACACTATTGATTGTTGCTGAAAGAATGTTTTTCCCTTCCCTCCAAACAACCATTTTTAGTCATGCCTGAGATTTGATTCTAAAATCTACCATTTACTGACAGTAGCATTTTAAAATGTATTTTAAATAAACCCAACATACACAAACATTTTTGACGATAAAAATCCTTTAAATTTGTGAAAAATAAAGGTGGCAGTGCTTTCTGGTAATAGAGATGCTGTTTCTAAATGACCTCAAAAACATCTTCGGCATTTTGTGTGGAATTTCTCATTATATATTAGCTGACAAACACAAATAAAAAGAACTGGCAATAAACTATTGGCTGATATATTGGTCTAGCACTATTGAGATACATTGCTTTGCAATCACTAATATAGAATATACATGTGTAAGTGGAAACAGCATTAAAAGTGAAAATAAAATAAAAATGGTCATCAAGGGTGACACATTAAAAATAATTTCCCAGTCTGGGATTAATAAAGAAATTCTATTCTATTCTATTAATTCAGTTTAGCAGAGCATAGACTTTACAGGCAAGTGTGGCATTCAAAGGCACCGTATTTCCCTACTGTTTTGTCTCTTCTCTAACTATATTCCATAACCTGTCACACTACTGTTCGTCTTTTGTCCTTTTATTCTGCCAATATCTGCTCCTGCCTATTGCTCTCTCCCTTGTGTTTCAGACTCCTAATTGGATGGTGCGTGAACACTGTGAAAGGGGGGAAATCATTTCATTTTCTTGGTCCACAGGTTTCAGGCAACAGAGAAGTGAATTGAATAAGCCCCTGCTGATACAATTTGCACTTTGGTCTGACAGCCGAACAACAGAACAGCCAAGACGGCAGAAATCATAGTACAGTCAAAAAAGAGAAGCAGGAACACGACCGCTGCATGGCATACTAATCCACACTAATGCAGCTGCTGTCTTGTATTACACAGTTGTTGATGTAGACAGAGTCAAACCCGGCTAAACCTGGTCTTTTGAAGGTCATGAGAGTAGTTTGGGCCACAAATACAATAGAGAAGTGCTAAACAGATCATTAATCAGTTGAACCTGAGAAAATGTATCAGAACCAATTTTCATAATCAATAAAATATATTAGTTACTTATCAAGCAATGAGATGGGAAAATACACGATGAAAAATCATGGAATTTAATCATTTTTATGATCAAGTAAAAACATGTTAAACATGTCAAATTATAATATACCATTAACAAGTGATAAAAAAAATCACAGTATAGTATGCTGTGAAAAAAGTCATATAGTTAGCTATAATAATCGCACAAAATCATAAAGTAGTCATAGTATTTAAACGTCATAAAAAATATAGAGTATAGTATGCCATAAAAAGTAGTATGTAGTATGAAATTACAAAAAACTGGAATAGTATAGTATGTCAATTGAAATGTCAAAAAATGTAGTAAGCCATAAAACTAATGAAAAATGTCATAGTATAGAATACCATGCAAAAGTCAGTCAAAAGTATAATGTGGCATGCAAAAGGTCCAAAAAATGTCACAGTATGGTATGCCACCAAAAGTCATGAAAGTTATTGTATAGAATGGAAAAAACAACCCAAAGAAATGTATTATTACAGTATACCATAAAAATAAGTCATTAAAAAAGTCATAGTATAGTATGCAATAAAAAGTTAAAAGTCATAAATATCCATTCAAATGTCATATAGATATTAGTACAGTATGCCATACAAAATGGTATACTGTAGTAAATGATAAAAAGGTAATTAAATGTCATGTAAATAGTCATAGTTTAAGACATGAAAAAGTCATAGTTTAGTATGCCATAAACAAGCGATAACACTGTCGTACTGAGGCTAAATCCTCACTGCAGAGGCCCTGGATTCAATTCTGACCGGCGGCCCTTTCTGCATTATCCCCAAAGTCATTAAAATGTCATGGATTAGTATTTAAAAAAAAGTCATGTTATTGCATGCCATAAAAAAGTCATAAAGCTCCATAAGACCCAGGTCTCACACCGGGGTCGTTGGTGAGTGAAAGCTGTGTCCGTATTCCCAGCCGACACAGCTTTGGGGCCAGAGTTTTCCCTTGTCACCAATCTTGTTTGTGATTTTCATGGACAGGATTTCAGGTCGCAGCTGGAGGGAGGAGAGTGTCCGGTTTGGGGACCTTAGAATCGGATCCCTGCTTTTAGCAGATGATGTGGTCCTTCAAGCGTGACCTTCGGCATGCACTGGGGCGGTTTGCAGAAAGCAGTCGGGATGAGAGTCAGTACCTCCAAGTCTAGGCCCATGGTGCTCTCCCGAAAATTGGTTGGGAGTGAGTCACTGCCCCTAGTGAGAGAGTTCAGGTATCTCTGGGTCTCGTTCAAGAGTGGGGTTAAATTGATCGTGAGATTGACAGGCGACTTGGTGCAGTGCAGTGATGCCGACGTTGTATCGGACCGTTAAATAGGGAGCCGAGTCAGAAGGCAAAGCTCTCGATAAACCAGTCCATCTATGTTCCAACCCTCCCCTGTGTTCATGAGCTTTGGGCAGTGACAGAAGAATGTGACTGCGGATACAAGCGGCTGAAATGAGCTTCCTTTGTAGGGTGGCTGGGCTCAGTCTTGCGGATGGAAAAAGTAGAGCCACTGTTCCTTCGCATTTTAAAAGGGCCAGTTGAGGAGATTCAGGCATCTGACAGGATGCCTCCTGAACACCTCCTTTTAGAGGTGTTTAGGCAAAGCCAACTGGGAAGCTGCCTCAGGCAAGACCTCGAAGGCACTGAAGGGATTATATATCCCATCAAGTCTTGCAATGGAACGCCTCGGGGTCCCCCAGGAGGAGCTTGAAAGTGTTGCTGGGGAGAACGACGTCTGGAATGCCCTTCTAAGCCAGCTGCTGCCACAACAGCCACAGATAAACACGGAAATGGATGGACGGCTAGAAGAGTCAATAGATGTCAAAGTATAGTATACAATAAAAAATGTTGAAAATGTAATAAAAAGTATTAGTATAGTAAGCCACAAGTCAGAAAAATTAAAGTAAAAATAAAAAGTCTAAAATGATATTAAAAATGATTATCATTACCAAGTCATAACATAGTATGCCATAAAAAAGTGCTAAAAATGCCATAAAACATGTGATAGTTTATTATGGCATAAAAAGTAATACAAATTGTCAAATCATAGTATGTCATAAGAAATTAAAAAATGTAATTAAAAAAAACATACTATGCTATAACAAAAGTGACCAAAAAAGTCAAAAGTGTGTCATAAAATCCATTAAAATGTCATAGAAATGTATCATATACCATAAAAAGTAATAAAAAAGACATAGTATACCATAAAAAAGTAATTTAAATGTCATACAAAAAGTAATAGTAAATTAAGCCATGAAACATGTAGGATACTATACCATAAATAATTTATTCAAATGTAATAGTAGGCATAAAATAGTCATAGTATATAGTTCAAAAATTCATACAAACGGTCATAAATAAGTCACACCATAAAAATGTCATCATATGGCATGTGATAAAAGTCATGGAAATGTCATTGGAAAAGTTACAGTATAGTCTGCCATAAAAAAATATATCAACATAAAAAAAAACTGACTAAGCCTTGATCATAAAATATGTCACCATAAAATGTAATGAATTGTCATGAAAAGTTATAGTATTGCCGTGGTGAGGTTTGTCTTGTCTTGGGTTTTGTCTTGTGAATTTCCTGTTTTATTTTGAAAAGTAACTCCCCTCTCGTTTCAGGTCACTTGCCCTCATGTGTCCCCGGTCTGCTGTCATCCCTGATTCCTGATTGTTTCCACCTGTTGCCCATTACCCTCATGTGTTAAATAGTCTGTCTCCCCCTTTGTCCTGCATACGATTTCTTTTGATTTCTTGCTTTCCTCGGTAAGAGTGATTTTTTGTTGTAGTTTCTGGTCAGTTTTCGAGAAGCCAGTTATTTTTGTTTACAACCTCGTGCTGATCTCCGTTGGAGTGTTTTGCTTTGTATGGTTTTCAGCTCTAGTGTAGCCCAGTAAGTTTATAGCCTTGTCTTTTTCCTCCGTTGGAGTGATTTTCTTTTTCGTAAAGTTTATAGTCTATTCCCTCTTAGCGCAGCATAGTTCTCAGCCTTTTTCTTTGCCTCCTTAGGGAGTTTTGGTTATCTTTTCCCCATTAGGGTTCTCGTGTTTATTAGTGCTTTCACGATTCTCAGTTTTCAGCTCAAGTGTTTCATAGCCTGTTTTTGTTCTCACTCTGTCTAAGGAAGTGTGAAATAAAGATCTGCCTGAACCGTTCAACCTCTGCACCTGAGTCCTCTTTCTGTCCAAGCCTGACAAGTATAGCATCCCATAAAAGTAATAACATTTTATATAAAAATCTGTACAATATGCCATAAAGTTATAATTTCCCATAAAAATCTGACAAATGTCATAAAAACATCATAGTAGTATTCCATAAAAAAACATTAACATGTCATAGAAAGTCAATGTACAATAACCCATAAAAAGTCAGAATAGTTTGCAAAAAATAAAACCAAATCATGACATGGTATGTCACACAAAATCCAACTGTAAAGGAAAGAGTTACATCATCACAACAAGAAAGACTTGGATTATTACAGCCTTAGAATCTGTGACGGGCTTATGCATCACATTAGTCGATAAAGAAGATAACTGTTAATTGTAGCCCTATAATGGAAATAATATGAGGATGTTAGAAAGCTGAAGCTATTACTTGTGTAAATGGTCACAAAATTAGATGCAATGAGCTTTTATTACTGCCTGTATAGTAATCGATTAATACTTTCCGAGAAATTATACTCCGAGTTCAGACAGAGGCTCAAGTCAGTACATGACTGAAAGAGTAAATATAATAAGCTCCAGATCCTCATTTCCTGTGTTTACTACATCGAAAGATACAACTCAATCTTTGATAACGTAATTAACGTCTCCCAGGGATCAATAACCCGAGAGCACACCGCTAATGAGACATCAAGACATGAGGGGGGGACAGACGAAGACAGGAACATCGGCTTACATAACTTTACGTAACATTATGCTCCAGTCATGTACTGAGAGTGAATGACTGGGAGCTTAATAAATATATTTTTTTCTATAAGGCACCAATGCTAGTTACAGACATCTCAACAGGAAAAAATGTATTTATTGTTGATATATTAGAGTGAATTCAAAGATAATCACATTGTTGTCATTAACTCTGCATTGCAGCCTCTTCTAATATTATTTCTGTCTTATTTACACAGCAGTCTAAGCTGTTTGCTTGAACTGAGCTCCAGTGGTATCAGGAGACCAATAAAGATATTTGAAATTATGCAGCTGACTAATTCCTCAAAACAGAAAAGCTACTAGTTCTAACATGACATCCACTGCAGCAGAACAGCTGTCAGGGGAATGCCTTGCCGTTATGACCATTGCGTGGCGTGGTGTATTTGAGAGTCGCACGACTACAGAGATAATGGGTCATGGACTAGTTCACAAGCTCCTTACTGAGTGTACTGCAGATCTCCATAAAGAAGCAGAGAGTTTGCAGTTAAGCTGCGACTGTGCTGTGGAAGGAATTTCACTTTCATAGACTTATACTTACTGTATACATATACCGATGTTTAATGACTCACACAAACCACAGGAAAACAAGACTGTCACTTTAACAGACCCAGACATGATTGCTAACAATAACTCAAATTCATATTTACTTGAGAATGTCAGCTATGGCATCAAATTTGCGTGGCCTCACATTATACAGTGTGTTGTCCTTAATTGCCCAACTCCAGTTCAAAGTGCTCCCTCACACACGTAATCCCAAAGAAAAAGATGAATTGTGTAAACTGGGAGTCCACTTGTGCTTCACACCATAAACAAGCCACCATGCCCATGCCAAGGACACAGAACGAGGTAAGCAAGCACGGCTTTGCATCTGGGCGGCTTATCTTTTATTAAATCTGTGGAGACATCAATGAAAACCTAATAGGGTGTTGCGCTAAGCCTGCCTGTAGTACTGTATGGGCAAATCCCTGATATCTGGTCTGCCCATCACGTGTGTATATTAACTTCAGCATTGGTCCTGGAGAAACCTTTAAGTTTGTTTGTTTGCCATTTGCAATGTATGACTGTAAAACAAAAACGTACTGGTCTTGCAGAAGACTAATTTTCATCTCTGTGAGACTTCTCTGAGAAGTGTATACTTTTTGTCAGGGTGTATTTAATTAATTAATTTATCCAAGAATAGAAATAATTGCCTTAGTTTCTCAGCAATTTCTAAACAAAGAAAATTATTTAAACATGTTGATTACTAGATCAAAGTGTTGTTTGAATCAGTTTCTTTGTTTAGAAATTGCAGAGAAACTAAAGCAATTACCTCTTTTCGCAATTTGCCTGATTATTTATCAACAAAATAATAGACTGTGACTAGCTGTGGAAAATCTCCAGAAGCCCAAGGTGACATCCTGAAAATAGGTTTACATACAGAATTCTAAATTGTAGCAATTTGTTTTCTTTCAATCAAGCCAACTGTTTTAGCTCCACTGGATATACAGTTGCCTTCCTGAAGGTTCTCAATTTAGAGGTAGTTAGTCGGTCATTGAGAAGTTCTAAAAGTGCTTTGTACAAAATCCAATAAAACATCTGTGATGGCAAAGTTGATCACCTCAGAGACCTTCATGTCCTCATAACTGTGCAACATTTAGCTTGGCTATCTGTCTAATGGTCCTGTAGGTTTACGACATCACAGGCTATTCTCCTGTGCAGCCACCGTTTGTATGCTCTTATTTCATTCTCTGGCATCTGAAGTGGCCTTGTGTTGGATCACTTTGCATTTTAGCACTATATATAACGTCAAATCCAAATCATGTGACCTACTTAAAGAATGAACATAGAAGAATCAATCAGATATAACAGTGATGTAGACAATCCTTATATATACCATTTGATTGATTTTTGTAGGCAATCATCAAAATGGGCTCCAAAACAAGGCAGAAGCATCACTGATTTACAGTAGTGTGTTAATGCTGGCATGTCTGGTCTACATCCACTCTGCTCTCCATCTCCTAAGCCATAACGGAGACAGAGAAGAGCTTTCACAGACCTCATATCATCACTCAAACGTCACCTCCCTCTTACACTAACAATCACCTTTTGATGATATCTCACTTCTTTTAAACAGTAATAGTTGCTTTCCTGGTTATTAAATAGTTCAGCACGTGCAGCCATTTCATTTATCACTACATTGCTAGGGAATGGTGGCAGACATTAAAATGTCATTTTAATGTGACATATTGTAGCCGATACATTCAGGGGACAAATTATAATGTAAGGCAACTGAAATAAATACTACTTATGTAAAGACTATTTCTAAGACTAGACTAAGACTATCTTTCCTAGTCTTGAATCGTGACAAAACCGACCTGTCAGAGAGGTTCAAGGCTCCGATATACAAGCACTCCATACCGCCCCTGATCCTGTGACCTCTGTAGGCCTACCCGGCAGTCTAAGCTCGAGTACATCCTGCAGCTGTCAATCAGTGGCCTCGCTAAAGAGTTCATGGTGTCACGGACACGGGAAGCTCTCCAGTGCAGAGATTCTAAGGATCTAAATGTGGCATCTGCCGGCATCCAGGTTCAAACGGGCAGGAAATGGAACAAAGACAAATGGTATCCGAGTACACGGATGAGGCAGAAGGCACCGGTGGGAGCCGTAGAAACAGGGCGTGCAGGCATAGACTACTTCCTGGTGACCAGGGTCAACATCCAGAGAAAACAACATCTTATTCAGGAAGAAATGCGGGCAGGCGTGGAGGAAGCACAAGCCAGCAGGAGCATGTCTGAGATGAGAAAGTGCTCTGCAACAAAAGACTGGTCCTTCCAAGTCCAGCAAACCCTAATGTTTGAGGACAAGATGAGACACGTTCTCGTCCTTCTTGTTCTGGAAGATGATCATTGGAACAACTTTTTTAGCAGTTGCCCAAAAGCCCTTGGAGACAGATGCTATTGCTGGTGCCATGACCAAGTGTTAAGGCAGTTGCTGTGTGTGGCAACGGCCATCAACACCAAACAAGGGCCACCAGCAGCCAGGGACAATAGCCGGGGAGCAAAAGCAAAGTAGGTCTCCTCAGCAATGCCCCCGAAAAGTAACAGTAAGTGGACCTGGGCAAGCAGCTGAATTTCCCAGCCCAGATATCATCTTTATGGCTTCCAGCAGACATGATCATTGTCCACCAAGCAGGCGTATGGCTGAGGCCAAAAAGAGGAAGGGCAACAGGAACCAGTGGCTTGTGGAAGAGAGAAGTGTAGGAGCCAAAATTAATGTGTTATTGTATGTTTATCCTAAACACACTCTTTTGGTTTCTATTATTTCTGGGTGAGGTTTTCCCTTCATTTACCTGTTCAGTTGCACGGCGGCTTTTCGTTAGACAAAGAGGGTGAGTGGGGCTCCCATATCTTCTGTTGACAGTGTTGTTTAGTTTTCATATTTTATCATCATTTCCCTTAATAAATACTTTAAAACATAACTGGAGTGATGAATGAATTCAATGAGAGCGTCACAGTTAAGAGCCCGCTGAGTAAATAATAGTCACTACAAGCACGCTCACAGCAGCCTTGCCTTCTGCACAGGATGTGGAGGGCGTTCACTATGCAAAGCATTTACGCTACCGGGCATCAACAGGGAGGCACAGAGGAAGGCCATCAAATCCCCACCTGAAGCCACAGAGAAAAAGACACTAGGTGGCTTTGGATGAAGAGGGCATCTGTGAGCGAATGCTGCTGGGACGTAAGCTGGGGTCTGATCTACTCTGGCTGGGACACCTGGATGTGGGTGTCTGATGTTGAAAGACCCGAAACACCTGATGTCCCCAGGTTCCATCACTGATGATGTGCATCACTGCAGGATGTATCTTTCATATGCAAATAAGATAAATAAGAAGATTTTTTGACCAATTGAGGACAGATTGTGTTGTTTACTCAACAAAAAAATAGAAAAAAGTGTCCATCAAAGATTGAAAAAAAAAATGCTGATTGACAAGACTATAAATCATAAGCCACAGAGATGGATATCAGTGTCAATCAGGCTACATACTTGCTTTAATTTGCTGGCTTAGAGCACAAAAACATTCATTTACAGCGATGCCCTGTGAACTGCAGCTGAGTGGACAGCGCTTGTCACGGTGACGTCCTGTAGATGGATGACAGCTGAGACACTGTGTTGCAGCTGCTGCTACCTGCAGGCCACAGCCAACAGTCCACAGCCCAGAGTCCGTGACCCGCTTTGATCATGATGGATGGTCCGGACCACCTCCAACTCAACACACACATAGTATGGAAGGTGAGAGGACTCTGCCTTCCTACTGTATGTTACAGAAACGCTTCTCTAAATATATATCTTTTTTTTAATCATACAAATGTAATAACACATGGGGGAGGATTAAAGTAGGAATAATTGTAAGTAGGTTATTAATAAAGGTGAGAAGAAAGAGAGAGCGTAGAGAGAGCTGTCATGGCAACGTTCTAAAAATGACAAAGCAACAGTTAATTACCACCTCCACCCACAGGTATGATGCATATATAATGGTGAAGGTGACAGGACACCTGCTACAAAACCTCAGCTAGTTATCACTTGCAGATATTTCTGGAACGCCGTGTGCCGGGAGACTAGCCCAGTTTTATATTTTTTATTTTACAGATTGAGTACATCAAGAATATGGGAACGTGTGAGGGAAATACCAAGAGATCTGCTACTGTCAGAGGTACGTCTTCACATGAGGTGGCAGGATTTACCAGGGCCAATTTAGAGGTTGCTAGTTGTTCTATCATCCCTTTCTGGATGGTAACGGCATGGTATAGATGCAGTACTCCCCGGAAGACCTCAATAACCTAATAAAGTAGAAAAGGTAGCACACAGAGGTCATTATCACTCTGCTGCCGCATTGTTTCAATATTGTTTCAAACCAGGTGTGCTGTGATCCACTTACTGAGGCACTTAGCTATTCAGTCAAGTCTATCTATTGCAGTAATATGTCACACTTCGGACTGAAAACGGTCACTACTCAGGCTAACACGTTCATCAAAGATGCTTGAGAGCTCTGCCACCATTACAAACTTTATTATTCACTTCATTATTGACCTGAAGATGGTAAAATGACAAAGCAACTGCCAGCTGCACGGTGGGAAAAGGAGAATCAGGTTTTGACTAAAAATGAGCTACAGACTCAAAGAGGTTGATTTGCTCATCTCTGATAAGATCACTGTCAGAAAGCAATCCGTTAGATTAAAAAGGTAGAGCTACAGCAGACCTCTCTGTGGAGCCGACATTTTCAAGAAAGGGAGATGTAAAAATACAGGTCTTACACACACATTTGTAAGTGGCTGACTCAAGAGTTCAATTTCTCAGACTATGCGGTCAAACCGCTCTTCCCTCATTCTACCGGGCCTCTGCAAGACAACTGTTATGGTGCATTATTTTTCATGATATAATGTTCTAAGTAATGTCATGGTGCTAAGCATGAGTGAATTCATCCATCACTGCTGACTTACTACATTATCTTCTTTTTGCTCCCAAGGTTGAGTATGGATTGTGGCTTAATTTCACATAAAGAGGGAGTTCCACACTTCAATCATCTTGCAGCCAAATGAGGCACTTTTTCAATCAAACTCCAGAGTACGGACAGATGCACGCTGCCTAAACATAAAAGTCTTAATACATGCACCAGTAACTGAATCAATATGTTCCAATGCATTTTTCATATGTAAGTAAGTGAGTGTTATGCCATGATCTGTCTTCAGTTATTCACAAAAAGCAGACTGATATAATAATAATAATAATAATAATAATAATAATAATAATAATAATAATAATAATAATAATAATAATAATAATATTTTTACGGGCCCACAGGTTTAAAAGCTAGTAATGGAAAGACGCGTTTATATAATAGCATTTGAGCTTTTATCTTACAAGCAAGGTGTCAAAAACAAGGACAATCAACCAAAAGCCACAACACAAAGATATGGGGTGACTGGAGTTCTGCCAAAAAATAGCTTCTGCTGCTCAGGCTTTAAATGCATGAGGCAAACTGGGCCCAGGTGGGTCGTCTGCTGCTGATCACTCTCCAATCAGGTCGGCAGCCCTGGAGATAGATAGCACCGACACAGCCGAGGAACCAAACAGAGGGGCCATCACACATGCACTTTGCGACCATTTGCGCCATTAAGAAGTCTCACCAGTCATGTTGATGATGATATTGATGGCGGTGATGATTATTATAATTACAAATAGGTATTTGTATCATAAATCCGTGACATCAATCGTTAATCGATAATCTCTAAAAGCTATTTGGCTAGATAGATGGAATTTGGCTTTAAAATATGTCTCCTATATGTCATTCTGGAAATATTCTTTACGATGAACTAAAAAAAGCAAATCGTCATCATAAAAAATTAAAGCATTTAAAAGTAATGAAATTAACATCAGCACTGTTGGCTTTTCCCCCACACTACATATTATAAGAACGATTAGTGTCTCACTAAGCAGGGGTGGAGAATACAACTCTAGGCCCTATTAAAAAGCAGTCTCTCTCCACCCCTATTCCTCCCTTGATCCATATGTATCAAGCATCTTTAGATGTTTTATTCTTTTTACGAATAGTTGAGTCTGTATACATGAAGGTGTCTCTGGTTATTTGGGGGGTCACTAATGAACGCTTCATACCATATTCAAACAAGTAATAATACTCGAAATTTCATCACATTCAATCCTCTTTTCTCATCATACTGTTGTATTATTTGTATTGTATTAGATTTTACTTGTACTTTTACTTGTTTGGAGTATCATGTTAAAGAGAACATTATTTGTTTCTATTGTTTCTATTATGCTAGAAGAAAAAATACCATGTTAGTTTTCTGCTTACAAGACAAATTAACAAGACACTTCACTGAAGTCATGTTTTATTTGCAGATATAAAAATAATTGGGTTTCCAATAAGTGCTAGCAAAAGCATAGGCCAAAGCAAAAATATAAAACAATTTAAAAAACTTTTAAGTATGTTTAGAATAGAATGATCATCTTGCAGTGACTTACAATATACTGTATTGAGCTTGATTATGATGTTGCTTTTTGTCCCCCTAAATCTTTATTTTTTAATAAAGAAAATGATTAAATCGGACAGTCTGGAGAGTCTTGTTTCAAAAGGACAAAAATGTTACTGCAGCCTTGTAGCACCCTATAATGTAATAATTCCTGAAAATGTAATAACGCACTTAACTCAATTGATAATGTAATAAAACCCAATAATGTAATAACTTCACCAGTAATGTAATAAAATATCCTCACTAACATTTTTAGTGATAATGTAACACCTTATTACATTCATGTAATACCTTATTACATTATTGGGAATTTATTACATTTTTAGGAGGTTCTTTTTTTTAATGTAATACTATTATGTAATAAATAGTATTACATTACTAATATGTAAAACTTGACAGATATATATATATATATGAAGGCGTCACTTCAACATCAACATAAGGATATTTATATGGGTATGGGTAAATAAAAAAGGTATACATATAGGGACAAAAGCTGATATAAATAAAAAAGAAAACATTATATTGGGAAATATTAAATGTGAAAATAAATTAATATAAAAATCTCAAATTACCAAAACCATTCTTAGTCTGGCCCCTCACCTGAGGTGGTGGGGTTTCCCAAAAATGGGAAACCCCACCAGGAGCACAAAGCTCCAGACAACACAGCCCTCAGGGTCATAGGGACACACAAACCTCTCCACCGCGGTAAGGTGATGGTTCCCGGAGAGGACATGCAGCAAGATGTCAATTTGACATCGAAATTGATATAACGACCATTTATGAGTAGAGATATAGGCCTATGTTTATGTCAGGTGTCACGTAATGTGTATCGTTAGCCTCATAGCAATGATTGCCTAAATAATTTTTTGGCCAAATTGTCATATCGGCCTAATTTTATTCTCCTACCACTGCCACATCATCCTGTTTTTCTGCCTATGCATGAGAAAGAGGGCTCAGCTGTCCACATTTGCAGCATTAGCTCTTCTCTTTGATTCATTTTCATCTTCAATTTTCTTCAACTTGTATTTTTTAGGCAATTGATGATGGGTCTTAGGCAACTTTCTTCAAATGAAGTCTTACTGAGAGCTGTATGCATGTGTGCATATACATAAAGACATAAACAATATCACAAAACAGCACATCACTTAACAACATAACACCCAGCTGCTTGCACATGCTCACCTATGCCCACCCCAACAGTAAGGGGCCCAGGCCGCTACGTATTTAGCTCCCATACCCAGACCCCGCCCCACGAGGTGAGCACCGGCAGCATTGCTGTGCTTTTACAGTCAATTGCACATACATATATAGAGAGATAAAGATATACATATCTTTATACATATTTATATCTCTGTTTAGGTCGCTTCAGAGCAATCTCATGCTCCAAACAAGGAAATGCAACATTTCTGGATTAATGGTGGCTTCTTTTAACTCCCACATCTCGTTTGTTTGTTTTTTTTAATGGGAGGAAACCGGAGCACCCGGCGAAAACCCACACAAGAGAACATGGAAACTCAACACAGAGAGGACCTGGGACAGACCCAGGACCTTCTTACTGTGAGGCTGCTAGTAGTAGTAGTGTAAACAAACTGTCACAGCCTGGTTTGTTTACACTACCAATGACGTTAGCTTCAACGTTAGCATTAGCGCTAACGTCGTCTGGTGGTAGTAGTAGTAGTAGTAGTAGTAGTGTAAAAAAACTGTCACAGCCTGGTTTGTTTACACTACAAATGACGTTAGCTTCAGCGTTCGCATCAGCCTCTGTGTTTATTGGGAAGTTGTCATTAACCCCGTTCTAGTATTAAAACTCCGGGCTTGCGTTTGACTTTGTTGGTCGTACAGTAACCAGAGCTAGTTCAGAACATTGCTTCTCCTCTGGACTTCTTCGGCTAATCATCTGTGTAAATAAGAGCGATCTGTCTTTGCTTGTGACTTTTTCAATTATTGGGCAGAAATACTGTTTACCAGTATGTGAACTTTACATTGTAATAACCCGTCCATGTAATCTGTGTGTGTGTGTGTGTGTGTGTGTTTTACAGTTGTGAGAAAACAACTTCAACTCCAGTAAGGCCTGGATTTACTAGGCCTCCTCCCATCACCCTTGTCAACCATATTTATATATATACAATCTGCTTATACAAAAAGAAAGAAAGAAGTATGAGTACATCCCAGACAGTACACCCAGCGTGAAAATGTAATGAATTCCCAATAATGTAATAAGGTATACATTATCAGTAAAAATGTTATTGCAATATCAGTCTTGATATTGTATTACATTATTGGTGAAGTAATTAGATTATTGGATTTTATCACATTTTCGATCAAGTTAAGTGCAAATTGTCTTACATTTTCAGGCGTTATTACATTTTCAGGAAATTATTACATTATAGGGTGCTACAAGCCTTCTTGGTATTTTTCTAACATAATTACCAACTAAAGTGAAAAATCGAACCCTGTTATATTTAAATTAGCCTCATTGTTCACCATGATCTTAAAATTAGAATGATTCTCCACTCCTCAGTTCTTGGTTTACTTGACCTAATTGTAACCCTCTGGAATGATGATGGATCATCTGGCGTTATCATTAGTGACTTTTGAAGGCTGTTTTTAAGATGGTGGCATTGAATTAATTTTGAGAGATGAATCAGTTGATACAAAACATGTCATGTTCGGTTACTGGGAAATGGGCTAAATATTGCACAAACGTTGAACTGTAATTACTGTGAGCTCCTCAATACCTCAATGTCAAATGATTGCTTGAATAACTTTTAGTTGCCACATAATGAGCTCACCTTGTCTCATGTCCTTGGTAACTTTACGAGGAAATGATCAGAGATGATGCCGCTGCTCTCTGGCCATTTGTCTGCTAATGTTGACCGTCAAATGACATTTTCACTGTGATGCTGAATAATATATGATTAGTTTCCGTTATAAAATGCAAATAAAAGAAAATGTGAAGGAAAGACGGACCACAGGGAGCTTCCAGAGAGATTTGTTTGATGAACGGTTTATTCCGGTCATTTTAATTTAGTTATGACACTAATCACTGAGAAATAAAACATTGCAAACAAAACCAAACTTTTCCGAGGCACAGACAATAACAAAGCCATTGTTCCTCATGGCTGTCCATTAAGAAAACTACCCACAATAGCACTTACTTAACATAAAAGGCAGAAGTCCCCTACCACCATTTCTTTTAAATGTCTTCCAGTTCAGAGCTGTGCAGAGGAAGGATGAAAGATGAAACTGCAGCACAGCCTACACGTGGGGAAACAAGATATTCTAAACTGAGAAAGCGAGCTTTGGCAACAAATGACATGTACACTCCGGGGATGAGAAAGACGGGAATGAGGAGACTGCATCGGCGCCCTTGCTTGTTATTTGATTCTTACTGCTGCTAATATCACTATCAAACACACAGGGCCACTGTTATTTCTAGACTGGGTTTGGTCTGAGGAAAATGGGTTTCAAGTGGTGATCGCTTTTTTTTCGGGATGATGATATCACAGCTATTTTTGAAAGGCACATGCAATACTCTGACCTCGTCTCACCTCGTACGTCCTTCCAGCTTGACGGTTCATCTACGAACACTCTGCTTTTTGGTCAGCTATAGTGGCGATAAGAACCCTTATGCAAGCTAATAATTCCGGTTTCCTGCCAACAGATGGAGCGACATGTCTGGACTTTCACACTTACAATACGTGATGATCTGTCAGCTATAAGTGGCGGCACTTCAGGAACTCTCCAGCGTACGACCGTTAAGCATTTGAAGTGCACATGCAGAGTCAAAGGCAAACGGCTCTCATCAGAATTGCTGAGGACTTCTCCCCAGATGTCTGCACTTCAAAGGTTAATCTTTATAGACGACTGGTGCAGTATCGTCAGAGTTTAATATTTAAAGGCTAAAGTTAAAAGGGGGGCAAAAAGTATATTTCCATCTCTGCAAATCGACTCTTTAAATGACCTGAGCCAAGAAAAAAAAAAACCAAACCTTTTTTTTGGAGCTTTGATGTCACGCAGCAAGTTTATCATCCCAGACTAAACATCCTCTCAAATGATAACACATCCAAAGATCCTAAAAGAAAGCCAGAACATTCTCTGACTCTCACCATGATCATAATAATATATTGCTGATATTTCTGTCTATTTTCTTCTCTATTTACACATAAAAACTACTCAACAGACTTCAACTACCTTACAATAGGATATGCATTTGCTCATCCACTAAACCCCTCTAAACAGCACATTTCTAATCATTGCTTGGCAACCATTACTAGGCAATAGTATTTATCTACATGCTGAAGTGGTGTGGATGGGGCTGGGCTAAGAGAGAGTCTGCTAGTCCTCAACCTTTTCTCATGTAAAGGTAGAATTAAAATATGAACAAGTAAGCAAAGCAGCAAACAGGGATATGTTGCTAAACATACTGACAGTGCGATTTTATATTTTCCTTATAATACTGGGACTAGGATCCATGTAGGTCTTCCACATGTCAAACAGTCAATTACACAGTCTGTTAAAGGTGTGTGGGTGTTCAAGTACTGACCTGACAGTCGTGTGAAATGAATCTATTTAATACCTAATATGATAGAAATTTGTTGGATATCAGTTGATACACTGTTGAGAGTCCAAAAGCTGGCCTTGTCACGATAACTTGAATTAATGAGGAGGTGTCTAATGAAGCCACCGAGGAGTTCTGGCAGTACCATCTAACACACTGTTAATGCTGGGGGCTGTGGTGTGCCAAACTTGTCATGCCATGGAGGTTCCCAGTCACCCTGGTGGCAAGTGACACATGCTCATAATTAGCACAAGGGAAAGTTCGTTTGGAAATAGTCGAGGACTGCATTTTTGAACAAATGCAAAATAGGCCGTAAGCCGTCCTCAGTGATCCAGGCAGAGATGTAGATAATGGGACAACAGAATGGAACACAATACAGCGGAGAGATTACCTTCCAAAACAACTGGGATGTGGAGGAAAGTTTTTTCCCTATAAGACACACTGCAGCTCGTCCTGTGAGCGTTTTATCTTCATCATATGAGACATGAAACGCTCAAAACCATGTGCAGAAAAAACAGATCTCAGACCAACTTTGTCCACCACCAAATGATTACATCTTCAAAACCTCATTTCATCAATGTGTGAGTCTAACCCATCATGGCATGTTCAGGGTGCAGTATTTATTCACTGCAAATTTAAACAGCATTGAAAAATCATTGCCAAGGACAACATTTGTTATTTGAGCTGAATATTTTGCTGCCGACAAGGTTTTGGGCTGCAGGATTTGATTTAGCCTTTTACTTTGAATGGGAGATGAAACACATCACTGTCCTAATACTTTCTGACTGCACCAAAAGTTGCCGTGAGTAGAATATGTAATGTGTGAGTGAAGCAGTGCAGCCCCAGTTGTGTGCCTGAACTGGAATTATGCATGATAACACAGAATAAGTACAGTGCTGATATTCTGCATCTTGGCACTGACCCAGCTCAGTGGTTTGGATCTAATTATGATATGAAGAATATCATTATTATATCAACAGCATAAAGCATCGTTGTGTATGTGCCAACAACAATCAAAAAGACAAATCAACCCAGCCACCACATGAAATTAATCACAACACAAATGTTCATAACTACACGTAGTGTTTTATAGATGCAGCAGCCTAAAAATAGTAGAACTTAGCTGCCAGCAGACACGACGACATGACCTGTGATCGAGCCTGTGCTGCTACCAAAGACTGTAGCAACGCAAACACACAAAGTCAAGGGGAAATTATTCAAATTCTGTATTCAACCGCTCTGCATTCACACATTAATCATTGTAATGGTATGCAGTAAGAAAAACAAACATTCTGTTCAGCAACTGTCCAGAGAGGACTAAAAAAGTATCACATTTCCTCTTGAAAAAAACATTTCAACAGCTTGTTAAAAAAATATTTAAATGTGGCAGAAACCTACTATATTCGTTTGGAAGATTACAACGCTCTGTGATGAGGCAGAGTGAATGATTCATGAACACATCATCACTTTCCTCTTTATCTAACAGAATGTAAACGTGTAAGAGCAGTGATACCAGTGATATTGGCAGCTGTTGAGGTCATGAAGCTGCTCCTAGGCTTAATTAGCAGACTTTAAAAACCTTAAATGGAAATGCCACCAAATAAGGCAAGGCAACGATTCTACTGTTGGGAAATAGAAAGGATCAGAGCCTCATTTGCCAAATAAACTATCATCACTATCATACAATCATTATGGAATTAATGCTACCATCCTCAAATGTGTGAGACAGATTATTGATTGTGTAAAAATGTCTGTATTATTGCTATGGGTCCATTATTGTGAAATGTTTATTGTCATTCTAATGTCACCAACCTTATTATTAACCTCATAAATAATTCCAAGGTTTGAACATTGATTTAGGTTTTGCTCACAATTGGAAATTAGACTAACTTGACACTAAGTTGGAACTACTTAGATGCATGTTTCAAGGTAAATACGTTTTTTAATTAACGATTCAAAAACTCCCACAGGATCATGGGGAAGCAGACAGGAGAAAAACAATGGGTTGTTTCTGAAAATAAAAAAATAGGACTCCACACTGTGCCACCAACAACAGTCACACACTAGTCACTTTTGCTCCTGCCAAATCCATATAGGCCAGGTCTTACAGACACTGCAGAGATTCAGCCTCTTTTGTACTAGTGTTATCTCCTCAAATGTAATGTTGCACCATTCCTTTAGGACCTCTTTATACTTGACATGCAGTCGCTGAATGGTAGCAACCCATTTCCCAGCATCAGTATTTTAAACATGAATATTGATTTAGCCCAAAGATTAGCTTATGCAGGGGGTCTAACGCTTCCACTAATATTATGCCATCAATTGCCTTGGCTTCCCTGTGCCTGTGTGAACCAGCAACCGCAGGCTTCATCATCTGTTGTGGCCCACTTTCAGCGTCTCTTTCCCCGCCAAGCCATATGCAGCGGGGTTATAAATGAGAGGTGTGAAGCAATGCATCACCACAGCGCCAAGATGGAGGTGTGGGTTTGTAATGGGTTGCAGCAACACAACACTATAAACCCAGAATTAATGATGACAACAGCCCCAAACCTTGAGCACGGTAGGGGGACCATAATGCCCCATAAAAAAAATAAGGCACGAAGAGGCTGCCTCCAAGTAGAACCGGGTCCTACAGGACAAACGCCCTGTGAATCCCGGAGAAATTAAATCTGTTTGGGAAGATTGGGGACCGTAATGTATTTACATTACTATAGATGGCAGTTTTATAGCCCTGAGCCCAAAGAAATACAGATATCATTAAGTACACCCATAGCCGTGATTAGGTGAACAGAGTTCAGACAGCGTTCGCAGAGAAGCAGAAATGGCCGGGGTGAATCAGATAACCAGGAAGTGCAGGGCAGCACCCTGAAGTGGGGACACCAATTTTCAACAGAAGAAAAAGTACATTATTTAGCTCATGATGTTGCAGTTTAGCACAGGATCTTTGCACACATTTGCACGTGTTCAAATTTACGTTTCTTTGCCTGTCTGTTAAATCGCGTGCAGTTATTGTTGCCACCAAGTGGCTAAAAAAAGATCAGTGAAGGAAACCTGATCAAAATCTTTTCACTAAATCTGCAGATAAATCAATATCAGATTTTTAACTCCCAAAACCTCGTTATCTCTATCAAATATGTCAGTATCCTTCTGGCTCTAGCTGCTACTAAGCATGATGAGTTAAAATGGTTCTTGGTGGGATTGAGATCATTGCCTTTTTGATTAATGCATGCACCTTTTTTTAAAAATAAATCATCGTTACAGCTTTCGAACAGACCTAATAACGACAAATTATCATAATTCAGGCTAAAAGACTGCAGAGAATTTGCCCATCAGCGCAGTGATGGCTGAGTAAATACGGGAGCACAGGTGTGCAGAGCAAGTGATAGTCCTGTCTCTGAAGGTGACAGGGAGGTGGTCATGGAAAACAAACCCCCCACTATAAGCGTAAAAGGAAGGGAATGAAATGGAAACGACCGGCGGAGGACCCGACTTTTACACCACGGGTAACGTAATTAAAGCTACAAAAGCATCAAGTCCCTGCATTACACACAATCTCCACGTTAGGCTCCAGGTGCTGGAGTCATGGGAGTTACGGCAAGGACCAATAACAGGTCCTGCTCCCAGAGAATCTCATCCACTAATGGCTGACCCATGTGACACTTCTACTTGCTTGTATTCTTAACGCCACAAACACTTCACTCAAAGATGTCCTCACATTCACGACCAAGACAGGCTCCCACCTATATTTCCTATAAGGAATGCCTAGAAGACATGAAAAAGCTTCTTTTGGGAGATAATTGTTTTTGAGCTATACGATAAAAGCAGAATTGATACGACATTTTCAAAAATGCTGTTCTTTAAGTGTAATAAGGGAATTCAAAGGTCATGGGTATTGCTATCAAAGAGCTTCAATGGTACCGATCCTGCAAAAAAGATATTTTTAGCACAAAGCAGTGCAAAAAAGAAAACGTTTTTCTCGAGTCTGTGGTGCAGAACTCCACCATGTTGTTAAAAGAGACACTGTCATCTATTTCCACAGTGCACTGAAGCAGACAGCAACAAAAATACTTGGTCTGCTTGCAAAAAAAGGCCGATAGCCTTTGCTCAGACAGGCAGTCCAACACATGAATAGGTAGAAGCTTTGTTTTTCATGAAAAAAACAACAACTTTTGAAGACACCTCAACATGTCATCACACATACATTTTACTTATTTTTTTAACTTGTATTTCACTGCCAATTATGTGATTTGATCCTCCAGGCCTATTTTTTAAAGAATGGTCATTGTCTTTTGGTTTGGTGACTCTGAGCAACAGTAAATCATTAATGCATGCTGGTTTATCTATTAAGTCTCATTTGTTTCCTAAATGTCCAATCACTGCTCAAAACTATGTTGCCACGAGGATTCAGATAAAAAAAAAAATATGATAATTGACAGTAACTTGTGAAATGACCTAGCTGAGCATATGGTTATGTCTCCAGGGAGCTGATGCATTGTTTTGGCTAACAATGTTTATAAATCCCATAATACAGAAACACCGTATTATGCAGATATAAAATGTGCTAAATAATTATGGACAATGGTGGCAAAGGTAGAATATGAATGAGGGTTGATAACTGAATGCAGAAACTGATTTACATGCGACTGAACACAAGATTCCTGTATAATGATACTGAATCACTAAAAGGAACACATGATACAAGGTCAGCAGCAGACAGGTACTCTGATTTTATTTTTAAGATCATTAAATGTTTACTTTTTTAACTGTTGATTTCAACTAACAATTGGTCAAATACATCAGTTAGTAACATGTGATCCATATGGGTTTATTCTGATTGTGTGATAATACAAAAATAGAGTGGAAAGCATTCCACTTGTTCAGATTTCAAATTGTCATCTTAGCATATCCGTCCAGGACAGGTGCTCCTGGATTGTGACTGTTTTGAGTATGCAATGCATTTGTGCATCAAATACAGGTAAACACTTCACTTAATCTATAAAATATCACTACATCAAACTCAATTTCAAACTTTTTTTTTTAAAACGTAAAAAATGATTGTTCAATAATTTAATAATTACTTTATATTACTATCTGATAATTGCACCTGACCAATACTGTTTTTTCCTAAGCCAATAACAATTTCAACATTTGAGTGAAAACAAATTTGATAACCACATATCAACTAGCATAATTTAATTCACGCAAGTAAGTGACATCATTTTATAAAAAGATCCCTTCAATTTCGTTATTGCTGAGTTGTTATGACTTCAGTAACTATGCAATGGTGACTGTTCTAAATGATCTCATAAATCTTTAGAATTTCCATGGTGAAAGTTAAAATCACTGGAATAAATCTGTTTTAATATTGATAGATCTGCAAAAAGTTAATATCAGGTGGTAATATCGACCAGCTGATTGATCAGTCATCATTATACTAATATATATGACTACTATAGAAACGCATCAAAGGTGATCTCAGCTGCTATGCAATTCATTCATTAAAGTATACATAAGATAACTTCATTATATCGTCATTCATGAATGATAGCTATACTGTAAAGTGCCAAAAACACTCAGCAGTGCCTGTCTGAGACACAGCAGAAAAAGTTATTACTGCCAGGATCAGCTCAATATGTGACCTGAGGCGCAAGCAGAAATAACTACCCAACAAGCCGCGTGTGCAAACATTTCCTTAGCCCAGCAGAGGAGGAGGACAACAAGCACTGGAGGGCGAGAAGGCGAGAATCGATTGGTACAATGGCAGCTGTGATCATCTCAGCTCTATGGATCAAAAAGGCATGCTTAAACAGCTCCTGCACTGCTCGTACACAACAACTACCCCTTCCTTTGACACATCACACTTCTGGGAGATGTTCACACTCTGCGGACAAGCACTGAGCCACTATAACATAGACAGCTTCCAATTAGTGAACCTAAATCCCAAGTATGAATTGGCTACTGGTGTCATTTATTAAATACATTTGCTGTATTTAGTGTTTTTTCCAGAATGCCCATATCCATTTATTATGTATCTTTTGGGTCTGATTCTCCAATGTTACTAAAAAATGTGATGCTGATCAGCAGCCCACTCATTTCTGAGATTTGAGATGCAGCCTCTCACCAGCACATGTAATTATGTAGTCAGTAGAAGGTAATCAGCAGCCAGTTGCAAGATAATGTTGCTTAACTAAATCAAGATTGACTGAGATAGCTATCTTTTATATAATTTACATAATATGCTGGATGTAAACACATCAATGTCTGAAAGGTATGAAAACACACTCAAAACCTAATTTTCAGTAGTCAGTTAAGGATATGTAAATTAGGAAACCCCCGTACAGCAATATAACAAAAGGAATTTTCTTGCTTCTGAATACAAACAGTAAAAACACAAAGAACATTTGCATTGAATATTAGTATACGTTGAGTTATCAGAATGGTAGTTTAAAATGTTCTGCTCAAACCAATTGAGGGAACACTAAATTATCACAATATAATACCAAGTCAGGTAAACTTCAGGGTTATCAATCCGTCCATTAAAGAAGCACAAGTGATTTTGAATCAATTTCAACTGCTTTGGTGCAAATGAAAGTGACTACAGGTGCAACAGAGAGGCAAAAGAAAGACAATCCCCAAAAAGGGAATGGTTTCTATGTGGTTTCTCCTGGTGCAGGACAATGCCTCACAGGTCCAGAGTGTGTAGGCAGGGCCTGGAAAGCCAAGGCATTGATGCCATTGACTGGTTCCAAACACACTACTGAGTCACATTATGCTGTGATTTCAATGTTTTACTTTGATTTTCGGTAAATGGACCATAGGCTTTTCTAGTCTTTTCGACTACTCAAGGTGCTTCATCATGAGCTAATCCAACACATTCACACACATTCAATCCAGCCCTCAGTGGGTTCATGTTTGTGGTTTCCATTGACCGTAGTTACATTATTTTGTTCCCAAAAAAATTACGGACATCAGTCAAGATTTTCAACTTGAATAATTTGTTCACCAAAGTCTGATGTGGGATTGTCCCAATTTAAACTCAAAACGTCTGCTCTTTGATCTCATTGGGGCACCTTCATCTGAAGTGCAAACAAAGAGGAAGTACTGCTCAGAGACTTTGCCATGGAGTTTACTGCTCAACTTTAATTATAATGCAGCACAGTGCTAGAAATGTCAAAATGTGCACTGTCAGGCCAGCAGCTCATCAATGTGCTGAAGCGCCTTCCTCTGCATACCAGTAACCCTACAGTAACCGCTGTCAGTACTCTTAAGAACACCCCAAAGGGTTTTGGCAGCACAGCATAGCAAGGATTTAAATATGTCATGAGTTTTTAAGTCAGCTCAAATTCGGCCCTTGTACAACCTTGCTACTTTGAAGGCAATACCGATTCATTTATACTTTAAATACACCCCAATTAGGGATGTGAATGAGAGAAAATGAGGAGGCAAACAGAATGTCTATAGTAACATCTTTAAAAAGCAGAGCTACTCTATGTAGAGACTACACAGCTGAAATCAGGTAAACATACACCCCATAGCTACATTAACACATAGTGGATTCCCTACTATGCTGTGGACCTTGATTGAACAGTTTTGGAAAACAGTTTGGTGGTGTGCAACCAGACTTAAGTGTCTGTGAAGTGTCTATTCGGTAATCTGAAAGGCAGTGGAGCATCTGTACAGGGGCACAGCAGGCTCCTCCAGGAGCACAGGCAGAATGCTAATGCTGTAATGCTCACCTCCGTCCTTTCTCCTCCCTGAAACATACAAGGGCAATGCTGCATTAATCATGGATTCACATCCCTCCTCCTTCATTCTCACCTCCCTCCAAACACTCACACTCAGCCACCTCTCTGTTTTCCTGTGTTTCTGCTGTCATGACCACACACACACACACACACACACACACACACACACACACACACACACACACACACACACACACACACACACACACACACACACACACACACACACACACACACACACACACACACACACACACACACACACTTCCATCATATGCAACATTAAAAGAGAACTAACACAGACTGTAAAATTAAAATGACATGACCTAGAAAGCATCACATTTGTAATCAATGATAAATTAAATTGTCGACTAGATGTCCCTGATCCACAACCAAAAATACTGCATATTTCACACCACTTAACCCCCCCCCCCCCCCCCCCCCCCCCACACACACACACACACACACACACAAACAGTGCACTTCCAATTTTTTTGCTCCACTTCTCTGAGCAAAATGAGAAGGACAGATATACAGAAGCACACATTTTCATCTGTGAATTCCATTAAAAAAAACACTCAGATGCACATAATGGTCAAACCTGTGCAGAACATGTATGTGCAGGTCGTAGTTTCAAACAAAGTAACAAAATGGTGTCAACAGCCCAAAGTGGTCTGAAGAGAGGGTGAAATGTGAGCAATGACATCTCATTTTATTCATAATTAATAGATGTTAGAGAGGGAGGCAGACAGCCCTGTACCAGACAAGAGAGTGGGCAATTAGCTATGTTAACCCTGTGATTATGCGAAACCATGAGGACACTTTGTACAACCCTGACGCAAGAATTCAGGACAATTTTAATCGAAGTGGAATAATATTTCCAAAAAAAATTTGTACAGACGGATTTGTGATAATATGCTTCGAGGAAAAATGTGAGGAGTAATGTGCGGCCGAAATGATAAGAGATGTCCTAAGCCAATGCAGAGAATCTGCATCGGGGCCGACCCGGGCTTATATTTAGATCTCCTGTGGAAAATAAAGTGTGCCAATGTCAGTAAAAGGCTACACCTGCTTTTTCAATGTGCCAGATACATATTGAACAACTTTGCATGTCTTCTACTTCCTCATAAACAAAACTTTTGGATTGGACTCGGTCCAACAGATACTCAAAAAACGCGGATGGAGGCAAAAAAAACTTTGCTAACTTATCAACCCTGTTTTTGGGCTTCTCCTCTCCTCAGCAAGGTCAAAGGACAAGGTCAGGTGGACAATCGTCTTCCTGTGGCGGCTTTACTCTAGCAGTACCACGTTTTCTGTCATAATAGCTTATGCCAGAGCTTGTCGAAGGATACACTCAACAACCACTCGGCTACCCCATGGAATTCATTTGTAATTAAACCATTAAACAATAATCCCATTTCAGCACAGTATGCAATGTAGTCCACCAGCTGTTGAAGATATTATTGAGGCTAGAAATCACCTCATACTGGGCAACTACAAGCTGCACATACACAATAGGCAGCTGTCAGATGAGCAGCATGATCAATAGCCCCTTTATTGCTTTACCAGCCTGAGAGCGAGAGTCCATGTTTAGGCACTAATGCACTCCCCACTCTGATCAATACAGACAGCTGCTGATTTGAATAAAGAGGAGGAGATATGATAGTTTTATTTTAGGTCCTTAAGTGAACGCAGTCAGGGCATCAATATTACCACAAAAATGTTTTGGCTAAAATTACACAATGGGAATATCTATGTTGTCTAAGAATATAGCGGGTGATGTAGCTGGTGTCCTTCAGTCTGGTCAGAAAAAAAGAAAGGCTTTAAAAGGGCACATAGAGATGGACTGGGAGATGACAAGCGGGCTCCAAAAAGAGAGCTCTCTGAGGGAATGATAATGGAAAGTGTAAAACGGACCTTAGGAGAGGGATATTGGAAAGAAGATTGAAGTTGGTAAGAGGCTAGACAAAATGCATGGTGGGGAGAAATGTGTGGTCTGGAGGAATGAGAGACTTTAAGAAAAATGAAAGAAGGATGTGTGGCAGTGCAATAGCAATGGAAGTGGGGGGGGGTTGAAGCACTGATGCAGTTGTGCAACCCAAAATGTACCCATATACCCTGAAAATTGGCAAACTTGATACCGTAAATGTAATTATTATCGTTCTACGTCTGCTAGCTATTCAGAGAAGTGGCACATGCACACGAGTTTGGAATCCAAATCGTCAAATCAAAAATCTGAAAGCAAAGAAATTGCTAAAATATTGAGCCACTTGCAATATAAAGATTGTACAAAAGCAGGTGTGTATTTGGTGTGTCGGTGCATATTCACAGACAAATTGAGTCAAATAGATGTCAAAACTGAGCAGCATGAAAACAGCATGCTCAAGGTGAAAACAAGATTGAGACAAAGGATGACGCTTATAGACTGACAACATTGTTTCCTGCTGGTCACTGTGAAATGACAAATAGGGGGAGAAAAACAACAGCAAAGTGGAGGTCTGTGTCCTGGTCATATTGTTTCAATTTAACCTACACAACAGGTAGGCCTACACTACCTGTGGAGTCTCAATTAGAAAGCCATTAGCTGCTGACAGACTGAGGGCTAATTGCTGCCTCCGGGGAATTAATGGGAATGGGAGGATTCGATGTACAAGGACAAGAACAAACCATGAAATCCATCAACTAGCAACATATTTTACAAGGACAGGAAACCGTCTTATATTTCACTCTGCACCATTAGTGGAGTTTACACCTTTGATTGCTTTTACTGTCAGACAGAATGGCATTGAGACAAAACCCTGAAACAAAAAGCATGGCTTAACAGATGAAATTGACACATTGTCGTTTTTTTTGTATGCGTTTCTTTATCCGTCATCTAATAAAATTTGTTACGCACACGGAGTCGATGTGCTAACGTGATCGACAGAAACGTGAGGGCCTTTAGGGTGTTTGCTGATTCATCGTCTTATACATCTGTGTTAATTGTAAGTGAACAACAAAAGGACCCCAAACTATTATTACTCGTAATGATGTAATTTTCCACCTTCATTTTTATCATGGATATAATTAAAGTCATAGAGAGTAGTGTCTGTCAGCGAGAAACACGTTTTACATAATTTATCATAATTTCTAATTGGGCACATGAGGCTGATAATTCCTGAGCCTTGATATGAGTTCCATAATTTGATTTCCCCCAAAACAGTTATCATAAATAATTTCCAGTGTTCAAAAGACACTATCATCATATTCTGGGTTATCAAATATTGAATTCACAATCAGAATACCAATAAATGCAGGCGCAAATAGCTAATAAATAATAGAAACGCATTGTGAAATAGAAATACAGAATGCAGGTTGTTATTCATGTGCAGATGTTTGTTAAACAGGTAACAGACTACAGAGAGAAAACAATGCTGCTCTAGCATTGAGAATTGTCCATATTTTAGTATTTGTACAGTGCAAATGTGTACAGACAAGACAGACAAACTACATCAAAAGTCCAAAAATTAAAATCCAAATGCTCACGTCGCTTCATGCGACGGTCAAAGGAAAGCACATCTAATTTCTCTAAAAACATATTTCCTCGTTTCCTCTCTCCTTGCATAGTTCCCTTGGAAAAAATGCAAGATGTGGGATGCACCCATGGTGAAGTATTTATACCTAGAACCTCTAGTGGCTCTGTGCAGAACCTTTCCACTTTATATGCTAGCAAAAACCTACCTTGGGGGGTTCTACTGAGAACCCTTTTATATTCAAAGGGATTAATCTAGAACCCACCTGGGGAGTTGGATTGTAGCCGTTCTATTTCAAAAACATGATTATAAAACTGTTTTTTCCAAAAGGGTTCTTAAATGGAACCCTTAGTCTTACCAAGAATCCTTTAAAAACTCTTCATTCAAAAACAATATATATATATTTAGCAGCAAGTTCCGACAGCAGAGAACCAGTCTGATACCAGTTTTCCCCAAATATAAACATCTGCACTCAGAGGAGTCACTGCTTGCTAATTTTATAAATCAGTGTTCTAAACTATAAATTATTCTATTGATATCCAGTATTTCAAAACAAAGGGAAACAAAGGGGAATAAAACTCGAGCCAGTTTCAACAATCCAAATTCCTCCTTGCAGCTGCCATCAGGAGGCCTTTCCAACTCTTTGAAGGCAGCGTTGCCCCAAAGGCTATAAATCATACCAATACCATGTGGCTTGTTCTGGAAAGCCACTTGATTGATTCAGCCATTGTGGGCCACAATAATTACAAAAAAAACACTGTAATAGACTAAAATGTCTATAATGTTTAAATCAGGGATGCCAGGGTGAAATTGGACAGGGGGCCAGATTTCTTTCAAGTGAGACCTCAGGGGGCCGGATTACACTTTCGGACTGAAAAGGCCAAACATTGACTCAACACATGGATAGGTAGGCTATTTGAAATTATTCATGAAGGCCTACACATCAAAAAGAAATTGCATTGGCACCAAAATAGCCTCACAATGAGGCCTAAATTACATACATTACAAAGGAGGATGATTGACAGGCGCTCTCCTTCATACAATCACGTGCACACTACATGGCTACAGACGATCTCTTTTACAGCTGTCCTGTCTGCTCCCGGATTTCAAACCGACCAACATGGCGGCTCGTTTGGAAACTTTCTCTTATTTTACGACAATAGTTCACCGAAACGTGTTTTTGAAAACATTTTAAGCGAGAAATAAGCTATGCAGTTGCTGAATCTGTCTTTATTTTACATTGACAACATTCAATTTAAAAGATTTTCGAGAGCTTGCGGGAGGCAGCGGCGCACCGTCTCTCCATACTAGCCGTGAGTCGAATGCATTGCAGGGCATACCGTAAATCCTTTAATATAGCCTCAGCCAAAATCTTCGCGACGCTAACCTGACTGAATGAATGGGAAGGGTGGAAATAACGCTGCCTGTCGACACTTGCCCCGGCCAATGTGACTGGCCGATAATAGAATACAGGCCAGTATTAGAGGATTTACGGTATATATTTAAATAATAATAATAATACTAATAATAATAATAATTTAAAAAAATATTCTCCCCTTATCACCCGCAGGCCGGATGTGACGTACAGTCCATGTCCAAATAGTCCATAAAGGAAAGGTTTTTAGGTAGGTGTGCAAACAAGATAATTTAATACATTAAAACATAACATTTTTATAAAATAACCTGGTTAATGGCTCCTGAGCATTTATTAGAAAATAGTTAATTACAGCATGTTAGCCGGCGACTGTTGTTGATGGCTCAATTTATATTTTAATAACCTATTTAGAATGATTGGCTCTGATATAGCAACCTAACTATTCCCATTTAAAGCTCTGGTCTACGATTTGAAAGATTTGTCAATTGAGCTAAAATTGATCCAACAGTAGCCATCCGGTCCGCATGGCTACTATTAAATCAATTTAAATTTTTCGATCGAATCCTCGCTCACTCTCCTGCTCACGTCTCGTCCCGACTCACTTCCGTATTTGAAACTACTAGCGGGCAAGACGCTTGTTGCCCTGAGCAGTTCAGGTATGGGGGGAAAGCAGAGCGGCAGTAACAAGCGGCCCCTTGCCCCACCGGCAAAGGCTGAAAGAAAGAGAAAGCCTCGGGGTCATCATATGAACGGTGGCAAAAAGCTCTGCGAAGATATGGATCTGAAGAGCGATGCTGATACAGCAGAGTTTCTGTTGAACAGCATGAGACACACGCATTTCAACCTGTTCACACACCACATCTAGTATTTCTCACGCAGACAAATTACTGGGATTATAAAAAAAAACATTCTCTTATTTTACGCAAATATTTCACCGAAGTGTGTTTCTGAAAACATTTTATGCGAGAAATAAGCTATGCAGTTGCTGAATCTGTCTTTATTTTAGATCGACAACGTTCAGTTTAAAAGATGTTCGAAAGCTTGTGGGAGGCGGCGCCCCGTCTCTCGAAACTCGCCGCGACGTGAAGGCATTGCACTCACTCTGAACTAAGTTTAAAAAGTGACAGCCCTGGAACGGGTAATCTTTTGTCTTTATTGTGGATGTTGTGACACAGATTACTTTCATGCCGATGCTGGCTTATGACTGTGAAAGCTGCCGTTAGTTTGTTTTTGTGTTATTAGACGGCCTATTTCTGTCTCTGCATATATTATATTATATTATTATTTATTCGACGGAGACACTAGCCTGAAAGAACCTCTCAAATTGTAGACCACGGCCAATATAAATGGACCGACGGATTTTGGAAAACATTGCCATGGTTCAGAGTCCAGTTACTTTAAATGTATTATGATGTTGAGGTTGAAGTGGCTTAAGACTTCAAACAGCATGCGCCCCCACACATTCTGCATAGGGTTACTAAAATTTTAACAGTCTTCCCTTCATGCTGAAATTGTCAGAAAAATGCAACTCCTTAAACTCAAATATACATACAAATATTTCTCTGGGAATGGCTTTACTAGTATGAAATGTCAGGGGCAGTGGTTAGTCACTGTCAGCTTCACAAAGATTCATACTGTATTTAGGCACTGTAACGGCTCTCTGTATTTAGGAACTATAAAAGGATTTTTATCTTGTTGAGGAAAATTCCCCAATGCATTATAAAACAGTTCTTAAAAGCTTACTGAAAAGTCTTTCATTGAAAATATAAATAAGCTTAAATACAAAAAACTTTCACAATTCATCGCAAGCTGCAGCTCCCACTTGCTTTTGTTGCATTTCTGTTGTATGTTCATTGTATGTGAATTGGTGAAACTGGATATTGGAGAGGGTTAGCAGCTAAAAATACCAACCGGCCATCATAGACAAATTCAATAACACGCAAACCACTGTGAAAGTGTCAGCAGCATCATCTCCTACAAAGAAAGAGGCACCTAGATGTAGCCCCGCCCATTATCGCACCTTTTACATCTGCCACATAGACTTCCTGGCTGTGTGGGGGGGCTCTACGAGACCAACAAGGCTAAGCTGTGGCGGGTGATCACCCTTGGGTCCAAGGTCTGCGATGTGCAGTGCTCAACCCTCCAGCGGCTCTACAATCAGAGTGCAGTGATGAAAGCCACATCCTGAGCAGCTGTTTTCAGATCTTGCCCTCTGGCAGCAGATATGTAGCAGATCTGTATTCAAAACAAACAGGGGCAGGACCATCCCTTCTGCTGCTAAGCTCCCCAACAAACATTTAAATTAAATCTCAAAATGTATCGGACAAAAAAGTTATTTAAAATACAATTGGGGATAAAATCAACAAGCTGCAACTTAAATGTGACTGAGAGACTCTGACTCCAGGACTCAAATATAAACACATTTAGGATTTTGCTAGAAATTTTTTTGTTTTGTTTTTTTTTACATTTAATATAGAATAATTTGGCAGCAGAAACTGAGGTACAATACGGAATGTTACTCTGATTCTGTTGGCTTGCAAACAGTGTAGAGCCACAAATGCATGAGGCCATGTGTGTGTGGGCGGGTTGTCAGTGTAGGACATTTAATGGTATTTATATGCATTTCATACATTTGCTAAGATGATCATCACGGTTGCTGATATCTCCCGCAGATTCCATTACTGAAAAAGAAAGATAAAGAGCCAGATACATAACAGCCTACATTATGGTGATTATGAGTTGTTCCTCTCTACTCCAGGACATAAGAATACATTTTACTCCTATTATATGTTGAGCCTGTTTAACTGTGCAAAGTAAAATACACAGTATAGTGCTGGTTTCAAGGGTTGATCATGTTTTCTCCATCCAAGCTGACCTCTCTCCCCTCCCTCCTGACTATGAGGAGCTTGAAGCAAAGTAGAATGAAGCACATTTAAAAACAGTTCAGTTTCCATGCATTAAGCCCACGTCCCCCTAGACTCCCTGTAGATATTGACAAAAACAAAAAAGCACTTTAATGCACTCCTTCTCTCAGCCCTTTTCTTGCCCTTGAATCGTAGGAGATTAATAACGCTTCTTGGGACAAAAGCATGACATTTAAATGTATTCGTTTTGTTGATTCAACATATGTTGAAATTGCCCTCTTAATCACTAGTGAGCTTGTAAATGCGCGTACCAAATTTGACATTCAATTTATTGAGAATCATGCATCTTAATTATTTTTAATTAGTAGGAACACTCACACAAGACAGATGACATGATTAAGTGTCAACCCTGTCTTCTTATTATTCTATTTCCCTCTCATCCAGATGAAACCCCTTTTGAATTTAGCGTCCGAGAGAATCACTTTGATGGCATTGGAGAACGCTAATCGTCAAAAATAACATTATTGTCTAACAGAATGAAGGAGGCTGATATAGTCTGTTTATAGTCTGCATGGGGATAACACAATTTATGACTGCAAAGTGATTAAGCGCCTTCCAAAAAAGAGCCGCTGAGCTACTGATACAAATTCAATATGGGCCTCAGACCTATTGACCACGAATGGCACCAAACCAAAGTTAATAAATAAGATATTTTTCTACTGTAACTATGATAGCCTTTCTAGAGTATAACTCACTGCAAGGTGATGTTGAGTTCTTTTCCAAGAATTAAATTACATTACTGTAGCAGGTGTTGAGTGACTCAGTTTCCTCTCTGGAAGAGCGAATGGCACCAAATGGCTTTGGCCTCCAATTTGTAAATTCTGAGAGCAATGGGAAGACCTTCAAAGAATAAAATAAGTGTTTAATTAGATAAACTATTGAGGACTTCACCCTCTGAAAGCTTTTTTTAATTTCAAAGTCACAGCGAATTTCAAAACAAGATCAGTAATCTCATATTAGCGCGGCTAACATAAAGTCATTGGTTGCAATGATTTTATTGCACGAGTTGTGTTGGACATTTGTATAGTGATCTAACTTGATCAGTGATTTAACTTAATCAGTTTTGGAAGACGACTTTCCCTGTTCATCTGTTGCCCTCTCTCTCTATCCATCTCTTTCTCTTGTAGCATTGCGCCTGCAAGATGGGTTGATATTAACATACATTATTCATCCGTGTGTCCTTTCTGTCATTGCAGAGCTGAGCTCTGAGCAGAGGGGTGCGAAGCAGAACTACAATCAATCAACCAGGGTCTGACACTCGACACAATGGGATATGTTGATTGGATGTCACTAGATATCCATGCAAATAGAAAAGTGTTGTGGGCCAATCTTTACACACTGAGATTGTCTGGTCCCTTTTCACACCAGCAACATCTGAAGTCCATTGGTATTCTACTCTTTAATGCACCAAACCACCTGTTTCAGAACTGCCACAGTGATGGCCTGATTTGAATACTGGCACTATGTGAGGCACTTTAAGTGTTAATTATGTTGATATAAATGCAAAAAAAAAAAAAAAAAAATAACACGTTACTTTCTCCTGTGAGGCTTGCTTTTACAGGTGTTCCAAGTGAGATTCAATCAACCTTAACTGCATAACATTGTCACAAGTTGCTCATTTCAACTTGATGAACACCACCTGCTCATGAGTAGGTACACATTTATGAGATGCTCCCCCGGCTAACTGGGGTACATCCATTTGTGGAAGTTTCACTCACAAAAATGTTACCAAAGAGTAAAATACTGTATTCACAGTGCTGAGCTTGAAGTCCTGATGCAGCAGATGAAAACATAAAATACTTAGTAGTTTCAGTAGTTGTAATAGAAGCCCTAAAGCAATCAGAACATATAAATACAGTTACAACACGTCATCAGAGCAGCGCTGAATATACCGTGATAGAATAACAAGGGAAGTTAAATGCTCAAAACTTAAAAGGTCTGATGGACTCGAGAATTCCATTTGCAATGTTGACAAAATTGTAAGAAGAACAGAATTGGAGAATGCAAATCTTTTAAACTATTTGTACAGGCCACGTAAAAACAAATCTTTTTGTACAAGTGGTCCTTGCATGAGGCCCATATTGCTTTTTGTCCGACTTTTACGTATACATCTTGATTTATGTATTGGAAGATGAATCACATTCATTTTCAAGCAATAATTGAAAGCAGACAGAAGACATTTGCAGGAGGAGGTCCGAAAGTCGTCATAAAATGCTATTTCCAGGACCTAGGTTTGCATTTGCTGATACACTGCCTTGAATATTAGCATTCCATTAATTAACGCAGTTGGGACATTTTCTAAACACATGGCTATGACGTGGGAGTTAATACTTTCAACCCAGAAAATTGGTCCAATTTCTGCAGCACACTTAATGAGGCTAATATAAGTAGAAAACTTGATGACGTAAAACTTGGGCGCACATGTGCAAATCCAGTTGTTTTAAAAAACCTCATTCTCAAATGTAATTAGGAATCTCAAACAAAAGGGCTGAAATGGGGAATTGGTCCCCCTAAACATTTGTCTGATCCTTATTTATCAGAAAAGTCAATTTCATGGCTAATAGGTTCATTACTGTGGTCATGCTCGAAGGGCCTTCGCTGATAAAACTCACTCAGGAGTTGAGCGCTAAGCTGCTGGAGCACAGCTCTTAGTTCTCTCTCCGTCTCTCTGCTTCTCTTTGTCATGGCAATATTACAGTAGAGCTAAACTTTGACCTACCTGTTCATACGACTCCTGTATTTGAAGGCTATTGTCACTGCTGTGTGGCGCAAATCCAACGACACAAGAGAATTCTCCTTGTGTAGGAAAGGGCACCGATTTGGCTCAGCTGCTCCATTCACTACAGACAATTTATCTGCTGTTGTAGGGGAGAGAGTTTCTGTAAAGGTCCAGCAAGACAAGATGGGTCTGTACCGCATACTAATGACAGCTGAGGGTTTCTATTCTATCACATAGCCTTGTCAAATCATGCATTCCAGCCATGTTGTCATACTGTCATGCTGTGGTGGAGATGGAGCGCTTTATGAGGCGATGCTTTGCTACAGCATGCGTGAAGCTCCGAGGTGTGTACTAAATGGAATTATTTATTGTCATGCAGATAGGACCTTTCTACATCATGCTTTTTTCCCCGTTTTCTTTCTCTTTTACAGCGAGTTAACATACCACATCTCAATATCCTGATTCAGCAGGTCTTGACAGGTTGATGACCGTGAAAGCGGCTTGCCAGCTCTCACCTGCTTAATCCCACATGCATGTGCAAAGTGCATTAACACAAGGTGCTCTCTAAAAATCTCATTACACTCTCTGCTCTCTTCCCAACTGCATATTCCGATTTAAAATGCGTCTGTCAACCAAAGTGCAATTAAATCGTCAATATGTGTATGCACAACTTGGCTGGGCTAGTGTTCTCCCTTTCATCTGTTCTAATCAAACGCTCTCATGTAATATTCACCAGAAGGCTCTGGTCTTATCATAATGAACCATGAGGGCTAAATAATCCACTCTTTTGTTCCCAATCTGATTACTTCCTCATTTTTCCCCTCTCTGCCTAGATTTCCGGCTCCCTCTTCACAATTCGTCATTCACAACCTTCAAGGGCACTGTTCAAGATTTAACCATGCGTGTTAAGCACTACATGTACCTCCAGACACACACACACACACACACATATATATATGACTAATGGAGCTTGTAACGCTGTGGTCAGGAGGAACAAAAGAACAGCGGTTCATAGGTTTAAAAGCTATTTGTTTGAGCAGGATCACTGCTCCTGTCTAATCCAGTATAACTGACCGGCCTCACCGGTCCGTATTGATTCTCAGCTTAAGTAGAAGATAGATCCTCAGAAGAGAGATGGAGTTAATATCTCTGGCCGCCAGTGAAAGAGAATTACACATATTTAAACATTGCTTCTGCTGGTGGAGAGACTTTAGCGAGAAGAGTGGAGATGAGATTTGAATCAATACCTTGTATCTGTATTTACCACACAAATTGACTCGCAACTGGGCCAAATGCTTCCAGGGCTCCAACTTTTTACATTGGTTGCATTGGTGCGCCTAACTTTTTCATTAAGCACATCATTTAGGTGCACCCAACATTTTTCACTGACAATTTTGGCACCGCAATAATACACCTATTATAGCCTTTCTTGACAGTTCCCAGATACACTGGTAATTTCTTAACACATTATGTTAATAACTGTAAATAGGAATAAAGGTATTTAAATCTCAAAACAAACAAACACAATAACCGCAGTTGTTTAAAAGTGAACTTAAAAAGTGGTGAGGTTTAAAGTGCTCTTCTTTGGCTCTATCATAAGCAGTGTTACATTTTATTATAATTTCTGACTCCTCACTGCTTCGGTTTGTGGATGTAGGAAAAGCAGTGTTCCCAGCCATGCTCTGGCCGTACTCTTTCCAAGAAATGCAATGCATATTGTTGGCCGTTTAATCATATCTGAGCCACCGAAATTGGACAAGCAATTCCTCCCAAAACCCATATACTTTGGCCTGTTTGGAGCTGGTGGGCTCTGACTCAGGAGTTGGATGAGGCCATCGAGGATGTTGAGGATGTTGAGACATGACTGGGCACTTTACCCGTGTGTCTGTGCTGGGTCAGGTGTTATGCATGTGTCTTTACAAAAAAAAAAAAGAAAAAAAAAAAAAACTATTCATCAATCACTTTGTCGCTCAAGGAATAGGATAGCCTACAAGGCGTGGTTTCCGTTGTATATTAAGGCTTATACACTATGCCTTATATCTTTTTCCCCACCAACATTCAGTGAAGAAAAATTCTGGGGTGAGAGCCAATCAGAGACGAAGGCCCGCCCTATAATCTGTTTCAAATTGGCTACCACCATGGTATTCTTCTTCGCTGTATGCTGGTGGGGGGAAAAAAACATAACGCTATACACAAAGACAAACCAGCTAAATGTTAACCAGTGCGACCAAGGAACATTTTTAGTCACATTTCACAGCATTTTGGTCGCAATCTGGAGCCCCGGAAGAAGATTTATAAAAAAAGAAACATTCAGTTTTCAGTTGGGTAAACCAGAAAGAAACGCTCCAAGAGTAAGTGCTCCTTAGCAAAACAGCAATCAGCTCTATAAATAGCTTCCACAGACCGTTCTGGCCAATTATTTATGAATAATAATGGAATGACTTGCATGGAGACATGTCACAGTTTAAAACAACATCATCAATCTTTCCCTCCATCTTAGCTCTCATTGCCCAAAGGGAGTTGGTGGGAGTGGTGGTGAAAGGAAATGGGGTGGAGGTGTTAGAGGTAAAAAAAGAGATGCGAAACAGAAAAATCTGTTATTTTGAGCAATGTGTGAGGTGAATGCCAGCCTGGGTAACCCACACTGACACTTAACACGTCAACATCAACCAGAAGGAGAGGCTCCAGAAATAGCAAGAAATGTCTTCATCAAACAGTGTTTCAGGGTCAAAAGAAATTGTGAGGTGAAATTATTTATGGATGAAAGATGCGTCTTCCTTCCCTGCCTCACATTGTAAATAGAGAACATCACTATCCAACTGCTCCTGGGAATAAAGAGAGACGTCAGCTCTACCACATTGAGTCACCCTTTCAGATGTATTTAAGTTACGCTCATGGCAGTATAGGAATGAATGCCTTTGGCTTAAATCAACAACGATATAGTGATAATACGGACAATTAAATAATATTTGAGAACTGATGGTAACAACTCCATGTGGCTGTAATGCGACGTCTAGCAGTTTATTACAGAACTGCCATCATTAAAAGTGCTTTCTAATGCATGCCGTCTCCGACTATAATGACCAAAGCCACTGGAGCGTATTACATTTTGGGAATTGGACAAGCTTGGCCCGTCATCAAACATTACTCAGCATCAGTGTTCAGTTTAGTGTAAATATCAACCGTGGGGCCACACAGAAAAGCCTGTGCCATCCTTCAAGCATTTCCTTTATACAATGAAACACTCAAGTATTATTGTGCGACAGTCATGGTGATAATGAAGTTGGTTGAGGAATGAGTTATGGAAGTTCCTAGGCAAGTGTATAACTTGACCAAACATAAAAAATGAAATCAAAGTCTAACCTACAGCTAAGTTACTAACTTATAATACCATGCAATATCAGTATACTTGCATTGTGCTGTGCATGGATGGTACATCCTTTGCCTTCAGAATTAAGAAAGCATGATGCAGCTCATGTGATATATACTGTATAAATATAGATATATAAAATATATATCGGCAGATATGGTGTATTGTATATTTGAGCTGCACACAGGGAGAGAAGACATACAATTGGCCCTTTTAACGATACGAGCACACCTCACCTTTGCATTGCAAGGCTTGATGGTGTTCTACACATACAGTATGGCTCAGGGCATTCATAATACCACTGAAGAAGAATAATTGTCAGTCAAAATCAATCAAGTCTTCAATAACAACTGTTCAGCCAATCAGGGAGTCATGACAGCAGAGCTCAGAGACTATGAATCCCAAGCAGCCCCACCTTAATCCTCATTGCAGAAACCGATTGTTGGCTTAATAATCGACATAATTAGTTGCTGTATGAATGCAGGGATCATCTCCATGCATTTTCTACTCCCTAATTTTTACTCTAAATCCTCCATCGAGTCTGGCATACGGAATACATTTACATCAAGGCAATTCCCCTTGAGTTCTCCTTGACTTTTCTGGGTCAGGATGATAAGACAAACCTGGGCTGGTTTTTCTTATCTAGAGCTGAAAACGACTTGCATGACATTTTGGCTTCCATTGACTGTCGCTTGTTAAAAAGAGAAAAAAAAAAAAAGTGCACATATGCATTAAAGGTCTCAGCCTGCATAATACAATTGAAAGTACAAAGAACGTCATCTTCTATTGGCCCAAAAACATTCACATACCACGGCTCCAGAATGCGGACAAAAATCGGTGAAGTGAGACTAAAAATGTTCCTTGGTCGCACCGATGCTCCTAACATTTAGCTGGTCTGTCAATGTGTGCAGTGTAATGGGTTTTTTTTCACACCAGCATACAGAAAAGAAGAAATACCACGGTCTGAGCCAATCAGCGGCAGAGAAGGGGCGGGCCTTCATCTCCGATTGGTGAGACCCCGTCTCTTCTAGCTGAATGTTTGTGGGAAAAATAAATCAGGCGGAGTGTATAAGCCTTAATATGCAACGTATGAAACTGTAGTTATCCTCCTTGTGCGACACAAAGAACGGTGCTGTTCCCGTGCTCATCATGGGCGTTAACTGCATCACCACCTGTCTCCCCTCGCACCGTAAGATGCCGCTGCTGTCTCATTGGGCACAGAGCTGGTGTCGTGAAGCGGGCGGTCGGGTTGGTAGTAGTTTTAAGAACCGGTAATTTGATCCGGTCTCCGGTACGCCGCGGGCGGGCCGACATTTTGCATTTACTGCAAAAAGTAGTCTGGAGCCCTGCATACATACAATACAATGACCCACACAGCTCCAGGTGGAATACAACTGTATAGAAGAAAGTAGAAAACTGGTGCATGAATAGTGACATATCCCACAACATCATTAAAAAGAATATCTCCAATTGAAGACAAGATAAAAAGGTATTTGGAGTAACTGGATGAAAATCTAAATCTAAAAAAATCTATTCTGGAAGAAAACTCTTTTCAAGTAGTGCATTTTCTTCAAGTGAGAGTCTTTGGGAATTGATTCAGTTCTGATTCTTTGTGTCGATTTAAAATCAGTGTTCCAAACCTTTCACTTTGGAGGTGCTCCGCTGTGTTGCTTCCAACGTTATGTTACAGCAATGGAGAACAACATTAAACAGATTGTACATCAAATCATTTATTTGGTCATTTTATCAGAATAGGCTCCACTTTGCTATGGTTATTCACAAAGTACTTCACCTTTTCTTGAAAATGTAATTAGTCCAGGTCGTGCACAGTTCCACCTTTGGTCAGTCACTTTAATAACATAGAAGATAAAAACTGTGAATCTCTGTGAATCAACACTTCTCCCTACTTTATATTGTTTCATTTTGGAAACATGGAGTCCAAACACAGTGCCAGAATAAACATCCACACAACAAAACCATCTAAGCGGCCACAAAGTGGTTCAGATCGGCCGTGTTCCATGCAGGAATAGATGACAGCATCTCCTCGTTGCTGCCTACACTTAGTGTTTTCTTGTAAATGGAAATTGTGTGCCACCTGCTACAGTAGAGCAAGCCAGCAGCCTCTAAGCCAGGCCCAGACACACATCTCCTGGTCTTCAGAGTGTGTAGGCGGACAAACTCCTTTTCACTTGGCAACAGCCGGAATGTCTCCCTAGTATATGCGTGTGTGAACTTCAGTGCCTCCTTCAACAGGCAGCTTCTTCCTATATATGTCACTGTCATCTTTTGACAGAGAGGAGAATTTAACAGCATCGTTTCTGCCCTCCCCCATGAACCACAATGCAACCTGATATAGTGCAAGATCACAGGCGGAGAGAGACAGAGAGGGGGGGGATAAAGAAAATCAGACATCTAAGGGATGAGCAGAGTAAAGGTACAAGGAGGAGAACATCAGGGCCACTATACTGTACCCTTAAACAAATTGACATTATTATGCAACGGACGCTGTGGGATTTGGTTGCATAAAAAGTCAAAGACAGAGGAGGTGAAGGCACAGTTGTTGTGCTATCTGCTGTACAAATAAAAAAACAAAAAAAGAGCGTGAGCGAGATTTCCACCCTCTTAAAAATGACACCTTGTAATGCAGACAGATGGCCTGATATCATCCATCCTGGCCGTTTTTCCCCCTATAATTTCTTCCAAACGCACAACCCTACGCTGGACTGACAGGGCCCTGTTGCTGGCCATCTGCTTGCCATGTTTGGCACTAGAGCATGCACTTCCTGTTTGAGATCTCTCCTGTCGGGACTACTCACAATCTTGACATATTAAATTGCAAAGGATTCAATCTTTACATTTGGGAGTTCCCCCAAATATGTTTCATTTCATGCCGTAGTAATTCTCCATCTCAAGTAATACAAAAGCAGCCCTTGAATCAAGACTGAGCCGTGGTTGGATGTTTGTTTTGCCAATGCCTCCTTGTGAATTTCTTACAGAGACAGCAGAAATCCAATCTCTACCGATCATCCAGCCAGCAAAAGAAATTACAGTCAATTCGTCAAGTGGAACCAAAATCTAATCTGTTTGTTTAATGATACGCAGCTCCTATCTACAAGGCCCACTAAACAGCCTGTTTAGAACTCCCTATGCCTTCATTGCTTATCACAACCAACATTTTAATAACCCAAGAATGTATCTATCAGTGTCAGAGCTGTCATGGTCTAAGTATATCATAGTTATAGCTTCAGTGTATATGAGCAAGTCAGAAATTACAGGCAGATAAAATGTAGTGTATATTCAAGGTGTCCCATAGCATGTGATTGAATTAGTGGAAGGCAATCAGATTGCTCTATATCAATTATATGCCATGCTAACTACACATTTATAATGTTTCGTTGGATTTGGCCATTATGGGCAATGTTGCAATTCTAGGGTTTCAACTAAACACTTTTGTAGATTTATCGGTCAACACATTATTAATTGGATTAAAAGAAAAAAGCTAAATTGTTCCAGCTTTTTATTCACAAAATGATTAATTTCTGCATACATCGTCTTGAATAATGCTCTTTTACCACAATAAAACAAATGTGTGACATTTGTGATGCAGCCATGCACTGAGAATAGAAGGGAAATGTAATATAGTCCTATAGTTGATCAGATATTGCTCAAGTTTCTGAAGAAATAACAGATTTTCTTGTCTGTCTCCAAACTCAATAACAGCACGCTATCCTCCAGTGTCTCTCTGACCTAATTTCAGTTGCTGTTAGCTAAATCATCTGCAATTACAGGTTAATTTGAAAACAAACATAACAAATAGAAATACCCTCTGTCGTGTAATCGTGTGTTTGCCTCTGCACTTTCCCCCGCTGACTTTTCTGTTTGCATCCGAGCTCGGCTGAATTCATTTCCTGCCATTCTTCACGTGAGCTACACAAGGCGCGGCATTGGATGGCTTACCTCCTCCACAGACCTACGGAGGAGGAAAGTACGGCATAACATAGACCCAAATAATGATAAAATTTGTTGCCAACTCTTTTTGTAATCTGTTTTATTTGATCAGTTGTTGCAGCCCCACAGAGTTCAATTATTTCTCTAGGCAACATTGGATTTACACAACTTTTGCTTCAGTGTGATTCAGTATCTATAATCTATTTTTAGATTAGCCTAAAATACATTCCTATCAACAGTTCACCACCGGGATTCCATCAATATACTGTATTAATATAAATGTCAACAATAAAAAAATGATATGACACTGATTGAAGATTTTCTTTTTTCTGTGTTTTCCCTGAGGGCCGTCAGTTTTTCAAAAACCTTAAACTTGGATGAATACAGTGCTTGAAGTGGGCTGGTACTCTTTTCTGCCCTCTAATATCAAGTTCTCTGGGCGATTCATAATGGCCATTTATAACAGCGACGTGCCAACGTTATGAAAACAATGTAGAGAGCATCTGGACGAGCCAACGCACGGCACAGCACGGCACACAGGATGAGAACCAGAGAGCTATCATTTATAAATACAATGTTTCTTGTCCTTTTTGTAAAGTAATTATTGAACTATTCATCATATTTTCACATTTAATCAATGAAAAACTGTATCAATCTGCTATTTTGATTTACAGAATATCATTTTACAGGGCATACAGTTCCAGAAAAAATTCAACGTTCAGAGGAAGGCATTGGAATATTACTGGATTATTAGGGTCTATTACAGACGATGTATAGCCCAAGTATAACAATGTAACAATAAACTCACAAAAGACAAAGTATAACATGCTTAAAGAAATAATAATAAAGTAGGAAGAGATCGTAGAAACTTGTCGACACGCCAACATGTGAATAAGGGAGTACTGGCATTTATTTGTTCCCTACTTGAAGCACTGGATGAATGGGACCTAGTGTAAGAATACATGTCCTGATTGACTACTTGTGCTGCTTCATTTGAATGACTGTAAGGCAGTTGCGTTTCACAATGAAAGCCAAGAGCTTGGTGTCAAATTCAAAATATTTGGCAAATTACACCTCAGATAGTTTGGTGTCAAGATTATCCTCTCAGTCCAGCTTGCTAGTTTCCTCCACATAACAATGACAGTAGCCTTGTTCATTGGGAAGAAAAACAAGATTATGCAATAGATTAGAACAGTGCATTTTTAAACACCCAGTGCTCAAGTACAAGACACAGCCTGTTGCGATTATGCACTGTACATTTTTAATTCAATCAGATCAAACGGATATAGAATATTCAATATTTTCCATCTTTTAGTAGTAGTTTGAATTTCAACCCTATCAGCCACCTCCGTTTTACATTATCCCCCTCTTAATTCAATTTCAAAGTCACCCTGCCTGGAATCCTGCCTGGATAAAGTACCATCAATTCATATTCTGCAGAGATGAATGAGAGCCTGAGAACATCAGCATCCTCCATGCTGATAGAGAGACTAATTCACAGTGGAGGCAAACATTTCTTAATGGAAAATGATCGCTAAATAACTAAACGCCACAGAGAGATTGAATGAACTAGTGCTACCAAATAGAAATGTTTGATAAAACTACGCACACGCCGCAGGATGTGCATGTTACATGGCAGTTTATGAGTCAGCCACTGTGGCATCAGCGAGGACGCATTGATTATATAGAAATAGTTTGGCAATCTCCTTTAACATGACTCAGAGGGATGCAAAAAAGAGCACGAATAGCAACATTCAGATCATTTTACATTGTATATGCTTTGACACACAAATGCACACATTTCAGTCACACAGTGGTGTGAGAGTGTGTGCCTTGACAATGAGAAGTGCTGATGGCAGTGACCAGGCCTGTGTTACCTTGACCCTGTGCCAGACAATCACGGGCAACAGCCTGGTACACCAGAGGCAGGGCCAACACCCTACTGCTGCCACCCACACAGGCTGTTACACTCCTGAGCAAGAGTCATCCCACTCATGCCTGGGAGAATGGACTAAACTCTACCTGGTGTCTCTGAAGCTCTAAAAGGCGAAATGAACTGCAGTGATTTAAGGACATCAGATTCATTCTGAAGATGGCAAGAAAAATTATGGTTCAATCCACACCTTTTAAAAGTTAGAGTTATATACACTACATTATAATAAAGAGATCCATTCACTGCTGCACATCCTCATAACAGTATACACAATAAGCATATTAGTGCTGCAATTAACTCTTAATTACATAAATCCATCTACCCATCCATTTCCATCTGCTTAGAAGTTCATTCCAGACATCCCTCTCCCAGCAACACATTCCAGCTCCTTCTGGGGCACCACAAGGCATTCCCAGGCAAGATGGTGGGTTCATAATCCCTCCACCCGGAGGAAGTTCATTTCAGCTGCTTGTATCTGTGATCTCATTCTTTGGGTCACTACCAAAAGCTCATGACCATGTGAGGGTTGGAACGTAAATGAACTGGTAGATCTGGAAGAGCTTTTCCTTCCGGGCTCAGCTCCTTCTTCCCCGTTCACAGTTCAATACAAGCCTGCATCACTGCTGCACCAAACTGACTGTCCATTTCATGATTCATTTTCCCCTCACTCGTGTACGAGACCCAGACATACTTGAACTCCCTCGCTTGGGGCAGCGACTCAATCCCAATCTGGAGGGTGCAGCTCACCTGTTTCTGGCAAAGCACATGGCCTCAGACTTTGAGGTACTGACCCTCATCCCAACTGTTCATTGTTCATATGCTAGCTGCAGGTTCCTCCTGTATCAGAGGTTCGACAATCAGTCGGAGCATCCTCTTCAGCATCCTGGAGTAAACTTTCCAGGGGAAGCTGAGCAGTGTGATACCCTGATAATTGGAGCACACTCTGTTCCCGTTTTTGAAAATAGGAACCAACACCCCGGTCTGCCACTACACAGGCACTGTCCTCTAACCCTAACGACAATGAAGAGGCGCGTCAACTAAGACATCCCAACAATGTCCAGAGCCCTAAGCATTGCAGGTTGAAGTAACAGGTAATTATGCTGGCTTCAAATGTTTTGGCACACACCCAGACACTTTTGGTTTAAACGTAAACCTGAAATCATGAGTCACCACCATGTCAAGTAGCTCAAAGTTTTCTGAATCACAATCTCACTTTCAGAAATAGCAAACAGTCGCGCGCACGGAGATAACACACAGAGATAACCGCGCGGCAGTACAGTGAAATATAAACAAAGATATTGACGGACCACTAGAAGCGATGACGTCATGGCAAAGATGCATTCATGCTGCTCACTGCTAGCTAGATCGACCCGCGTCTCCATCGGCTGATTCATCTGGAACGAGACCAACAGCAGGATGTACATGAGAAAGTGAAAACGGATCTGACGGTGAGACGAGGAGGGCGTAGCCATGGCTTCTTTTATTATTACTTATCTAGAGAGCTGTCAGCTGTTGGTAACAACATAGTTATTGGTAATGTTTTTGGAACACCCTCTAGTGGACCGGAAGTAAAACAACCACATTGCTGATAATGGCATTGGCAATGTATACGCCTGTGTAGTGTAGATCATATTAATAATAGGCTGAATTTTAGCATTGAATAAATAACAATTCAGTACATTTATAGCAATGTTTAAGTAAAGCTTAATATTACCTTATACATAAAATTATCCCAGTTTCTTCCACACAGTAAGGCATACAGCTTATTGATGAAACATTGATATTGGTGCAATACTCAAAACCAGTCAATACCAAAAACCCAGGTATCGGCATCAAGACTGAAAAGTCAGTATTGACCCTGGTGGGAGGAGGAGCTGGGGTGCTGTGACGATCACCAGCTGGTGTGACAGACAAAGGTGCCGATCTTTGTGCCACAGTAGCTTGAGGCAGGTCTTAATGAAGAGGTAGCAGCTGAGAAAGAAAGGGTCATCTTGGCTGTCAGAGCAAAGGCAGCAGCCCATTAGTGGTGGTGTGCAGACAGGAGAGGCCTCGCTGACAAGGTGTAACTAGGGACAGGCACCAGTCGACAGGTAGCACCGGCTAATTATTGTTAGGTGCTAGCAAGGGAAGTGAGAAGGAAGAGAACCACAGGAAGGCACAAGACAGGGCAGAAAAAAAGGCAATTTGAGGGAGGGAACAGGAACAAGAGGCTTGTCATGTCGTCTATATCTATAAAGGTGAAATATTGGAACTCTTCCCTGGAGTCATTCAATTTCATTAGAAATAGGACAGTTGTTAAGAGCAAAATAAATGAGTGTACAGGGAATCAGAGTTGAGCTTTCCTTATACGTCTTTACACAATGTGCAATGTATACTAATTTATTTGTGTATGGGTCTGAATACATGCTTACGTGTACATGGGAGAGTAATTCTGCTAATTCTGATGGGCCAGTCGGGGTTCACTGGCCCATCTATTTGAAGTTGATCCCTCCGCCCCCCTGAAGACTACAACTCAAATTAGATATAGGAGAGAAAAACAAGCACCAGCAACCACAAGGCCACAGTGTTCTAACTAAAAAGGCTTCTTTCCATTACTGATCAGCGCATGTACGTATGAGCCGTTAGCATCTTCTCCCTTGACACCAAATTACACACTTCACCATCTGTGTTGCCTTAAAAACAGTTGACAGAATATAACCAACCCCAGAATTAGAGATAACATGTTTTTTTAACTAGAAAGGAGAGAGAAAACTTCAAAGTAAGCTCTATTTCCACCTTTTTAATAGTGAAGTAACCCAACATGGGCAAATTACTTGAAGGAAATGCCAAACATGGCTCCATAATGGCATGCTACTCTGTGACAACAGCATAAAATGGCCGTAAATGTCATTGTGCTCTATTAAGAAATCCTTTGTCTATGTTGCTGTGGCGGCGTGGCCTTATGCCTAATGGTCTATGTGGTCCTTGGAAAGTCATTTCTTTCCAGAAGGGAATTCCCTCTCTGGTGGGTCCTCTATTGGTACTAGGGATGCAACGGTTCTCAATCTGATATTGAACTGTACGGTACGCCATGCACTGTTCAATATGCACTTGTGAATTGAGGTATTTTCGATTTCCATGCTTTGTATTTCTCTGTGAATTGGCTCTATCGGGGCTTTAGAGGAGCACTTGAACGCAGCATTTGTTCACGAGCTGTGGATGCCTAGCACGGACCACGGATAGTTGGACCTCTCGGGTAACAGAGAGTTATCTCACTGTGACGGTTCGCTATATGTCGGAGTGGAAGAGCACAGTACCAAACCCGTCCCCTGCATGAAAGCCATACAAGCGCTCATTTGGCAGAAAAAAATGACCAATGCAGTCACTGAGTGAAAGTTAACATTTGAATAACACTTATATTTTATATATATATATATATATATATATATATAATTTATTTTTTTAAACATACTTTTATTTATTTTATTAAACACCCTTGAATTTTTCTGAATGTTAAAAAAAAGGCTTAGCTCATAAGCAAAACAAATAATTAATTTTGGAATATATATGAATAGCATTTTTTTTCTCCTTACACACAAAATGTACCAAATCACAACCGAAACCGTAACCCAAGAACCGAGGAACGTATTGAACCGTAGACTAACTGTATTGTTTCATCCCTAGTTGGTGCTGAACACAGAGATAAGACTACTATTAGTACACAGTCAGGAGCCAATAGGGCTGACATGCTTAGATCAGACAGCATGGCGGTCCCAGCTCTTGGTAACACAAGCGCACTAAGACAAAAACACACGTGCACACACACACACACAGATCTACTGCCTCAGGGGTGGAAATGTCCTCTACGCAAAGCATGCATAATCAATTTTTTTCTGATATGCATTTAAAACAAAGGGAATTCAAAATCCGCTGACCCAGTTTTGCTGAAGTTGAAAAAACAAACTGTTTACTTTAGTCCTTAAACTAGTTGTTGTTGTTGTTGGAGGAGAGTGGCTCTTTTAAGAAAATTGTGCATTCTCCAGTAACATGAACTCCCAGGGGTAGTAACATGGCCAGATGAAATGAAATGACAAACATTGAGTGCTCTGATGGCCGAGTGCCTGAAGACGAGCATGAATGTGTGCGTTTTGTGTTTGTCGGCAGAGTGTGAGTGGATGTCCTCTACGTGCTTCCCCAATGATCCAGCCCTCCACTGTACTCGCACCTCCCCATGAGTGTGGGGTCCCCCATGCACTGCCTTGCGTTCCCACGCCTTGGCCGATGCTCTTTGACATGACTAACGTAAACAGATGTTGTGCCGTGACAGGAAGTGGCCGACTTCTGAGGGGCTGATGGAAAAAAAGCTGTTCGTCTCCGTGACAGAGAACAGTGAGGAGGTCACAGTACAGCAGGAAACAGCAAAGAATCTGTCCCAGGCGAGCGTGTATGTAGGTTGGTGTTAGGGATCGAAGAGGCTGCATTTACAATCCCTAACCCCATGGTCAGGGATAAACAGCTGACTACACCTATTCCACTTTATGGCTCTAACCTTACTGACCTGCAATGCCACCAGGACTGTAAATCAATGGAAGAGCACGGAGCTCATATCTAACCAAAGCAGAGGGAAGGACGAGCAAGTGAGAGGGAGAGCGAGAGAGAGAGAGAGAGAGATATTAAACCAATAAACAAATGACAGAGAAAATAAATGTGTAGCAAATAACAAGCCATGTCTAAGGTGCAATTGATTGGAGCAATTCTGTAACCGTATTATTTTTGGAGTCCAAACTAGACTTTGAAAGGAAGAGGAAAAGTAGCAGCAGCGGCCTCTATGGGTTGTAGTCTGCTGCACTTCTGATCTCCCACCCAAGACCACAGGCACATAAATCAGACCATATAGGAATATTATGGTAATGTAGGGAACAGACTGCACAATAGTTTTGTCTCAGAGGCATACATGGACTTTTTCCAGGAAATCACACAGTATGTAATCAGAAATGTCGTGCCGCCTAATGGCATGCACAACATAAATCCCTTTACAGTTGTGTTCACAATGTGGGTCAATATCACAGAACAAGTTTCTGACTGGCCAGTCCAGATATCTCAAAGATGCGGAGTGGGTTGTCTTCCACTACGACACACACTGCAGGTTAAACAAGCAATTGTCTCGCCACATGAATATGTTTGTTCCCAACACAATAACTCTATACCTCTATAGAGTTTGATGGGTTGGAGCTGCATTAGGTAATAATAAAATGCTGGTATGCAGTAGTGGCCGACCGATTAATCGGTCCGATTTATGACATTTTGAGATGATCGGCATCGGTCCATGCCTGAGCTCACGAGGCCGATAAACAAAAAATGTCTGCAGACACATCTGTAGGGATCCTACATACATCCTGTATGGGATGGAAGAGGACACATTAACATTTCCTTCAGGACTGACGTTGCATTTTATCTTCCGCTGCTGCTCATCCATCTCTAGTGTTGATCATCGGAGGAGGGGAGGATTCCTTCTTTAATTCTCCTATTCTACTTGATCCAGGCATTCTCATCTCTTACCAACTGAGCTTGAATCCAAAGGGACCCTGGGACTGAGGCCAACGCAGAATGCCCGGTGGTTAAACCACAGGCAAGAACCAGAGGACCTTGGAATGCAGTCTTTCCCTTTCTTGCCATTTTATACCAAGTCTCCTTCCTCCAACATCCTTTGAGGAGCATCCTTCACTGTGGTGCTCTAGGCTTTAGGAAGTAGTCAAAATTGTTATGGAAGAAGAAATAGAAATTTCCAACCAAATAACAAAACGGGCAACTAAAACAGCCTCAAAAAGACCATATTTCTCTTTCCCCTTTTCTGTGATTCAGGACCAGAAGTTCCCGAGGGGTTTACGAAAAATACAATTTAAATAGATCAGATGACAGCAGACTGCTACAAAATTTCAAAACAGGCAGTCCATTAGGAGTGGCTGGGCTAGCTCTGTTCTGGAGCAATATGGAGCAAATCACAGTGGCACCAAATGGAAGTGCAGGATGCCTGCTGCAAGGAGGAGATAAAAGTCTCTGTGCTGGGTCCTCTGGGCCTGCCGGCTTCTATCCCACTATTGCACAATTGCCTGCTGATGTCATGATGCATGATGGCATGCAAAGCAAGGGCTTGAAATAAGACGGCCACTAAAGGCACATCTGCAGCTTCTTTATCTGATGAGCCCGGGCCAGAGATGGTCCTCTTGAGAGAAACGCCACACGCACAGTGCCAAGGAGGGCGGCAAGCAGCAAGAGTGGGGTAAGCAAAGAAATGTACACACTTGAGTATTGACAGGCGCATGCATACATCATATCCATGGATGTCTACAGGCACTCAGAGTGAAAGAGGAGAAAATAGTGAATATCAGACAGTGGAGTCTGGGGACAGAGAGAAAAGCTGGATGAAATATTAATAGGAATGAAATATTTACGTCATTCTTCTATTGAACTGAAGTTTTGGGAATGCAGTGTTTTTGCAGCAGCATGTTTACCCCTCTTTAAAATAGCAAAATAGATTCCTAAAGAGCCACCAGACGGTGGTCAGCTCTGTCTTTTCATATACATGCCCACTTTCCACTCTCTTCAGGGTGATTCTTATAAAATGCACACTGCCTTGAGCTGCAAGCAGTGATAGAGAAGCTGTTTTGCACCGATGTGCTGTGTAATTATAGTCTGACAGCCAGAGGCTGAATCCCGTGTAGGAAGCAGGTACTTGATGCTGGATTCAGTCATCGAGGTACATAAACATGCACTCCTAATGACACACAGGCACCCAACCATACTGACAAACAGATGTTCGAAAGACCTGCACACACAACCTAACAACCAGCACGGATAAAAGTGCTTCCCCTCCCCATCTGTCAAACTTCACATCTTTCCTACATCTACGCCTCCTGTCGACACATGTGCCAAGCTCCAGATCATGCAATGTGAAGATCGAGTGAGAATTAGTGTTAATGACAGGCTTAAAAACATTCATGTATTTGCTCTTGTTAATCCTCGAATAAGTGGTGGACTTTGTGTGTCTCGTGGAACGGAAATGCATCTCTCTGTATGATCAAGGGCATCCAACGTCCTCCATAATACCAGATTGTAATTGAGGTTTCCTCCAAGATCTCCAATTTGTTCTACATTCGGGACGTAAGCTTTAAAGCTTATGGTGCCACTTCCAACATGTATTGTCTATGTTGTATTATAGGTGGGATAAAAAACTGTCAACATTGTGCATCTATATGTAGGGCTGCAATGATTATTAATTATTGTGTCGAATACATTGTCAATTTATCAGTTGATTGCTGGGTCAACAAAAAAAAATCACAATTCCTCAGCGCCCAATTACCAAGGAAATAGTTCACAAAGCCTTCTAGAGATTGTATCTCTGTTTCCAATGCAGCAAGGCAACTTCAAATGCCTTGTAAACTGCAATTATCTAAGTGTCACCACTAGAATATCTCCGGGGGATTTTCTGAGGACTTTAAACGTTAGTTTATCAATTTGCCATACCAACGGATGACGGATGCCCGCATCTTCTTTACTGAAGGCTGTCAGGTACCAGGATGCCCTCTGGCAATAATTGCACCTGACAAATGAGCCTTGACAAAGAAATGGGGGGTGGTCAACCTCTTACTGATCTGACAGAGCAACTTAATTGAAACTATCAATCAGAGAGCCACTATACTAGCTCTTCTTTTTTGACTCTCATTTCTTTCCTGCATAATCCATTATTCCCCCACTCGCAGCTGCAAGAATTTGACTGTCAGTGTCGCCGTCTCACTTGCACGTGCATATTAAGACCTATGTATTTGTGCAAAATCAATACAAAAAAATATTACTTCTCTCTGCTGGCTCTCCATCCTCACCATTCGCCCTACGGTGCACACAACACATTAGTTGTTCATTACATTGTGACAGAGCTAATTAATGCATCAATCCTGTATGTTCTGCTGTTTTTTCCTTCAACAGTGTGCCTCTCTGACTCTGCAGCAGGTTGTGCGTTTAGCGCAGTGTCACCTAAAGTCCCCGTGCAAAAGCGTAGTACTGTAGAAGCTTTTTTCCCCCCTCGAATCACTACAGCCCCACACGGGATGTCACTGTCACTGTCAGGGAAGAGAGGATAGAGTGAGAACAAAAGGAAATACCTCCCTTCGCTGGAGAGGAACGGGTTAAGCCTATTACAGAAGACCAATCAGGACTGTGGGAGCACTGCAAACCTCCGCAGTAAGAGAGAGAGAGAGAGAGAGAGAGAGGGAATGAGAGAGAGAGGACAGCAGAGCAGAGCGGGAGATAGAGAGATACCAGGAGTGTGATGGTTTGCACTCCTATCCAGACAGTTAGGCACAGAGGGAGCGCAACAGAGAGTTGGTGAGATTCACAAACCTGCCCATATGGATGGATAAGAATTAAAGGGGGATCATGGAAGGCGAAGAAGAAGAATCCCACCAACAACCCTCTCAGGACTAATCTCTGTGGACTTTTTTCCTCTCCGTATGGGACTCAGGAGGGAAAGAACATCTGTCAGTTGTGCGACCTTTGTATGTTCATCAATATCCAATCATTATTCTTGGATTACTGCTTGAAAGAGCAGAAGATCAACCAGCAGATTCAATTGGTTGACCTAGATTGTTGCAGAGCCGCAAGGAGAGGGGACAGCGTGGTGTCTGGACCAGCTCTCAAGCATCTCTGTTTACGCTGCATGGTGAGATCTGCTGTGTCTTGATGGGGCACTTATTTGATTTACAGCGCTGAGCCGAGTAGAACGTATGTGACAGTGACGAAATCTGAATGCTAAACATCGCCGTCAACAAATACTTGGAATTAGAATGCAGCAAAATTATTTCCTGCATAACTTAGAATTATAATTTATTGTTGACTTGTTTTGAAACGTATGGTTATGGTTTAAGTGAAACCTACAGTATAGTAACTGATTCAAATATGTTAAGTCTTCAAACTTATATCAATGTAATTCCAAGTAGCTGCTATTGTAAACATCACGCTGCATAAAGGCTTTGGATTATTTGTTTATGCATTATCATTCCTCACATGCTGTGAGCACATCTGTTTGTGTCTTACTGCTACACACACAGCATATCCCAAACCGTCAGGCTGAATGACAACAGAAACTTGTGCACTTTAAAACTGTGCATCTTCATAACATACATGATCCGCTCTCTTCTCCGATACTGAAGCATGGTGCTCATTGATCATTTCTGCTGACACTGTGGCATAGTAAAGTATGGCATCCCTCACCGAGACAACCTTGAGGAATGACCGACATTTCCCTGTGAGGAGAATACATGGATAATATATATATAGTGTCACACGAGCGGGCATGTGTGTCTTTACGACAAGTTCCCCAGGGAATCACACTGCGCTCACGCTCTGAGCAAGTCTGGCCTATCATGAAAATTGTATGACCATTTTAGCACCACTGTTGTTGTACAAGTGTCAGACAATAATCAACGCTAAGCGCAAAAATATGAAATATTATATTCGATATAGCAGTTAATATATTCAATCCAAAATACCAGTTGCTCGTGTGCGAGCCCTTTATTAGTGCTACTGTTATGTTAATGCAATAACAAAGATGTACAGCGAATCAGGCGATGTGCAGGAACACGATAAGACATCAGAGGCTTGTTGCTATGCTAATGAGTTTCCTTGTCGCCTCTCTGCTGAGGATATCTTTATTTTCACTAACGCATCCCCCACACTTCCCTGTCCTACTCCTCCTACTCTCTCTCTCCATATCTCCCTCAATCATCCATTACCCTATCCGTTGTCTCTCTTCAGGTCACTGTGAGGGAAAGATGTGGCACTGAAGGACAGACGGATGATGAATGCAGCTCCTGCTACCTAGAGTTCAATTCTTATCTGGGATCTTTTTTGCAAATCTACAAGGCAGGCTCTCTGTCTGATGAACTCACTTAAGGCGCTACCTCATGAGGATGACCTTCTCCTGAATCGCTGAACCAACCCCCCCCCCCTCCCGGGCACATAAAATAACTGGTGATCACAAATGTCTCAGTGATCACACGTCATGGTGATTGGACACGCCTACACCCAAATAATCTGCTCTATGCGCGCCATCTCCAGTGATTGAGGGTGCAGCATGTTGAGGGGCAAGCTGGAGACCCGTGCTCGATTTACATGTCAATGGCAGCTGGAGCCAGGCGTACAGAGACTGATGAGAAAGGTGGAAAGTGAAGGTTTGTTCCATTAGTGCTCCCAGGGGGGACATGGGCCTGGATGCTGCCCGGACACACTGACCTCTCCTGGGCAGATTCTGCACAATACCATGGTTTACACTGGGAAATGCACATGGCCAACTGACAAACTCTGTCTCCTGGAGTATAAGCAAATGGATTCAACTGTTTTTTCGTATTTACAGATCTGACTGCCATCTTCTCATTAAGGACAAAAAAAAGCAAAGGGCAAGGATTTGAATCATCGGACTATGAACAGTACATTCCAGCCCTGCTCACCAGAAAGAGTCTGTGTTTCTTTGTTTTCTTGGTTGGCTGTGTCTCGCCTGCCTGGGAATATCATGAGATTATAAACAGGAGGTGGCTCCGACATCTTATCCCTGTTCCACTCATCCATCAGAGCTCCCACCATCACCAAAGCAAACGGAACAGAGATCTGAGGGAAAAGTCTGTAGAGGACATTAGCCTGAATACTATAAAATCCACTGGCTATAGGTGGGTAATTCCTTAGCTTTCTTATCTCTGAGGTCAGGAAGAAAAGGCTGGCAGCCCATAGACGGTCTTTGGCGAGACGGACAGGTGTTGTTCTGGCTGTCAGCCTCTCTGGGACGAGCAGTGAAAGGGAAAAGCCTGGCTCAGGGGCTCTTCTGGAGCGGAAACACTTTTCCACAGGCTATGTTTGGATGTGATGCTTGTCTCTGTGGATGCAGCATGGACTCTATGGCCTGATTACACAGCCCTGGTATTCAGATAGTGCTGGAGGGAAGGGTAAATATTTATTAAAAAAAAACATTTGTTTTTCTCATGTCAGATTTATTTATTTAAGGGATTTGGATTATTCTAATATTGCATGCGTTAATAAATGTTTCAATTTATTCTGTAGTGCTTGCATATCCATGTATTTTCCTCCTCTATACTAATATTAACAGTATAGACAGGCTAACAGATTTGGTGCACTTTTTAGACCTTCAATCATCAAAGTCCTGTGTGAACAGATGCTTTCATTTTAAAATGAATCTCTGAGAGTTGGACGGGTGCTGGTGAAAAGTAAACAATCTCCTAGCAGGATGTTCCTGTGAGTTATGAACCACCTGCTGTAATTTGGCAATGACTGAAATTCTGCCAGAAATTCTGAGCTCAGTATCCAAGATCATAGCAAGTTTTTTTTTTTTTTACCTACCTCCACCTTATAATGTTAATCACAGCCCACTGGGCCTGAAATTAGCTTTCTTCATTATTCCCTCCGTGACCTCTGGCCTATATTCAGTATGTATACTGTTAAAGCTAATACATTAAAATGATGTCAGCTTGAATGTGCTGTTCACCAGGGGCTCAAAGAACACTAAGCCATGTCTAACCCACGACAAAGCCTCAAAATACTCAGCCATCAAGGCTATGAGGTTATTAGAATTGAATTGTTCCAAAGTGTTTCAGTTGTGTGCCTCCACTGTAGATGTCTGATCCAAGATGGTGATAACAGAAGTAGAAGCTGACTGAGGCAAGCTATTTACTAGTTAGTCTTGCCATGTGCATAGTGGGACAATATAATCTGCATGACAGGAAAAAAGTGTTATTAAAGTGTCTAATCTCAGCATTACTCATTTATTTAAAAAAAGGCTTCATTATCATGGGACAACTAGGAAGAATTCTCAGATGTGCATTAATTACAACTTTATAGAGATGCACAAACACGGACTTCTTCTTTTGCTTTTTCACAAATTCTCCTTTTCTCTTTTCTCTACACACAGGATAATGCATATCCTTCCCTGCTCGGAACAAGAAGCCACCATGAGCAACGTCACGGTCACCGACAACACTGAGCCCATCAGCCGCACCATGAGTCCGGCAATCCCCAGCCCGTATCCCTATCCTGTTAGTTTCCAGGTCTCGCTGACTGGCTTTCTCATGCTGGAAATCCTCCTGGGCATGAGTTCCAACCTCACTGTGCTTGCCCTTTACTGTATGAAGTCCAACCTCATTAGTTCCGTCAGTAACATCGTCACAATGAACCTCCATGTGTTGGATGTGCTAATTTGTGTGTGCTGCATCCCCCTCACCATTGTGGTGGTGTTGCTCTCCCTGGAGGGAGACACTGCCCTTGTCGGCTGCTTCCATGAAGCCTGCGTCTCCTTCGCTAGTGTTGCCACTGCTGCTAATGTGCTTGCCATCACCCTTGATCGCTACGACATCTCAGTCAAACCAGCCAACCGGGTGCTGACCATGGGCCGTGCCCTGACCCTGCTGGCTGCCATTTGGGTGCTATCCTTTGTTAGCTTCCTCGTACCCTTTATTGAGGTGGGCTTCTTCGCCCATGGCCACGCTGATCTGAACCAGACATTGGTGGAGAATGTAGTCCACACTAACCAGTACTACACAGAACTTGGCCTCTATTACCACCTGCTTGCTCAGATTCCCATTTTCTTCTTTACTGCCGTCGTCATGCTCATCACCTACTCAAAGATCCTGCAGGCACTCAATATTCGCATCGGCACACGTTTCCACGCATCACAGAAGAAGAAGGCTCGCAGGAAAAAGCGTCCATCCATGACGGCCATGACAACGCAGCAGGAGGCCACGGATGCATCGCAGAGCAGTGGCAGCCGCAACCCCACACTGGGTATGCGTACCTCCGTCTCCGTCATCATCGCCTTGCGCAGGGCTGTTAAGCGCCACAGAGAAAGGCGAGAGCGCCAAAAGAGGGTTTTCAGAATGTCCCTCCTGATTGTGTCCACCTTCCTGCTGTGCTGGACACCCATCACAGTGCTGAATACAATCATCCTGAGTGTGGGCCCCAGTGACCTAATGGTCAAGTTGAGACTGGGATTCTTGGTCATGGCTTATGGGACGACGATCTTTCACCCCCTACTCTATGCCTTCACCAGGCAGAAGTTCCAAAAAGTCTTGAAAAGCAAGATGAAGAAGCGAGTGGTGTCTATCATTGAGGCAGATCCTACTCCTAATAATGCTATTATCCACAACTCCTGGATCGACCCAAAGAGGAACAAAAAGGTGACATTTGAGGACAAAGATACCCGACAGAAATGTCTGTCTTCTGCAGACGTTGAGTGAAGGAACTCATTATCTTTAGCGTATACGGTCAACAAAAGCAGCTAAAACTGACATCAGGTCGTGATGGAAAAAGGGAACATGTTAATCCAAAGCAGTAATGTAAATAATATGTGATACAGAATGTACAAAAACAAGAGGTCGATAATTTATTACTATTTATTGAGGAAAAATATGTAGGTTTCATAGATACACCATATACTATACTGTAGATATTGCATGGCTTTTTGTAACGGTAGCAACATACAGTGCATTGTGTACATACATAATACATGTACAGCATAGGGTAAACAAGGTATATAGAGAGAAGTAGGACATACTATGTATATGTATATTTATAATAAATTTTGTGTTCACTCACCTAACGCAGCAAAAGGCTTCCTATACCCCCCCCCCCCCCCCCCCCAACCCCCCCGCCCCAAGTAAAGTGTTTGTGATTCCTGTATCAACTGTGAGATTACTCCCATTCATCACCATGCCACTTGCTCCAACACCAGACCTGCAATCCCCAGTGACCACTGACCTTATTGCCTTGGAGCCCTCTGAGGGAAGGCAGACAGGTCAAACATGGAGAGAGAGAGACAGAGAGAGAGAGAGATAACACGTGTTATGTTGCTATAGCACAAAAGCTATGGGGGTTGCTGCTCCTAACCACTGCTTTTAGGCTTAAAGATGAACACATTCCACAGACACAACAGAAGACCATGGTTCTCATCCTCTCATTTGACAAAAAACAGATGTAATCTAAGCCTAGTCTGTTTCACTTTAACAGTCACGTCTTTGAGCCAAATGGAAAATCTACAGTTGCCTTATTTTGGCTTGATAAATTGACAATGACTTTATAGTGGGACAGGGACAGTGACAAGGAGAGCACATTTTGAAAACAGTGGAAAAAATAACAAATATTGTTTTAATTCTCAAAAAGAAGCCTCAGATGTTATTTTTTCATAAAGAAGTTATTTATTAAACTAAAGGCAAATGTTGAAAATGGTTGTATTATCAATTTGTCTGTTTTTAATAACACTAGTCGAACAACAACAATGATCTCCAAATAAGCAAATCCATAACTGCAATAAAGAACAACTGCAAAGACCCCAAAGCCTGATAAAAGATTCTGTTTGCAATCCACAATAACAGATGATGAAGTTCTTCTTCCCTGCTGGTGTATATCTACCAATAGTGCGTGTCCTCCATTGTTTATCAAGGAATAAGAGAGTGAAATTGTATTTCTCAGGTGGCTGCTGCTGGTAGATTATAATTCAGCCAGCCTTGTATTTTTAGTTTGACGTGTCTGTTGACAAAGTCTGCCCTAGAAATAATTTATTTCTATAGCTGCAGAAGAATGTCAGTAATAGTGAGAGAAAAAAAACTGGCAGCTTTGTATGTTTAGTATGCGCACTAATACGAGACGCAGTTACATTTTTCATTAGCATATAAAGCCGTGCTCAGCTAGCCTGGCAGCTCACTTCATTACAAAACTTGAGTCAAGGATTACATTTTTCCTACATGTGGATATATACTGTGTAGTGCAGACATGCATGCATAACATGCATACACACACACACACACACACACGTGCGCACACATATGCATATGCACAGTGTACTCCACAATAATGAGATTATTACGCCTTTGCTGTCTTAGGTACAGTCGAAAACTGAAGAGCCCTTTAGATACTGAGAGCACAGGGATGTTGCTTACTAGAGCTATTAAGCAACCTGGATCAGATGCTTCTCTGGCTGCCAGACCAGTGTGTGGTTTGTAGCACAACAGAGAGGGCCGATATGGGAATATTGATGCAGGCAAGGTTGTTTATGACCCTGCTGAATACAGGCAGTGTGGATGTCGCCGTACCTTGAGGGCATGTCTGTGATTGAGAGTGGAGATGGGATGACAGCCAGCAACAGATTAGTCAACAGGGGAGAGAAAATGACCTGTGAGATGAAACACTGAGCCAGAGGATGAATTTAACAAACAGATCTGTATGAGTTCTTCTGTTAGAAGGCAAACTTCAAAGCTGGGGTATCGATCTAGAAATGTGTATGCTTATTACTGTTACCAATACAACAATGATCCCCAACTACCAGCTATGCTCCACTTCTGAACACATCATTTAGACCTTAACTAATATGTCAGGTACTAATCCAAACTTAATCAGTGCTACAGTTTAAAATAAATAACGGACAGTCCCATACCTTTTAAAATGATCCCTCAATTCACAATTGGTCACAATTTGTTTTTCATCCTGAGGTGCAGGCAGCACTGGCTAAACTAAAGAGAGAAAAAAAAGGCTTTTCACCCAAAATAGCCTGAATTTCTGACTGAACTGCCATTTTGTTTACATCGCATCATTTATTCTGACATCGGTTTCTTGTTTCTTGTCATGTTCTATTTGGGAGGAGGGTATGTTGCTCTCACTAATCACTGAGATTGATGTATCCGTTCTCTTCATGTCATTTCCAGCCAAAACTGAAGCAGTGTGAGTACTGGAGTGGAGCGGTTAGCTTCAAGTTTATCATGTTAAGATGAAGCTTTTGTAACATATAGAGCAATGTTCATTTAACAATTTACTATTTTATTGCCATTGCCCACACCGAGCTACACGACAACCCTATCCGCAGTTTTTAATGCACGTTGATGTCATCACTTCAGAACTAATATTAATATTTTATTCTGTTTCATCTTAAGGCTCGATAGATGAACCTTTTTTTTTTTTTATTTTAAATCAATGTTTCTTGCTACATTTGTTTGGATTCTGGTTCCTTCCTAGCCTTAGTCCAACCTATAAAAGGCACAGACCGGCTCAGTATTTTCTCCATCGGGAAGCAGAACACTGAACTTCTTAAGCCACAAATAATGATTCAAGGGTGAATCCACTTTTACTTGAAATAGCATATTTCTGTCAAATAACTGCTATTCTGCTTTGTCTCAGTATCATGATGAAATATGATTTCATTTTATAGCTGCATTGGGCAACTATTGACATTGACAACATTGACCATGCAAGGCAAAGAACACAAAACAAAGCGTATCAGGTTACTTGGCTTATTAATGACTTCTTATGTTGCAAAATAGTTGCAGGTAGTGGGTTAGTGAAGCTTAACAATCAGTGTGATGCATATAAAGACGCCCTGTTTAGCATGTGAACGATAACTTACATCGACTACAAAAGCTATACAGTTTAGGTCGTCAGTCTCATCCCATGCGTCTTTTTTATTGCTAGCTAATTCCAAGAAATCCGATTTTGTAAAGGCAAGCCTTTATAGCATTAGCCGTTACGTTTAAACTCTGAACTCAGCTGAAAATAATATCATCCTTTATTGATTGCTACTATATTGACTTTGTGTAATTTCATGTTTCAATTTGGCCCAAAAGGGATCACTTTCATTAATGTGGACCTTCACAAACAGCTGCCATCTCAAGGTCAGCACTGTTGGTTAGCATATTGGATAGGTGAGCAGGCTGCCACTACACCTCTAACACGAAGTGACCTGCCGAGAAAAAAATAGGTCAATAAACAAATATAGTCAATACCCGGCATTCATGAGGCTTCAACGCAAGCCTTATTCAAATCACTTGACCCTGATGTGTCCTTTTCCTTCTCCCCTATACTCCACCATGAGGCTGGTGTTTACTGCTGTCCCTATCACATACATTATGTCCCGCCCTCTCCCTCGATGGCTACCTCTCTTAGGCAGCTATCCCCGATTGAGATGCCATCTCTTCAGGGCTCCTCTCTATCCAGCCACAGACACAGAATAAAAGCCTGGGAAATCATATTACTCTGTCCGTATGGAGCCTCTATTGCATTAGGTCAGCGAACACTCAACTGTAATTCTGCTATAGTAGAGAAGAAGAAAGTGAATTGAGCACACCAGCCAGCACAGCTTGACAAATTGTTGCTTGTGGTCATTTTCCAAATGTTACTCTCACCAAGCCACGTTTACTGTAGAGAGATGGAAGGACACTTTACAGAGCTGGGAGATATATGACTCTGATATACAACCTATAATCTCTGGACAAGGAAATGTATGGCTTAGACAGAAGGCAGGAATAAAAGGCAGACAGTGGGAGTATGACCTCTACCTGCTATGAACTTAATGGCATTGTTGCGTGGTATTGGAGGGAAAACAAACACTCCAGTCTGCCTTTAAATCAATGCTGTGTATATTACTGTTCCCCATCGGGATTGGCCGAGAGCAGACGTTCAATGACACATGAAGTGCTCTACTTTATTATCCAGTCAGTAGTAGTTAGTCATGCCAGAATAGACAATAAAGAATAATAGGCTTGGACTGGTTTAAACATTTGCAAACCGGTCTGACACTAAGCCAAAGACCAGACCGAACCAGTTATACCAACCATTACCACTAGGCGTCACACTTGCCATAGCGGACCCTCCCGAGTGATACATTCGGTTATTTACACAGAAGACTGCGCTGTAATCACGGAAAGGAGAGACAAAAATATGGCGTGATCGTACCGTTTATAAATAACGTTGCTTTGCGGCGTAATGTTCGAACAACTAGCGGCTGTTTATCTTCTTGCTCGGCAGTGAGGCGGCCACATTTTGCACACCAGCCGACTCTGACACTCGCCGCGGTTCAACCGGTTTGTGCATAAAATCGGATATCGGCCCAACCCTATAATAGTATTGCTTTTTAGTGCTACAAACAGAATCTCACATCAGAAACGTTCAGAAATGAACTGATTCACAACTGAAAGTGAAGCTTAAATAGCGGCGAGTGGATCGACAGACGCTTTAGACACGGTGGATTTGAAAAAGTGGGTGGTATATTATGACTCCTCCATAAATGGTTGCACATCGCCTTACATATTTATCCACATTTGTATGCCATCTGAAGGACAAGGAATTAGAATTCAAACTACTAGAATGTTTCTTCAGTAAATTAATAGAATAGAATTAATTTATTAATCCCAGACTGGGAATTTATTTTGACACAGCAGCAATGGGTCAACAAAAAACACTGTTAAACTATAACATAAATATAAAACCAAGATATATACAACGTCCTAATTTTGATTAATCAACCACATGATTAGCCATAACCATTTGATGGTAAAAATGCTCTAAAATGCATAGGGCCCTAGATAGCTGGATGCATGACATATACTGTATGTTAAGTGGGATGACAAATAAGTAAGCAGATATGCTTAGTTGGAGATGGCTTTTGGTATTTTGCAGTCGAAGTGGACTCCTGTGGACTCTCTCATGTAAGTGTGGTTCTACTGGAAAAAATAGTGAGGATCACTGCTCTAGGAAATATGGCTCGGACAAAAAAGGTACGGAATAACATTTTCTTATCACACTAAACCAAAAATGGGAAGGACAAAACGAAGTCAGAAACGCCGACATGGCTGGATGCCCAGTCCCTGTGTGTGTGTGTGTGTGTGTGTGTGTGTGTATGTGTGCATCTACTCAGCAATGTGTGCCTACTCCAGCTTGTGCAGATATGCCATACAGTAATGTGCACGCAGCTATGTGTCAGTCCAATTGTTTTATCGGCCAGTGACAGAGTGTCAACCACCGTGTGTGAGAGAGGAGACAGCAGAGAGGAGACTGCTGCCCTCCAGCTCTCTCTCTACATGGAAAGATATGAATGGGACCACCATAACAGAGCTCACTACAACAGCCTGGCACCTTGAGTGTGAAGGTGAAGATTTGTGCTAGTAAAGCCAAAGAGACTATTACATTTAATATATTCCGTTCTCCTCCAAGCGTCCTCGTGTCACAATAAAACTGCAGAGTGGTAGAAGTTATTTTGAGTGTCCAGGGCCCGTAAACGATCCCATTCATATTCCTGCATAGACAATGTTGGGCATGGATGGACTAAAACTTATAACGGTTGAATCAACAGTACAAAGAGTCTGCTACTGAGACGGCTTACTAGTTTGTGTATAAAGAAACTGAGTCTGCCTGAGTGAAGGAAACAAAAAACACCATCACTGTCCACGGTTAGTTTCTTAAATATTTAGCAGAGAAGACGAGGCTCAGATGTCATCAGCTCATTTCATTACCCAAGCTGTAAAATGAAAATATAAAGAGAAGAAAACAGAGACTGCAGTGGCCAATTTAAGGAGAGCTGAACTAAATAATATGGCCTGAGACTATATAGAGGTAGAGGAGGGGGGAACCAGCCCCGGGGATTTCAACAAGCTGCTGGTGCATCAACATTGTTTTTTACAGGTGAAATTGTTCTGTCAATGGTAAGCAATTTGCAAATAGGGCTAAATAATTTCAGCATAGTCTCTGTTGCACATCTAGCATAAGCGTAGCGTCAGCTTTTCAGCATCCAGCATTCACACCACAATTTGTTCAGAAATTGCTTTTCCAGTTATTCTTGTATCATGCAGTGTACAGTTATAAACAGTTGACACCGCAGCGTGAAGATATTCATCCTTGATCCAAACACACCTGAAATGCCAGGTTGCACACTAGAAGTATTGCCCTTTTAATGACACTATAGGGTCATTCCGTGTCATTTCATCAAATGCCTCCCACCTGACCATCTCAGAATGTCCTGAAAAAATTCAAGTACAAAGACACACTTGTTAATAGGACAAATCCAAAATATTAGGTCTCTACTTTCAATAGATTTCTCATGAAACATCATTCAATGAAGGGTAGTTTAGACGGTTTTTGGCATCATGCTCTGAAAAGCCATTTTTAAACGGCAATATCTAGAAAACTATCTCACCTGTGGCCTTCAAAATTTCTACAGTGTATATCTGTTACTAAACGCCTCCAGACATGGAATATCAGGGGTGTAGCTCAATGATAACCTAGTATGGTAGGTACTTAAAAAGGGGCTTGTTGAAATAAAGTAGTACATTTGAAGGATGGCTGAGCTCCCATTTTTGCAGATAAAAGACTTCTATCACTTCTCCCTCTATCTCTGGTGTTAGCTTAAACATTCTACAAAATATGGTTTCTCTCAGATGATTAGTTTCACAGATATTAAGGCTCAAAAATGGAAGTAAACACATCTTTGCCCAACTTCAGAGTCATATTCCAAAAAACTGACAACACGTATCAGGTCCAAACTTACTTTTTTTTAAAGATCATATTCTTGTTAAAATCATATTAAAAAATCGGGAGGGTGTTTTGCCTCAATTTGTCGCAGTGATTTTTTAAAATCCTGATATTGGTGGGGTTTTGTGGCTGGTTTTGGTACTGCATGTCCTAACGGCCTACTTGTAAACATCACAGGAGGGCAATTCAATTGTGCTTTTTATCATTTACCAAAGACTTACATGTGACTAAATGCTACTGATAAATTTAGCCTCACGAAAACATTAAAAAGGATCACAGTTGTAGTTACAGAGGCAATACGTCCTTGAATGTGAGTTAAACATGGTGAAAGCAGCTTTTAAGGTCTTAAACCATGAACAAAAATAGCAAAATAATGAAGACTGTACATTTTGTCATACTTTAAGTACATACATTACACAACCAAATCAAATAATAATCTTAATTTGAGCATAAATATTTTACATTACAGTACAAAAGTCTCCAAAGTGCGATATTGAATAACAGTTTGTCTCTATGCTCACTATGAGGGATCACACATTTTTCATCTTTTAGATCCAATTCCTTAGTCACATTCATTAATTTGGCAGTGACTTTACAAATAGTCTAATGTACATCTCTGCTCTATTGTGCTCATCTTTTTTGATGGCATACATGCACCCAGTTTCTGTAGAGGGAACGTCTATCCTTGCAATTCTATGCTGCAGTGGGACATTGCACATGTCTTCTATTCTTGGCCAGTAGAAACTCTTGGCAGGGCCATGTGGGTGCATGAACTGAACCAGTACATCTTCATCTGAAACATCTCTGATACTTCCTATCCACCATTTCTGATCATACACACAACTCACATATTGTCTCATAGTGAGCACAGAGACAAACTGTTATTCAATATCAAACTTTGGAGACTTTTCTACTGTAATGTAAAATCGTTATGCTCAAATTAAGATTATTATTTGATTTGGTTGTGTAATTTATATACTTAAAGTATGACAAAATGTACAGTCTTCAATTCATTTGTTCATGGTTTAAGACATTAAAAGCTGCTTTCAGCATGTTCAACTCCCATCCAAGGACTTATTGCCTCTATAACTACAACTGTGCTACAATTTAATGTTTTCATAAGGCAAAATTTATCAGTAGTATTTAGTCACATATAAGTCTTTGGTAAATGGTAAAAAAAACACAATTGAAATGCCCTCCTGTGATGTTTACTTGTAGGATATTAAGACATGCAGTACCAAAACGGCCACAAAAACCCCACCAATATCAGGATTTTAAAAAATCACTGCGACAAATTGAGGCAAAACACCCTCCTGATTTTTTAATATGATTTTAACAAGAATATGATCTTTCAAAAAAAGTAAGTTTGGACCTGATACGTGTTGTCAGTTTTTTGGAATATGACTCTGAAGTTGGGCAAAGATGTGTTAACTTCCATTTTTGAGCCTTAATATCTGTGAAACTAATCATCTGAGAGAAACCATATTTTGTAGAATGTTTAAGCTAACACCAGAGATAGAGGCAGAAGTGATAGAAGTCTTTTATCTGCAAAAATGGGAGCTCAGTCACTCTTCAAATGTACTACTTTATTTCAACAAGCCACATTTTAAGTACCTACCATACTAGGTTATCATTGAGCTACACCCCTGATTTTGAAGGCCACAGGTGAGATAGTTTTCCAGATATTGCTGTTTAAAAATGGCTTTTCAGAGCATGATGCCAAAAACCGTCTAAACTACCCTTCATTGAATGATGTTTCATGAGAAAACTATTGAGAGTAGAGACTTAATATTTTGGATTTTTCCTAGTAACAAGTGTATCTTTGTACTCAAATTTTTTCAGGACATTGTGAGATGGTCAGGTGGGAAGATTTTCAGAAATTTGATGAAATGACACGGAATGACCCTATAGCAATAAACATACAGGCGTTAAACCAGGTGTTCCAGCACCACTTTCTGGAAAAACCACCTTCCAGTGATTTGACATTATCCATGGACTATTTTAATTATGCATTTTATGGTGAAAGGAGTCCTAACTTCCCTGATGCTGAACATTTCCTGCCATTATTTGATATTTGTACAGTTGCACACAACTCCCCCTCAACTCCTCTTTCCTCTCTGTGAAACCGCTTCCCTCCCCTTTTCCGTGTGCACATGTTGAAATAGTGTTGCTGGGAAACAGTCTATACGAGGGCACAATATACTGTGAATTCATCATCCGGCCTCATTTCATTATACAACAAACAGTCTATATATCATAACCCAAGAAAAAGACACCGCCTTAACTGCAACACCCACTGTTAGTGGGTTGCTTCTGAAGTTGGACTCAGATGCAACCTTCTCCAAAATGCATCACATCCTCCACATTTAAAGAGATGTTGTGCACAGACATACAAAAAGGAACCATACTTCCTGGTCTGTTTTGTTAGCTGAAGTATGATGTAACTCGGTGCAAGTTTACAACAAGGGTTTAAAAGAGTAAATCGCTTGCTGACTGGATACTTTTCGTTTGGTGCTTGAAAAAGAATGACGTGAATGTGTACGGCTGTTCAATTTATTATGTTCCAAGTCAAAGAATCAAGTCTCCATAATGGTTAAGAGAGCCTGACCAAGAACACTGGCAGATTATTATTATTAAAGCTATATTCTATGATATATTGTATGTTGGCTGCATGAAATAATGCAGTAGCTTACTGAACTACTGCCATTATACTGTATATTGTGAGTAATATAATCTGCTCAGCACTCTTGATCACAACATATCAAAAAACAATCAGACAATGTATGTCTCATTACATTGTTTACCCTCAAATATTGATACGAGTATCCAGATGGGCTGTAATTCAACTTTAAGAATAATATGGCTTTTTTATTATTATTATTTATTTATTTTATTTTTTTACAAATTCCCTGCCTAGGAATGTTATCCTTAACAGCATATCTTAACAGCTCTGTTGTATAATGAAATTAGAGGTACACGTTTTGCAAGACAAATTTGGAAACGTCTTAATGCAGCAGACATTTCTCTCAGTAAATAAATAAAGGTGGGCTGACAGTTAGCATAGGTTAGCCATCGGTAGCATCGCGTGTTTTGACATTTCATTCACGTTGTCTCGTAACTTTTCTCAGTAAGCTTTTACCAAAACGTAGAAAGCACTCTGCGCTTCATTAATAAACAAATATATGCTGAAAAACAGCGAAGTAAACAAGCAGCCAGCCAACATGGGTTAGCCATTTAGGTAGAAACACTCACCTGCATGGAAGCGGCTGTCATGGCTGTCCTCGTGGTGCGCGCGCGCGCACACACACGCACGCACCTGTGGCTGGCTGGCTTAATTGGTCCATTCCAGCAGCAGCCTCTGACCAGCACTTCTGGACATGCGCCACCAATAGTCGAGGGAAGGAATTGCAGCGCCACGTCATAGTTGTGGCACCTGAGGGTGTTGCACCAAACTCTATAAAGATGTGGGATGCCATGCCATTAAAGTGAGAAAGTAATCTGAGCCTGAAGGCAGAGCTCTCAATTTTACAAGTCGATTTATGTTCCAACTTTCAGCCATAGTCACAAGTTTGTGGACTGGAAGGATACGATCGAAGGCTATAAGCAGCTGAAATGAGTTTTCCTTGCAGGGTATTGTGCTACTCCTCAGGGACACGATGAGCAGCTCGGAGATACATAGGGAAAGTTTATGGACGCCTCTCTGTGAAGGCATTCAGCCTCGGTGTGGACCCCATGTTTCACACAAACAACTCAATATGCTCTATATGTCCTCAGATGGGCAGCCCTCGGATGACAAGTTTGTGTACATTTTTCTGGATAAAAAAAAAATCAAATACAATGCTATGAAAACAATTGTGTATGATATGTAAGACAGCATTCATGAAGTCCACGTGAATTGTCACTTTGACTGCTGGACCTGTCAAGTTTATAGACAGACAATACATAAAAAGGATGGAGCTCTCAGGTTACAACACTCCACGCGGCCTGACCATCTGCGTATTGCTGGCATTTCCCTGTAATGACTCTTCAGTCTCCCGAGCTGCGACCTTTGATGGGTGAGGCGAGGAGAGCAATCAAAGCACATTCAGTTCTGCTAGTCATTTGGCCACTCTCAAAAAGCTATCACAGGGTGCAGCTGTAAACATTTTGCTCCTAAGCACTCCTGAGACATGCAGTCAAAGAGGATAGCAGCTATCAGTCTCTTTCACAGAGGAAGCCCCATGAATACACTCCGCAAGCTGAATACAGTGGAGAGGAGAGAGAATACACAGAAAAGGCAGTGGAGCCGAATTTGTTTAAAGAAAAAAAAAAAAATCCAACTCATGATTCAAAAGACATTCTGTTATTGATGTGCAACACCCATGCAATGTATGTGTATGAGCAAGATGAGTAAGCCAATGACGGCCCTTTTTTTTTAAAAGGAGCACATAGTCACATCCTTTCGGGTCCTTACGCAATGAAAGAGCTTTTGGAATGAGCCTTTATCTTCTATTTCAGTTGCAACTATTTATATATCAGCTGCTGTGTAAACTGAGCCCTTTATCCACACTGTCGGCTGTCTGTACGTCTCCTTGACGCAGGCAATATTTGGATTGAATTCACTGCAATAACTGCAAAACAAGCAGCACTTCCTGCTTCCTGCCCCTGTGCAAACGCTATAATATAGCTACAATTCCAGATCACATACTTTTTTCTTTCCACTTGTAGTACTTACTGCTGCCCTTATAAAGTAGCCTACACACCGCATTCACTGCAAAATCTGACCGGATGAAGTAGGCCATCCTGGGATTTGTTTTTGGCATACTACATTTGACATGCATACTACATTTGACATACTATGGAACATACTCAATGTTCTTTCTTCTGGCACTATAGTGTAGAAGTATATTGGAACACACAACATGTCATTAGACAACATCGCCCTCTTGTGGACCTTTGTTTGGTTTCTTCTTTGCAATGTGCAGTCAGAAAAGTGAAACGTGAGAAGGTATCAGCAAACTCGACTCACACGTTTAGTATATGTACATATAAAAAAAGATGAATCTTGCTCTCATTCAGTGGACTGAAAACAAAGGTTCTGGTTATTTTGTTCATTCAGATTGGGATATTTGACGAATGTGAAAGGGCTGACCAATGGTGTCAACGAGAGCAGAGATTTATTTAGGGCTGTAGCTCCTCAGATGTTCACCAGCAGCTGTTGTGAACGTGTGTGAGCGCATGCGCGCCTGGAGCTTCCCATTCTTCTGATCCAACAACTTTTCTTGCCTGGTAAGCCGACAACTTTCTTTATCGCTTGGAATGGATTGACCACCTCCCACTGTTAAACAAAATGAGCCACTGATACTAATGCTGAGAAGTAAGAATATATTTAGAGTTTAAAGACTTTAAATAGCAAATAGGCTATAGAAGCCTGCTACAGGTTGCCTGTTTTATGTAGGCCGAAAGAAACATTAGTGTGTGTGTGTGTGTGTGTGTGTGCTCAAAAAGGCCCTCTGCAATATAAAAGTGTAGCATAGCACAAGTAGTTTACTGTGAGTTTAGTAGGCAAAGAGTAAATAAATAAGTATTTTTTGCATGTTCATTGACTTCCACTGCCACTTGTTTATTGGGGAATTATTTAAATAGAATTTAAGGTAAACAACATTGATTTAATAGAGAAATGGAAGCCTTGCAGTGTTATGATAATAAGCAGTCTAGATAGTTAATTAAACCTGTTGATCTCATCAGGAAGTCACAGTCACAATGACTCTCCAGTGGACGGCTGTGGCTTTCTTCCTCTATGCAGAGATAGCAGTCAACCTCATCTTGTGTATCCCCTTCATATCAGCATGGAGGTAAAGCAACTCAACAAACACATCACAATCACAAGTTCATCCAGCGACTCCTGCTCAGCTTCCTGTGTAGTGGCCCGTATTCAGAATCATTAAAGAAACAAGTTGTATGCCAAAATGTTACTGTATGAAAGAGACACACAGATCACCAGCAGAGTGCATGCACATTCATTCTGTATTGGTTGTTACATTCAGTGTCCTGTATTCTCCTACTTTGTAGATGGCGTTCAGTTTTCCGCTGGAGAATATGGAACTGGTTATCTCCATACTGGAACAAATGCTTCTTCACTATGATCATGGTTCTTATTGTTCTTTTCATTGGTAAGCAACCCGCTGTGACTGACAGACGCCGAATAACAACTAGTTAGCAACAGCCACACTTCTGTGCCCCGCCCACTCCCAGATGCTGTCCGCGAGGTGCAGAAGTACTCAGGTCCTGAGCCCATGCACAGCATCAAGGTGAACCCAAATGCATACGACAATGTCCACATGAAACTGTTCAGAGCCCAGAGGAACCTCTACATATCTGGCTTCTCCCTCTTCCTTTGGCTGTGAGTGTTAAATCCTTCCACATTTATTCAGAATAACGTCAGCATTATTTCACCATTCCACACAACAGTCCACTTCACTTTATGGGTTCCTGTCTTTTTTTCTCTCTTTTCTTCTGGTTCTGTTTTCCTGCCCTCCATCACAGTGTGATGCGTCGGATTGTCACCTTGCTAAACCAGGTTGCTGTCACCGTGGAGACCAGTGCAGGTCTTCAGGCCCAGATGGACAGTGCTTTAAAAGCAGCTAAGCAGCATCAAGACGATAACTTGCTGCTCAAACAAGTGAGACAGGCAGAACTGAGGACAGAACTAAAAATACTTTTCGTCTTATAGACTTTAAGCCTGTTGTTTTCCTTTATTTTCTTAATGTGTAATCCGTACTGCATTTCAGAGGATATATTCTGTATAACATTACTTGTCCAGCTCTTAAAGTGAATAGGCATTAATACACGCTGTATTTTTTACAGCAGTTTCTGTGATTTGTATTTTGTGTGCTCTGTTGTCTGCTGTTAGTAATTAAGCAGAATCCCATGTGCTCAGGCTCTCCTGGATGAGGAAAAATCCATGTCAGCACAAAAACAGCAACTGAAGCTGGAGGCTGAGAAGCTGGCAGATCAAGTAAAGGCTGCTGAGGAGGGTGAGTACTCATCCATGCAGAATGATCTGCAGTAATACTTTTTATAACATAAAAAACTGTATATGTGTATAATAAAAATGTACATGCAAAGCTAGAATTATGAGAAAAAACGAGTATAGCTGTATGGAAGAAGCTCATCTTAAGGGGCACTGGTGAAATATTGAGCAAGTTTTAAATGTGGTGCTGTTTGTGTGTGTAGCTGTGCGCAAGTCTCATGCTGAAGTGGAGGCCATGAAGAGGCAGGCCAAAGGTCTGGCACAAGAGTATGACAGACTTTTGAGGGAACACCATCAACTCCAGGTAAAATACACACACAGATGTGTTGCACGTGGGCGTGAAGATTCCAAACAAAAATACTTACATGTATATTAACCCTCCTACTGCGTGCATGAGTTTTTAATCCTGTACTTGATTGACAGAATCTTCAGAGTCCTGCAGACAAAAAGGATCAATAACCAGACAGCGACCATGTTTCCAGAGTCTTCTCTGTATGGACAGCTTTGACGCCCATGACACCAGGACTGTGTGCTATGCAGGCCATCAGAGCCACTGTTTGTGTTTAGTCTTACAATTTTCCTTCTTCTTTGAAGTGAAGCACTTTTTTTTTAATTGATGGGATTAAATTAACTGTAGCTTACATTTTATCGGATAAACAGGAGCTTAAAAAATCTGCATCATGAATAAATAATGTATTTTTGCATGTATTAAAAAGTGTTCTCTCAGGGGCTCAAGCTTCTTGCTTATTCTAACTTTTACTGATGGTACCTGTCAACATCCCGGAACTACACTCAACAAAAATATAAACGCAACACTTTTGTTTTTGCTCCCATTTTTCATGAGATGGACAAAGATCTAAAATTCATTCCAGATACACAATATTACCATTTCTCTCAAACATTGTTCACAAATCAGTCTAAATGTGTGATAGTGAGCACTTCTGCTTTGCTGAGATAATCCATCCCACCTCACAGGTGTGCCACATCAAGATGCTGATCTGACATCATGATTAGTGCACAGGTGTGCCTTAGACTGTCCACAATAAAAGGCCACCCTGAAATGTGCATTTTTTTGCTTTATTGGGGGTCTGGGGACTCAGAACCAGTCAGTATCTGGTGTGACCACCATTTGCCTCATGCAGTGCAACACATCTTCTTCGTATAGAGTTTATCAGATTGTCAATTGTGGCCTGTGGAATGTTGGTCCACTCCTCTTCAATGGCTGTGCGAAGTTGCTGGATATTAGTGGGAACTGGTACACGCTGTCGTATACGCCGGTCAAGCACATCCCAAACATGCTCAATGGGTGACATGTCCGGTGAGTATGCTGGCCATGCAAGAACTGGGACATCTTCAGCTTCCAAGAATTGTGTACAGATCCTTGCAACATGGGGCCGTGCATTATCTTGCTGAAACATGAGGTGATGTTCATGGATGTATGGCACAACAATGGGCCTCAGGATCTCATCACGGTATCTCTGTGCATTCAAAATGCCATCAATAAAATGCACCTGTGTTCTTCGTCCATAACAGATGTCTGCCCATACCATAATCCCACCACCACCATGGGCCACTCGATCCACAACATTGACATCAGCAAAGCGCTCACCCACACGACGCCACACACGCTGTCTGCCATCTGCCCTGAACAATGTAAACCGAGATTCATCCGTGAAGAGAACACCTCTCCAACGTGCCAGACGCCATCGAATGTGAGCATTTGCCCACTCAAGTCTGTTACGGCGACGAGCTGGAGTCAGGTCAAGACCCCGATGAGGACGACGAGCATGCAGTTGAGCTTCCCTGAGACGGTTTCTGACAGTTTGTGCAGAAATTGTTTGGTTATGCAAACCAATTGTTTCAGCAGCTGTCTGAGTGGCTGGTCTCAGACGATCTTGGAGGTGAACCTGCTGGATGTGGAGGTCCTGGGCTGGTGTGGTTACACGTGGTCTGCGGTTGTGAGGCCGGTTGGATGTACTGCCATATTCTCTGAAACGCCTTTGGAGACGGCTTATGGTGGAGAAATGAACATTCAATGCACGAGCAACAGATCTGGTTGACATTCCTGCTGTCAGCATGCCAATTGCACGCTCCCTCAATGCTTGTGGCATCTGTGGCATTTTGCTGTGAGACAAAACTGCACATTTCAGAGTGGCCTTTTATTGTGGGCAGTATAAGGTACACCTGTGCACTAATCATGATGTCAGATCAGCATCTTGATGTGGCACACCTGTGAGGTGGAATGGATTATCTCAGCAAAGCAGAAGTGCTCACTATCACACATTTATAAAGATTTGTGAACAATGTTTGAGAGAAATGGTAATATTGTGTATCTGGAATGAATTTTAGATCTTTAAGTCCATCTCATGAAAAATGGGAGCAAAAACAAAAGTGTTGCGTTTATATTTTTGTTGAGTGTATATTATCATAAACTTGATGTCACTGTAGAGAGATTGTGCACCAGTTTAGTCTCAATATGTGACTGTATTGTCCTCCTGTACGCACAGTAGCATTATATTATAAAGATATAAACATGCTATATATCAAGTCACTGCATGTGATTTCTAATTTATTAGTTTGGATTTCACATAAACCTCTAATCTAGATGAAAGTTGTTTCATTTTTTCAGAGAGGCACGCACTAGCCTATAACAATCAACATCTTTGTTTTAACCATTTTTAAAATATAATATGAATGATGTGTCTTTTTACTTCACTGAGAATCCTGGCATGTTGTTTAGTTTGGAAAAGGCCCTCTGTCTCCTGAAGGCTTGGCACACCGGTGAAGCTGCAGGTGATTGCAGTCTACAACCTCACCACTAGATGCTGCCAGATCCTACACACTGCCCCTTTTAATACGTTGAATCCAAAAATGTATTTTATCAAGTTTAATCATAAAAAACGAATACCAACATAGAAAATACAGCACAATTACATTATTTCTTTTCTTTTTCTACAAAAGTCTTCCATTCATGAAAAACACAGAGACATATTTATACATTGCAGAAATAACACATTTTGCTTTTAAAATGATTTGTCATCTACACAAACCCTGTACAAATATATACTCTGTGTGCTATGAAAAGTGTCCACAGTGTGCGTCCCTCTACACGTGTGACGGGGTGAAGAGGAGAGGCTGAGGCTCACAAGCGAGTCTCTCGGTCAGGATTGCAGTCCATGGCCGGTATGAACTGCTCACAGTGAACGGAGCTGTTCTCCTCTTTCCTTAGTGACTCCAACTCTGCGCTCCCATTGGTCAGAGCCTTTTTCTCCTCCTCCTTTATATGTCTTTTGAGTAGAGCAAAGCCTGAAATACAAAGGAAGAAGGAGAGTGTCCTTAAGCCCAGTGTCAGGCCCAGGTACACTATCCTACAACAAAAAGAAGGCAATACTGTTAGAGGACAAACTGGGAAAGAGTCAACAAGTGGCAAATTTATGCATTATACTATATTTCTGTACCACTAGTGGTAAGTGTCTCACAATAGCAACATTCTCTCTCTATTTTTCAACCCATCTAATAATTTTGTTAAGTTGCATTGGGCAGCTAGCGTGGTTCAAAATCAAATTACCTGTACGCTGAAGTGTTGTATATTCTGCATGCTCCTCTTCCTCCACACATCGTGTTTCCCCATTTAAGACATGTCGTGTCAATTATGGCTCCAAAGTATATAGGGGCAGGTATTCCAGCTGTTGCATAATTTATAATAAAGTGATATTTCAAACAAAGACTTTTTAAAAGACTATAATGATTATATCTAATGGAATACTTAAAAATGCAAAATACAAAAATGTTACATAGGATCCTTAACATTTTTTTAAATATTTAAGGATGAGGTTCAAGTAATACTTTGTTGGCTCTCTCTCTCACACACACACACACACACACACACACACACACACACACACACACACACACACACACACACATCCAGATGAACAGATTACCAAAGACGGTTCTCACCGAGGGTGCGAGTGGCCAACGTGTAGATTCCAAGAGCAAGTGATTTCAGCTCAGGTTTAATGCACCTATAGAGACAAGACTGAGGGTTTACAGGAGACACGACTTTGAAACCTTGCAACACTTAAATAAGGACCACGATTTACACTTTTTGTACTGGAAGACACTAGAAAACGCTATAAATGAGCATTACAAGATGCTTTCCCAAAGACTGGGTCGGGCCTCAGGAGATGTTATTAGGGTCGCCGAAATAAATCTGCAGAATTTCTTCCATAGACTGATTTAACATTTACATATGCAGTAAAGCTTTGAGCCACGTGAGGGAGCCTGAATGTTCACATTGTTCAAATAACTGTTTAACTTAGACTCCAATATGAAAGGCGAGCATACGTTCTGTTTGCTTTACTGATAAGAGGAAATTTAAAAAAGTGAGATAGCCTGTTAACTCCACCTAAATGCAATGATTTATTCTCATTTATAAAGTATTTAACATGTGTATGTCTTCAATAATGCATGCATTAAATTGAGTTGTGATCTATCAAATGTAGAAATGACCAGAAACATTCAGTTACACACAAATTTGCTCTTAAAACCATTTGCGTCGCGGTGGTCATTTTTTAAAAAGTGGGTCACAGTGTTTTAAATGTGTATTTGTAGAAAAAGAAATGCTTTAATCGTTGCACGTGGAAGCGTTCTTGTGTTCCCACAAGGAACACAGAACTGTCAACAGACCTGACAAGCAGCATGAAGCCAGGTGTTCCTCCCAGAGAGATGATGAAGGAGCTGAGGACAGACAGAGCCAGGAAGTAAGGGAAGATGTTATCACAGCTGTCTCTGCGTGGACACTGGCCAAGAGTGGCGGTCAGGTTGCCTTGTCGGGTTTCAGCCGGCGAAACACAACTGCAATTGTCAAACACCTGACAAAGAAAAACGACAAATGAGCAGCAGCACAACAGGAAACACTGAGAAACATGGATGCATGATGTGTGTCTGACCGTATTCCTGCCGGAGCCCGTGGAGGAGGTGCACCCGGCCAAGCAGGGGGACACGTAGGTGATCCCGTTCTCTCCGCACACCGGATCCCACTCCCTTCTCGAGCACAAGCAACCCGAATTACAGTCAGAGTAGAGAGACTGTTCCTGATAAGACAAGCCTTCCACCCTGCATGTGATGTGAAGAAAATGGATATATTATTGGCAGCTCATATGAAGGGAGCCACGGCTATTACTGGGCATGGAATATGAACATAGAGACACAGAAAGGCAACGCAGCAAATACAAAAAGTGTGTTAGTTGTATTTATTAAATGTTTCCTAAATTTAAACCGAGCTCCTTCTGAATATTTCCTCTTCTGCTAAGACATACCAGACATGACATACCCGGTATATGAGACTGTGACGCCTGCCACCTTGGAGTTCTCACAGCCCATGGCTAAGAAAAAGAGCGACAGGAAGTAGCCCAGCAGTGAGGTCCCAAAAGCAAATTTAGCTGCTCCCATGATACCCAGCTTGCACTTCTTCATGACAACCCCTCCAGAGAATATACCAAGGGCCACGGCCGGGATGTTGATGGTGCCTAGCCAAACCACAGGATACAACAGATTCTTAAAGGGATAGAGGATAAGGAAATAAGGAGGGACATCACACAGCAAGATCGCTCCCCTAAAAGGCATCAAAGACAGAGATGTGAAAGTGAGAAGATGTGATTCATGTGAAAGTAGTCCCACTCGTATTTCATGTGAAGTTTGAAGTTTGTCATGAAAGATGAAAATGACATTTGCTTGTTTGATAAGAAATGCACATCTCATCATCCAACACCCTTTTCACCCGTGTGTTAAGTGGAGGAAAAGCGCTGTTATTTCACATTCTCTAGTTCCAGTAGATGCACCTGATAATTGGTCTCATTAATCTGTATGCTTTTTTAAATGAATGCCAAACTGTCCAAAGATCTCAGTAAACCTGTCTGTCTGGAAGCCGCAGCGTTTACTTAAGAGGGATGTGGGAGACGGAGCATAAAAAATGCATCAAAAGCTGGCTCATGAAACTCTTATGATGACCATCCAGCTCAAATCCATTTGCATCCTTGAATACTTTCCTTTCAGCGAAGCACCACAGGCTTCGGATGAGCACGCAACTCATCTATCTTCGAGGACGAGATGACCTAACAAAGAAACAAGGTCAACACTATGAATCATCAAAGCAGTCTGCTTACCCATGAGAAAATTGGCTTTTGATGGTGACTGGCCGTAGTGTTGCTCGATGTATTTGGGTTTGTAGGTGACCATCCCGATGAGGGAGTTGAACTGAATGATGGTTACACATAAAAATGTGATGTACACGGGATTCCCAAGGAGACTCTTCAATGTGGGCACAAATTCTGTGTGGGGAAGTTGATGAAAACCACTTAAAATGTAAGCTTCATTCGTTTATGCATTTGTTAATCTTTTCAGGATTTATACTATTGCATTTATGACATATTGTGTTCAAACCTAGACCCACAAACACTTTGTCTAATTGGACAATATAAATTCATGTGAAGAAATAAAGTCCTTCAAATAAAATATCAGCTTGCGGTTTTTGTAGTTAAATGTAAGGTTACTGTGAGTACTGTAATACAGGACATAAAGGAAGTACTAGCAAGACATAGAAAACACAGCGATCGCAGTAGGGAAGGTTTAAACATGGAAAAGATTCCCCAGACTGCCTACAGATTCCGATGCCATTGCTTACACATGTTTCCAGCATTACAACTTGGTGTGACTATAATCATACCTTTGGCCATCTGATGTAAATTAGCCGGCTCCTCGGGCCTGAACTTGTGCTCCATGGTTGGGGAATCTCTGATAAACCTGGTTTGCTCTGGAGTGCAGCTGGCATCGTGTTTATCCACCGGCATGGGCAGCGATTTAGGCAGGAACCAGAAAGGAACGGCAGACATGAGGGTGATGGTACCAGCGATAAGGTAGCCCAGCCACCATGCCCCGACCCAGCGAGCATCACCGGGAGTAATGGTCACTGTCTCTGCAATGAGATAAGAACACTATCAGCACATAATGTGGATTTGTTTTTGTTTCATTTGCTTCCCATTAACTATAGCTACATTTGAAGCTGTGTAAAATGTTCAAATGCAACAGTTCAGAGAATGAGGAGATGTTGTTGTGTTTTTACAAAAGCAGTCAGATGACGCTGCTTAAATTAATTACTTTGGCACAGCTTTAACATCGTCACGTACAACAACTGATTTATAATTCCAACTCTGCAGTGATTAACAAGTACAACATTATGATTAACTCGTAACTCGACCGTACTCACCCATGTCCACATAGCCGATGTCAACGTAGATCTTGGCACACAGTGAACCCAGCAGGTACCCAAAGACAGGACCGATAATTGATATTGTTTGGACACATCCTAGAATATCCAACAAAGACGTGTATTATTTATTATTATTAGGGCCGCGGGGCAATCGCACCGAGCACTGGAGCATTTTTTCCTAGTTATTATTTCTTCTTTCATCTTCCGGACGAATTTCAATTCGCTACTAGTCCTACAAATTATATATCAAAACGTGCGGTTTGATCGGGATCGGTGTGCTATTACTTTTCTCAACGGAATACAAATTTTTCGCGACGTAAATATTGTTTGCTGTTTTCAAACAATAGTTGGCAGTGCTACGCAACTGCCTCACTAAAAAACAAGCAAGATTTCAATAGTTGGCAGTGCGAACTAATAAGAAAAAACACGCAGGATTTCAATAGTTGGCAGTTTGCCGTTTTCAAACAATAGTTGGCAGTGTTACGCAACTGCCTCACTAAAAAACAAGCAAGATTCGCATTGCCAACTATTGTTTACTATTTGCAAACAGCACCGCCTCACTACTATTGTTTGCTGTTTTCAAACAATAGTTGGCAGTGCTACGCAACTGCCTCACTAAAAAACAAGCAAGATTTCAATAGTTGGCAGTGCGAAGCCGAGAGTAGACCAGGTTGGAGCTGGCAGGCTTTCGGCGCAGGCTTTCGGCACAGTCTCGGCGCGGCTTTTTGCCACAAAACTTCCACTGTGCCAAGCTGAATCTATGACGCCTCCTCCTGCTGCGCCGCCACACCCATCTCGGCGCAGGCGATCCACCAAACTGCCAAACTGACCATGCGCAAGGCTGCGCTGGTCGAAACTTGCATTGCGCCGGCTCCGCCACTCTGCGCTGCGCCACGAAATTAGGGCCCATAACGTTAGATATAAATCTTCTATTTTCTATTATTGTATTTAATTATATCCTCTGTGTCTTTATTCTGGATTATACAGCGGCCACCTGTGAAAAAGGAGAAAACTTAGTCTTTCTTGGTTGCCTGGATAGAAAATATTTTTTTGAAATTAATTGTAAAGGAAGTCCTTTTCTGAAGGAATTACATTGCAAATGAAGTGGTCTTAATATTGGCAAAGTGAAACGCTACTAACATAGCCAGTGAGTAAGGTGCATTACCAATATAGAGGGCAGCATTCTCTGACTGTGCATAATCATCTATATACGAGATTCCCAAAGGCTGAACTGGAGTCTCTCCGATCCCACGCAGGACGTTTCCCAGAAACACATAGATCCACATTGAGACACTAGACTCTCGCTCACAGCCTACAGTTCAAAATCAAATAGGAAAAATGTAATCAGAATTTATCATTCTAAACCTCATAAATTTGCAAAACATTCACCAAATATACAATGAATTTATAGCATGGACTGTCAGTCTCTATATTCTATATTACGAGATTCTTGTTCATCTTATTAACCAGGATGAGCTTGTTTTGGTCGACCACATCGCATTCAGACAACTTGTTACGAGTGTAATGTGATTGTCTCTATTTGTTGTCAAAGTTGTCTGGCAGTGAAATCTGATGTAAAACACACACGTTGCCCCCAAAATGGTACAAACAATACAGAAAATAGTATAAGTAAAACAAGATTTGACCATAAAATTGTGAATAAAGAAATGAGCAATGTGAGTACAATACTCCCTCTCTTACCTCTAGAGGGCAGTATAGAGGGTCTGTCACCAGCCCTGGTGGCCTCAGGTGAGCTTGCTGGACATGGAGAGAGGATATTGGTTGAATTCACTGACCATCTAGCTGATGTTTCGATCTTATAGCTGCGTACAAAATATCAATGTGACTGTTAAACAAGGGAAGGGAGAAAGCATCAGGTATCGTTAGATACTCACAATGTGCAGCACAAATACACACATCATCTATAAGGAAGGAATACTGTCTCTACATTGTGTCCTCGGTGCTTGAAGACTTAAAGCAATACAAGGATAGCATTGTGCACTGACACTGCGTACAGATATGACACTTTGCCTACCGGCCAATGATGAAATGAGGCATGGCGATCAAGAAGGTCCCGAAAGACATCAAGATGCATCCGATTGCTATGATCTTGGGTCGGTGGAGTTTGGCACCAAAATAGCTCACAAAGGCAATGACCAACAAATTCCCTATCAGGTTGAGATGATCAGAAAAAGGAGATGAGTCAGAGGCAAAATATGAGCCCGACTGAATACGAGTAAGAATGTGAGAACAATGATTCTGATCCATCTTTGCCTATAGAGGCAATATATCTGTATCCTATATCTGGTGGTGTACATCAGGTTACTTTATTGTTCGGATTAAGCCGACAGCAGTAGCTACCTTCAAGACATATAAATACGAAGGAAAGTTCTTCATATCCAGACAGCCATACCAATGCTCCTTGCTTTAACAGAGGATAAAACAGCAAACAGTCCTCAGCTTTGACATGTATTTGTCCTTCAGGGTGGCTCGATAATGTTTCTTTGTGTGTCTGCATGTCACACACAGTATCTCGGTCACTGTTAGCTGGGTTTTCACACAATGTATTTAAAGTACCAACAGCCCAAATGGAGATCTGTGTAGATTTGGATCAAAGCCAGTGTAAATATTCATATTTATCCGAGGCATAGAAAGACAAGATTATATGTGTCCACAATCTGTTATGCAACTGCACAAACTATGACAATATCCCTCCATTGCAAGTGTAAACACTGCATTCTTCAAAGGAGTTTTCTCTCATTAAGAGTCAATTAGGTACGCACTCATTGTGACTATTCAAAGCTCAAAGGGAATGCATATGCTGTAATGTCATTGTTGGGGACATAATCTTGCCTCAAACAGCAGCATCGTAATACTTTAAAACAAGTCAGCTGGAAACACATTGCCAAAAAGGAATAGAGGAACTCACCTATTTCAAAGCTTCCGTCTATGATGCCGATCAGATAAGTGGGGATGTCGAATCGCCTTTCTAGTTGTGTGATTGTGCTCTTCATGTAGCTCCCAGATAAAGCCTTGGCGAAGTAGGCAAAGGACAAGGCTGCAAGGAACAGCTACACAAATACAGAAAGAGAAGACAACACTTTGTCAAACGATGTCGTCCTGAAGAACTTTTTTCTATGCATTTTAATTTCAAGAGAATATCAAACACCTCACAGCCACAGCACAAAAAGAACGTGGAAAATAGAACGTCAAACACTGGACTGAAAAAAGGGAATATTTGAGCAAAGAGTGAATACAAAGTCCATAAAACTATGAAGCTTGTAACTTTGCGCATGTATTTCGTGAGTGTACTGTATGGTGTGAATTTGCATGGCGGATACACATTATTAAAGGGAGAGCTGGCTGCTGAAGCTTGGCCCGGAGAGTGCATTGAACGAAGCCACCTGTGGACGCAGTCATTCAGTAACAAAGGGAGGATTAGATAAGCCAAACCCACCAGAACAGAGACTCATCCACCCCACTATGAGCCGACGGACCGACCGACACGCAGCATAATTGGAAACAGGTGAGGTAACCATAGCCTGCACTCTTAGGGATGAAAATAGCTGGAGCTCGGGAAGAGAAGCACACGCTAAGAAACCACATTTTTGACTTTATTCCTTTATGTCATGTGAAAGCAACTATGAATTCCCTTACTTTTGCTTATAATATATTTTAAAGATATGTGCCAAAAACTCAAAATGTGTTCCAATATCAAAGCAATTTATGATTGTTTTTGTGACCGACTCTATAATCAGGTTTGGTGCCATTCACGTCACACTGAAAACAGATGTCTTGTTGTGGCAAGAAATGAGTTAGTCGATGGTGAAGCATACCACATAACACATGTAATATTTTCTAAGTAGATCCATACAACATGAATAATGAAGTTGACAGCGTGAGCTCAAAAGAGTGGCTCAAAAACCAGTCTGCTTCTGGAAATCCCATAATGCAGCAGTGCTCCAGCCAACGTTGCACACGGCTTTGATTTTACATCCCAACAATCCACTCAACTTTAGCTCATGTGAACTGTAATCCCATTTGTCTTTGAGTTTACAAATACTGCATATTATCAGTCCAACAAAAAGCCAAGTGTTCAACGACTCCTCCTCAGCATTCCTATTTCTAGATTATGTAAATGATGCGTATGTTAGGCAGTGGTGTAGCTATGGCAACCACCCTGGTGGTCTGCAGCTGATTAATAATCTCTTAAAGTAAGTGTCGGCTTTGCTCTGATGTCAAGTGCATAATTACCGCTCAAACGGCAGATTACGAATGGATATAATGCTTCTGCAGGAAATATGGGGCACGATGTTTGTGTATGACTGCAAAAATAATATTGATCTAGAAACCTTCACAACCATCATGGTGTTGACATTTTGCCAGATGTCATGATTTAAAGGAACATTCACCCCTTTTTGAAAGGAGGAATTGTCTCTTTAATGTTGTTGTATGGTAATGTTTACTTATATTATTTTATGTTACATTGTCTTTTGATTTTTAAATCTGGTTTACAACGAAGTGGTACTTATTGTTAGGCACTTAACATAACATTCCTTAAAATTAAATTAAAATCCTTGGTAAAAAGAAAATTAAAAAACAACTTGACTAGTTTTATTTGAGCTTTTATAATGTGAACTAGAACAAATACATTTAGTAAATAATATATACTTAATTTAGGTAAGAACTTATTAAATGATCTCCTTGAATTCCACTGATCTAATAGATACTGAATTATAAAGTTCTGCAATATTTGTTATTGCTACACAAATCATGAGCGTGTTCTGGTCCTGCTCGATGTTTAAAGTGTCCTGAGATAACTTTTGTTATTATGTGAAACTTTAAATAAAATTGAATTGAATTGAATACACAAACATGTGTTATTGTTATTTTACGATTTTCATTGTAAAAGAAAAATGCAACTGGGGACCAGATTGTAATCTCAGAGCTCCACATGGTTTGAAGAACAGAACCAGAATCTCTTTCAACAAGAATGAAATATCAATACAGCATCTTTATATCACAATATTTCCATGTAAGGTTGACATCGACAGACCAATTTGCAAATGTGAATAAGTCTGGAACCCCTAATTTTCGATTTCCAAGGAGCCTTACATAGACCAAGGATGAAATTGCTTCGACCCACAACCTACTGCAGCAACCAAAGACATGACGTAGCACTGAGTGAAACATGGAAACAGACTACAGATGTGATCTCAAGTTGATGGAAATCTGTCCAAACTCTGCCAGACTCATGAGCTCGCAGAATGGTCTGATTTTCATGTGCAGTACGTGAAACAATGCTTCGGTAGAGTGAGCTAAACAAACATGCAGATTACTGCTGTGAATATCAGCAACACGTGTGTGCTACAAAGAGACAAAAAGCCTTTCTCTAGCAGCGGATGTATCAAAAGCACCTCACGAGGAGGTTTATTGTAAGATTGAAGGAGAACGCGTGGACAGAAAGCAGCATGATTGGAATTCCCTATTATTGTTTCTTGTAGTTGCCCTGGTATTTCACTAAGCAGCTTTTAAATAATTGCCCAATGTGCTTCCTAATCCACTAAAGTGGTCCATTCTGACCTCTTTTACCGAAGCACACATTTTTCAAAGGAATTCTTTTGACCAGCGACTTAATAACACCCTGTCCAATGGGTGAGAGCTCGCCGTTCGACACCTTGCACGGGCATTAACTAGGCCTTCCAGAAACATAAAGCGTGCTCCTACTCAGGAGGTATTCAAACATTCATGGATTTGCATCAGCCCACACAGAAGGAACATAAAGCGGTTTTATGCAGCAGGTCGTCGGTAAAAAAAAGAAAAAAGAAAAGCTTTTTAAATAACCTGGCTGAAGAAATCATTCTAACAAATATCAGCTATCGTTTTTCCATAATCACAAACCAACATGTGCACTCGCGGCGTCCCTTCCATACGTGGGAACTCAGTCATTGGAGGGATATTTGCGTGTCCCCTTCTAGGCCAGTCAAATGACAGACATGCGGTCAGGCTGAAACATTTAATGGTGTACATGTTCTTATGACCATTCTCTAGAATGAATGCAATGCATTGTTCTGTGTAACACATACAGTGTGTTGTTTTCTATCCTCTTTCTGTAACTTCTAAATTGGATTTTAACATGGTCTGAAATAATAATTGAATAATAATATAATAATATCCAAACTGGATACATTGTGCTTTGTATTAAATGCAGAGGTGGAAAGTAGCGAAATACATTTACTCACGCTACTGTATTGAGTAATTTTGTGTATTTTGTATTTTTTAAGTAGTATTTAAAATTGGTAATTTAAAATTTACCTGATTACATTTTGAGTGAAGTATTGTATTTCGCTACATTACAAATCCCATCCGTTACTGAGTAAAAAAAAAAACTTTGACTAACGAAAATGAAAGGAAGAAAAAAAAAAAAAGACCAGCATCAGGCGCCAAGTCTTTCAGTTGGAGATTGAGAAGAAGATGGAGGTGGATCAGTCGAGTGAAGATGGCCCAGAGACCGTTTCAGTCGAAATGCAAGCTGGCGCTGCCCAAAACGACGAAAACCCTTGGCCACATTTGAACTAATGTTTTACTTTTAAATTCAAAAGGGGCAATAGTATGAACATTTGTATAGATGTTTATACATTTGTATAGATTTTTCTTTAATTAAAAAGAAAAATAGTTTTGCATTCATGACCCCTTGTCCTATTTTCACTACATGGGAGAGATCCCCCTGCCTCGTTTTACAAGTTTTTTTAATGTAACTAAGTAACTTTTACTTAAAGTACATTTTAAACAAACTACTTATTACTTTTACTGGAGTAATTTTTCAGATAGGTAATTTCACTTGTACTTAAGTAATATTTTATCAGCGTATTGGTACTTTTACTTGAGTACAATATTTCAGTACTTTTTCCATCTCTGATTAAATGTAACTGTGACAAATGATAAATGTTGTTTTTCTACAGGTGAAGATTGGGGGGTACAGCACCTTTAGATTGGGGTGGCAGGAGTTCTTCACTGTTGAGGAAGTAGGGTTGCTGTCTGGAGTCCAGCTGCCCGTGGCTGTGTCGTCCATTTTCTTCATGGCTGCTTCCTGCTGTGCTTCTCCTGAGTCGTGGATTATCTTTGACGATTCACTGTTGCTGTCCTCATTCACACCTGATGGAAGAATTTTGATTTAGAAATCTGTCAAGCCTGTTTTGCTCAAAAACGCTTACAGTACTCATTCAGAACAGCATAATTCACAGACATCATACGCATGTTCCATGGTTGGATGCCTCCGCCAACCCGTCATGTTGCAGTTCATCCACGCATGTCATCATTTTCATTTTCTCCTAGAACATTTCTGGGATGTGAAATCAGTTCATCCATGAGTCCAGGTGGATATTTGTGCCAAATATGAAGACATTTACTGGCTTTCCTGAGATCACATTCACGATATGATCTCTGCACTCACCCAGATACTCCGGGTCTAAGATGTATAAAGCCTTATCTTAGAACAGGGGTTCCCAAACTGTCCAGCCCGCGTCCAAAATAACAGTGCCAGAGACTGGCATATCCAAACACGGCATAACGACAACACAAAAGAACAGAACAGCCTGCCGACCATGATATGATTTTACATAAACAATATGCTATTAGATAAAAGCAGGATACCGAAATCAAAGTAATCTCCATGGAACTTACAAGTGAATGTTGTATGAATACTTTCATTTCCATGTTACCAGAAGAACATCTCAGTCAAAGTCTGTGGGAACCTCTGTCTTAAAAAACTGGAAGCAAGGACAAAAGGCTAGCCTTTCTCTGCTGTCATAACTCCACTATATATTAACATAGCAAATAGTTGTTTGCTGCTATATTAATGCTCTGAATATCATATAGAGAAGATTTAATGCAGATTGATGATTCCATAATGATAAAAATGTGTAGTCTTCTTACTAGTAGATGTTATTACATCATTTATGACTAATGATTATGATTTTAGAATTGACAACGTTGAAAGTTAAGGGGAACTCATTGATGAATGAAAAATGTGCCAAGAGCTGTATGAATGCAATCAACATGATTCATTCTGCTGAACTTGACTTTTGCAATTGTATTTTTTTTACACCGTAGTAACGCCCCATTTAGGATTCAAACAACTACTTTGCAATGTGACGAAAAATGTGACAGCAAACAAGTTTCAGGATAAAAGTGAACACATTGCAAAACGTAGTGACCCTGAAAAGTATTAATCTGAAATCAAAATTGTACCAAACTCACTACAAAGAGCAAACCAGGAAGACAACGATTGTCAGCATGGGAGAGCCAATATTCACATGTAGTGTGTTTAGTCTGGTTTGGATTGATGACTTGATGAAAGAGGTGGCAGGATACAGAGGGAGCAGAGCAGTTGTGACAATGTTTAAAAGTCAGACTGTGTTTATGTTACATAAAACTCTCGGTGGGTCCCTCCTCCAAACCACCACATGGCTTTGAACTCTGCAAGAAAGAAATATAGCTGACTTTCATGCTCGCAGCATCCCGTATAGAGCGGCATTTTGGAAAAACGAGACCGTAAACAATTATGACCTGCATCCCATAGAGACTGTGAGCCAAACATTTCACACACAACAGTCAAAGGATTTCATTGGTTTGTTTTGAAGCTTGTATGACTGAGAGTTTTTCTGCTCAAAGAAAGGCAGTTAATAGGCTACGTTCTGTATATACAACGAAACTGCCTTCTGTGCAGAGACACTATGGGAGTCTGAGGTTTTTAGAATACAAATCCCACTCTTCTGATCATGGTCTTCAAGCTGAATAAAATGTGTACCTATAGTATTACTGAATAAGAAGTTTAACTAAAAGTAATTTCTTCATAACATGATGAACACTGTCAGGCATGGCCTTGGAACGTTAGTAAACTACCCTAATTATTGTTATTAAAGTGTTTTTTGTCCTTTAACGTAATGACTGTCCACATTCTTGACAGAATCCTAATCCATGAGAGCTTGGCTGCTGTTGACGATGTGAGTGTGATTACAGACAATATATTATCAATATATTTTAGGGAGGCCACCTCTTTGAAATCCTCTGAAAAATATTATAAATCATTGTCAAGCAAACGCTGGTCTTTAATACACCAAGAAAGAAAAGTAAACTTGTGCTGGGTTCAGTGATAATTACATTATCACTTGTGCAATTGTGCTGCTTCACTAGCCAGGTTTAATTCCAAATACATCATATATAGCCATTTAATAACCAAAAAATCAACCAAAGAATATGTGGTTCATGGTGTTTCCCTCCACTAGCCAAGTGCTACTCAAATAATTGGAGTTTCTTTTTTTTTCAGGATAAGGAGGCACTAATTCTTTTGTCAGGTGCCATTAACATTGCGGATGAAGAGCACACAACTTTTGATGTCATTGAAAAACAACAACAGTGATTAAGAGAAGGCCCCCAGAAGGAAGCAAGTCCTACCAACTACCAGCCAATAACCTGCCTCTGCACGACATGGAAGCTCCTGTTGCAGTCAGCACATGGATCAATACATGAGCCGGGCCCAGAAAGGAGTTTGTAGCAACACCAGAGGAGCCAAACACCAGCTACTGGTTGACAAAGCAGTCTCTCAAGACTGTAAGACCAGACAGAACAACCTGGTTTGATGACAAGAAAGCCTACGACTCGATGCCACACACACACACACACACATGGTTACTGTAATGCTTGGAACTGTCCAACATCACCAAGACTCTAAGAGCCTTCATCAAGAACTCAATAGGGCTGTGGAAGCCAACTCTAGAGGCCAACTCAAAGCCAATTGCACAAGTTACCAAGGAGATGACCATCAGCCACCTCGTCTACATGGATGGCATCAAGCTGTATTCAAGGAATGAGCGTGACATTGACTCAGCAAAGACATTGGGATGTCATTCGGGCTACATAAGTGTGGTCGGAGGGTATCCAACAGGGGTTGATTTACCAGAAGGAAACATTGCAGATGTCCAGGACGGCTACAAATACCTTGGAGTTCCGCAAGCAAATGGAAACTATGAAGAGGTCGCAATAAAGTCAGCCAGAGCTAAATAACTACACAGAGTAAGGCAAGCCCTGAAAAGTCAGCTGAATGGGAAGAACAAGGTCAAAGACATCAACAGGTACGCACGGCCGGTCATCAGGTACCCTGCTCGTATAATAACATGACCAAAAAGAGATAGAAGCCACTGATATCAAGATGAGGAAGATCCTCACCATTCTTGGAGGCTTTCACCCCAAGTCCAGCACTCAGTGAAATGAGGAAGGCCAAGGACTTGTGAGCATCAGAGCCACTATCCAGGGTGAATCAACCAAGACCTAGGACTACATCAGGAAGATAGACAAGTGATGACCTGCTACGTGAATATATCAGACAGCAGAAACCAGAGGAGGAACCATCCTGGAAGTACAAGCCCCTGAAGAAGTGGCTGATATGGATGCAGGCCAGGGTCTACCACACCAGACAGGACCCCAGGTGCAGTCTGGGGTCTACCACACCAGACATGACCCCAGGTGCAGTCCGGGGTCTACCACACCAGACAGGACCCCAGGTGCAGGCTGGGGTCTACCACACCAGACAGGACCCCAGGTGCAGGCCGGCGTCTACCACACCAGACAAGACCCGAGATTCAAGCTGTGCAAAAAGATGCAAAGATGCCCCTGAGACAATACAGACCAAGCTCAGACCCTGTGGGACTTCTAGATCCAGACTGATAAACTGGTGATGACTGACCAACCAGACATTGTGGTGGTGGACCAACCACAGTGGACAGCAGTAGTGAGAGATGTAGCTATCCCAAGCACAGCAGTGGTACCGGTGGTACTCTGGGCTGTAACCCCCAAACTTGGATAGTGGCTCCAGCAGAGTCCAGGACCAACATCTGAGATCTCTGCCCAGAAGAAGAGTGCAGTCCTAACAGCTACGATACTGAAGAACCCTCAGGCTCCCAGGACTCTGGTAGAGGAGCCGAGCTTGTAGGAGGAAACACAAGACCGCAAGTGGGGATTTATTAAACACACACACACACACACACACACACACACACACACACACACACACACACACACACACACAGTTAAGACATTGAATGTTTTTTTTAATTGTTGTTTCGTTGTAGTTCATTTGCATTTGTAATGCAATTCAATTAATTCGACAAGTGTGTTTTCATCGCGTTTCGCTTTTATCTTTTCAACATTAGCCTCGTGAAAAAAGTTGGGGCATTTCTCGTTTCAGATTTTTTTTTTTTTTTTTTTTTTTTTTTATGTGCAAATTTAAAATGCGCACATAAAAACAGGTGGTATCCTTAATTGGGATAGTTTAGGTCGATCACTTGAATTTGGAATTATCTCAAATAATTTCGCTGCAAAGTCTTGAAAATGAACCAAACGTCAAGGAAACAACAGACGCACTATGTTTCCAGTGACAGAGATTCACCAAGAAGAAAATCATGACTACTTACCCAACTCGGAGCTGCAACACTTTCCCTTTGCGATGTCTCTAATTTCTAATTTGAAACATCTAAATTGAGACAGACGACTCCTGATGTGTGACAAAAAGCTTCAGCAGCATCAAACGCCCCTCTTCCAATCAAGCCCCCACTCCTGCGTAGCTGCGTGCTCCTCCTGGCAGCAGAGAACAGTGTGTTTCATGGAGCGACAGCAGCGTCCACAGGGAAGGACACGTGATGCGCAGAGAGCTGCGGGAACTACGTGTCCCACCTTTTCGCTGCAACAAGCTGCGGTGACATTTTACAGCAAACATCTGCAATGTGCCATGCAGCCAATCAATAATGAATCTAATAGAGTCGCAGCATGATGTGGCATTACGGTATCATTTTGCTCAGACAACATGCATGATGCATTATTTCTGCTCTACAGCATAAAGGTTTACAGCCTGGATGTCTCACATGATAAAACACAGATTTCTTTCACTCACATGCGACATGTGAGAGAATTTAGTAAGTCAATATAGGAACTATAATAAAACATGGGCCACTTCATGTTTATGCCTTCACTGGACCCAACATGAGTTTTTTAACAAGTCATAAACTTTGTTCAAAGCAGTGCAATTTCAAATGTGCACCATCTAGCAGAACGTCCAAAGTTTAAATGAACTAATATGTCTAACTGCAGTTATAGGTTCATTAAAAGTAGTCACAGCGGCTCACAAACAGTGAGGATTAAATCAAGTTCCGAAAGGGAGTTCAGTTCTTTGTGTGAATCGGATCATTCTATTGGTTTCAAGTTTTTGTACAAGTCATCCCAAAAGAAAGAAGAAATGAAAGATGATTTTAAAAGCAGATAAAAAGAGGATGCCAATATATCCTTGCTTCATATACTGTATGACGCCATCATGTTTCATGTTAATATTGTGATTAGGAATCTAAGAAAATCAACCGAGAAACTTGGGTATTTTTTGGCAAATCCAGAAAATTAAATACTGGACACATCAACACATTTCATTCCAAAATAAATATTTACACAAAGCAGTCCTAACGTCTGATCTTCAGCATCGCCTATAGTTTTACCACAACAGGTGCATCCACTAAATAAGGCGAAGACCATACACATGCACACTCTCTGTACAAAAATACAATATTTTATAGAACATAAGGATTGACTAGATTACTGTACTTTGTTGCATTATTTATTAAATCTGGTCACGGATGCCTTTGAAGTAAAAATCTTCACAGAGTATGATGGAAATAAAGCTCACCAATACAGAAAAAAATATAATTCCATCATCTTGGCAGACAGTTCAGCAATTAGTATATATAATCAATATGTTTATGTACAGTATATGAGTTTATAATGCTTACCTTTTTTGATAAGGGTCTTTCCATGTTCTTCCGGTTCTTCACTGCTGCATCGGCTACAACTGGCTGTCTATCAAACAACATACAAGGATGTGTGTCCTTTAACTTCACTCTAAAGAGGGAATAACACACAACCGTTTAGGCAAAATATGCAGTTTATCTTCAGGAAAATCTTCTATTCAAACCCTCCAATTTAGCATAACAGACGGGGTCTAGTGGAGTGTCTGTGGTCTGCTTCGAACCACTTCAACATGGCCAAGTATTTGAGAAATGCCCTTGAATAACACTTTAAAATGATTAGAAAAATGATAAGAATGTCTCGGTTCAAGACATAAACTTTGTTCAAGCACAAAGGCGGTCTTGATGAGGCAAGGCAAGGAAAATGATGTTATGAACAATAAACACAACTCAGACACGGGATACCACAGAAATTATAGTCTTGTAATTCATTGTATTCACATTACAACATCCACATGGTTCAGTTTGTGACAACTTCTAATGATCTTCAAATATATTCACTGTATGATACATAATACCAATATAGGCACTTCCAGTAAGTCTGGCAATATTGAAGCTACAGTATAGTGTCTAAATTACAAAATGGTAAAAATAAATAATGTATATCTAAAAGAGTTTTTGTAGTTTTAAAATTTCTTTACTGTACAGCATGTATATTGTACAAAACGGAGCATCAACCTGCAAGAAGATTAATTATTTTACTTTCACAAATACTGTGTATTTGGACATATTCTTCTTTGTGTAAGTATAAGTACACGTGATAAGTGCAAGGTATTAGTGAGAAGAAAGCAATCATTTAATCATGTGTCAACTATATAAAAATACTCATCTAATTTTTTTTGTTTTGTTTTTTACATAATTGTAAAGCTTGTTTGGTTCTCATGGTTACAATTATGCTATACATGTGAATAAGTATATGACAATAAAAAAAAAACAAGAAAATAAAAATACACTGTGAAAACTGACATATTGTATCAGCTCAAACACAAGTATTGACTTAAGACTGATGTAGTTTTGGGGCAAAATGCTTCACTTAAAAAAAAAAAAGATCACCTGCAAACTAACACAGTGGACCTTTAAAGATGACAGACGCTGTGTGATGAACCACTGATCTGAGCACTTGGCAGATCAAAGGGGGAAGCGCAAGGAGCAATATGCTACCGGACCTTCTGTGAATAACAATTTCACTTGAGCATCTGAGAAGAATCGAAGAACTACTTGCTGCATCACTTTACCCTTCATGTTTCCACCACCTCTACTAGTGAGGAAGCCTCTATTTAACAGTAAACACCACCCAAATGCAGGACAGAGTCACCTTAGAGAGGCCAATGGAAGAATTCAAATAGAAACTCACACAAACGCACATTATCTTGCTTTCTCTCTCTCACACTCACACACACTGTGCATTCATTCATGAAGCAGGCTTCTAATCTGGACCACTTCAGCTCAAATGTATGCGTTGCATTGAATAGCTTTAGTGATATCTCATCAGGTTTGTCAAAATGTGAATAAAAGGTCTTGAGTGTGTCTGTATGATTAGAACATACAGAAAACATTGAGTACACAGTGAGTCATAGAACACATGATCATTAGAGGCCAGAGAAATGTTCTGTCTAATGCCTTTCTAATCAGTCAGTCAACCAATTATGTTAAACTTGAGTGGCCTAAAAGCTGCTGTTCCTGAGTCTCCCCTCCCCCACCCAAGCCCTCCCTTCCCCTCCACGCTTTAGCCGAGATCAGAGTCAGGGCAGCAGTTAACAGGCCATTACAGACGTAGTGCACTGTTCACCACAGCCAGGAACATTGGCTGTCATTAGAGCAAGTCAATGCAGGATACAAGGACAAGCTGTTCTACACTCAACGCAATTTACATCACAGGAAAGCTATATCACACTCCACAGGTTGACTTGTGTGCTGTGTAGCTTTATATCGATCGGTGCAACAGATTCAGATGTGCAGGTGGGTTATGAGAACTCGGTGGATAATTCATCCTCACTGCGCTCATGTGTGACAGAAGTTTGACTTCTTCAACTGGAGATCTACTTCTGATAGCTCAAACAGTTTCTATATTAAATGTCAATTATTGGAGTTGTTGCATCTGTGCTGTATGTTATTGGTTTACCTCGGGTTGAAAGTAGGGGATATCATGTGACTTCAAGTCTTGTGCAGTAATGTTGTTATGTTCAATTCCGTCAACATTCCATTTAGAAACAATGGTTTCTATGTTTGTCGGAAACTTTTGGAAACCTCTTTCTCTTTGCTGTTTGCTTCATTGATGTCAGCAATTAAATGTCTCGGGTGATGAAGCTAACATATTCACTACCTCTATTTATTTTTACAACGATCATGAGGCAATAAAAATATTACCCAAAGATGTGCATTACTGGTAGACAAAGTCATCTCTGATTATAATCCTAATGCAGCTTTTTCCACCATAAAAGATTTAGGGCCAATATTGGGCATAATCCACATTGACAAAGTATGAGTGATAGAACATTAGGCGATGGGGAATTCAGAAACACAAATTTGATGTTTTAGAGTGAAAATGCGATTAGAGACATACTGCTGCCATCACTGTAGTCTTGGCCGTCACTTAAAAGGTAACTTTTACTACAATGCACATCCATGTTATAAAAGAGAGAGCAATATTACTACTGGTATCAAACAGCTACAGTTGTCTACAGTCCCTCATGGCCGTGACTAGATTTCAAGCTACCTTTTTCATGTGAACATTTCTGTATGTACTATCACAGCAACAACACGTGGGATTTATCAGATTGGACTTTCACTTGAAGAACTTTTAACTCGGAGAGAATGAATGTCCCCCTGAGAATTCAGACAGATTCCCTGTGTTTGAATGCAAAAATGATATAAGAGTCAAATGGTTGTGACAAACCTCAGCCTTGCTTTTTATGAACCTATTCTATACTAGCTTACTATCCCTGCATATTTGTAACCGTTACTGTAACTCACTGTCCTCCCAGGTGATACAGATGTTTAGTCTGAATTTCAACAGCTGAGGTTTTCCTGAGGGTTAAAGGTCAGCATCATTTGCAGGTTTTTTTCATAATAAAGTCCAGTAAATACCGACTATAATACAGCACAGATTTCAAATACATAGGCAGGGAGTCAATAAATGCAAAGAAAATAGAAAGGACAGTGTATTATTTACCTATGGCCATTTTCAAAGAACTTTGTAGGATTTAGCATTTTATTTATTTTAGGGACTTTAATTGAACAGATGATGCTTTCTGGTTATCTTTTAACAATGCAGCATTACCTGTTGTTCCCCGACTTATATTTTCCCTTAACACTTTAGTCATATTAGGTTATGTTCTGTGTACTGGTAGTCCTTTTTTGGTCCTGTATTCAGCGCAGATTCATTACCAACAACCCACTGTTGCTTTGTCAGTGCAGGCACCTGGACTACAACATTTGGGACAGTGAGCCCCATCATGGCCATTATATTTACCATGGGGCTGGAGCCCAGAGATGGCACGAATAAATCTGCTCAACCTACGTATGTCCTCTGCAGAAGGATCGTGCATTTGAGCGCACTCAAGTTAACATGCAGTCACATACACGCACGCACACAAAATACAGAGTGTAAGTAGCCTTGAGTGTCCTTCCTTAAAGTAATATGGCTACACCTAATGGTATAAAGTACTTCATTTGGTAGCAAACATAAAACAATCAAAAAAAGCATTATTATTTGATTTCATATGCTAAAGCCTATGGGTGAGTGACTGATTTTGGCAAAAGTTGAAAGGAATAAAAGATACGCCAATGTTCCTCATTTGATTGACTCCCTTTATAATCCATATATAGAAAAAGAAAACATATTATGGCCCATGTTAGACCTCAAAAAACTCTTGCTAAAATTGAAACACAAGTACATGTTACTGTGATGTCTATATATAATTGCATTCAGAAAATATTTATGTATAAATTGGCAGCAAATGTCTGCAGTCCTGTGTTACCACATTGGGTTGAGGTCTGTGCAAGCAGTCTTCCTCTTCTCTTGACAGTAGCAAAAGAATCTGTGTCCCAAAGTACACAAATAATCCTGTATTGCAATCTGGAAACCTCCTTTTAAATGTTTTGTGAAACCAGATATTCAGATAAAATGTGTAAAGCACAAATTTTTCCCACCCTGTTTTTTTTTCTGTATAGGCACACATTTCCCAAACATCTACAGTGTTGTGTCTAAGTGATGTGCTGGCAAAGACAGGAGTCAGTTGATAGGATAAGAAAACAAGAAATACTTCTTCATGTCCTCTCCCTGACTGACGCCCTCCATGGGCTGTTTCACTGTGGGTCCCCCTCCACTAGTTCCTCATGAGTTTCCGACTCCTCCTGCGGAGATACGGGCCACTCTGGTTCCTCCACTCCCTCCTCTGGATCCTCTCCTTCTACGAGCTCCTCTCTGCTGCCTGGCTCCTCTTCCTCCTCGTGAATAGCTAGGATTGGCTCGGCTACATTGTTTAAATGGACGGATTCGGCTCCCTGGCCCTGTTTCAGGGCCTCCTCTGCGATCACCTTCTTCCACATCTCGTGGTTCTCCAGCAAGTGGTGGGTGATTTGGCAGAAGACTTTCCTTCTCTTCTTGGATGTTCCTTTCTCTGGAAAAAAAACTTGGATTAAAAAAAAAAATAAGATTTTTACACAATATACACAATCTTTTAAGATCTCTTTCCTCACTGTTTCTGTATTTGATACAAACATTAAAGCTGGGGGGACAGATTATGTTGTATAACTTATAGATATGCCATAGAACATGTCAAGTGCCCAGACTGGTCTAGAGGCTTACTAAAAACAGCACTTCCCATTGGTTTTCTAATTAGTATCTGAATCCAATGTCAAGCTGAAAAACATTTTAAAAGGGGAAACCGCTGTTGTTTTTGACTGTAGTGCTTACGTGATGCTTCTGAGCTGGAGGATGTGTCTTCCTCTGCAGTATCCTCATCATCCTCCTCATTCTCTGTGATCTCCAGCTCCTCTGCCTCTGGGTCGGGTTCCACCCATCGTCCCGGCATGAGGCTGGCTGAGTCGTAGGAGTTGCACAGTGGCCCAACGATGTGTGTGATGAATGATTCCTGGAGTTTGGCCAACTGTGGTGCCGCTCGGTCCATGAAGGGGCTGATGGGGAGGCCCTGGCTGGACTCCTCGTCGCCCTACGTAAAGCATGACCCACATTAGTGCATGGATGCCAAGACACACTATTCCAAAAGAACTGAGTCATTCAGTGATAAGTGGAATAGATGTCATTGTCAAGTCTACATCTATCAACGTTATTATTTTCAGAGAGGGAAAAAGGGGTAGGTTTGAGTCTTAATAGTGTTAAAATGGGAAGGTGGGTGTCTATTGCATCAGAGAGATGAAACTGATGAAAATGATTTGAGTCAGCACTCAAATTATAGGTGATACCAAAGAGGGAAGCTTAAAGCTGGGTATGGAAATGAGTAAAAAAAGCATCCATGAAGTCATTCACACAAAGGCCCAAATAATATAAGAATAAAGACCATTTTAATGGAATTGCATTGCTAGGCAACAGCTTAGGTCCAATCATGGTTCTTGTCTTTTATTGTAAAAGAGCATCTTTGATGACAATAAACAGCCAACCATCAAACTTTTAATGTTATTTAATAATATTCAGGAGAGCTAAAGTTAGCATGCTCTCTTGATAATGTTTTCTTCAGGAGGTGGTGCTAATATTATTCTATGAATCTGAACCTTGAGGCTGGTACTTGCAACATTAGAATGGTGTCACAATGAAAAAATGACCATTCCTTCTTTCATGTATTCCCTCATAAATAAACTGGGACCACACATATGGAATTTGTGAAACGGACTATAGTGGCAGCTGCATGTGTGCTCTCTAACGTCTTTATGGATGGCAATGAACAACAGCTGTAGCCAGGTTTCCTGGTTGCCTTGGTAACTGACCCCAAGTGTCATCCCACACACTTTAGAGTAGAAAGCTTTTGTTCCTGCAGAACAGCGAGCTGCTAATGTGAAGTGCAATGGGAGCCATCACAAGATGGCATCTGAGATGGATCTGCAAATTATAAGACATCCTTGACAGGTGAGCGGACACAGACCAAAGGGAGGCGGAGCTCTCAGATCCAGCTGTCACAATGACTACATCCTAGACAGATGGGTGGAGTTGTGGCAAGGTTAGCTTTTTCATGAATGTCATGAATATAGGGGCCGGTTGTATTCCAGCTGAGCTATGCAAATAAATACAAGTCTGTTGATATTCTTTAGTAGGACTTACTGTGTGGTATATAAAGCGTAAGCCCCTGTAAGCCCAGAGATTCACCCAGTATTGTAATACAGATTCAAGACATCCAGATCCTGGATCACACATCATAATCAATTTCAGAAAGCCTGTCAGCATGGCGAGCCAATCTTACCCTGGAGGCATGTTGTCTTCTCTTTTCTGTGTACATGTAGGATGGCGTGTATGCTTCATATGCGTGTGAGAACACGTTCTGTATTTGCTTTGCTGCGTTTTTTTTTCAAGGTCGTTCCACTCTCAAGTCTGTGAGTGTAATGAGAGGCTGATGCTCCACCTGAATGACAGTCTGGGCACGCTTGTGTCACCTCATCTAGCAGTCCTACAACTACTGCCACTGAAGATCATTTCTTCTGAGACCTTGTTGTGTCACTTATCTGAAGATGCGAGGTACAGAAGGGCCTGAGCTTAAGCAGTCATTCAGTACCAAGGGGACATGCTGTATGCTAACAAAGGTCACTGAGTGTGGCGTTAGGCTGAAGGACTGAGTGTGGCGTTAGGCTGAAGGAATGAGGAGATTCAGTTGGTTATAGCAGCACTCCACACTGTGGCCACTTTATAAGGTACACCTGTACAACCTTGATGCTATCAAACACAACACCCGGCAACGCTGTGGAATTTGCAATAGATTGTCCAGGTGTACCTAATAAAGTGGAACTGCACACGGGAGTGACTAAAAATAAACTGTTCATGCGTCTGAATGGTAATGAAGGAATGTAATACCAAGTGCAGTATGGCTCATTGACTGCATGTGTTTTAATAGTTTCTGGTCAACAATGGAGGTCTATGGCACAAAGTCATGAGCTACATGATAGGATTCATGGTCAACACACACTAAATAGAGAGCTGCCAACATGCACACCCACCCACTCCACTATGTTTATATGTAAGGTCATGTGATACGTCTAGACTGGAGCTGTCAATTATACTGTATTCCATTTAAGGCTGTTGAAAAGTATTTCTTGTTTACTGAAAACTAAAAGGTTTGCGTAGGCCTGTTCGATTAATCGATTTTAAATCGTAATCATGTTTATGTAGTTAAAGGAAAACACCACCGCATTTCCATGCTGAACTATGTTCTGCTCTGATCTTAGACGAGGTGATACATACCTCCCTCTCCTCTGTGCGTGCACTCAATGGCTCTTGCGCACACTCCGCGCAGCGCTAATTTGCTAGCATGTAGCTTGTCCCAGTATATTCCTTAGGATCCAAAGGGGGGTGAAGTTAGAAGCGACCAAGCACTTCCACGTTGTCCCTATTTAAATACGGTTACGTGAGTTACACGACCCAAGTTTGGTTACACAAAATGAAACATGCCATTTTTTCTAAGCGGATAACAACGATAACTATATAGTATGGCGGAATAACAACTGGAAGCACTTCGACGTCGGCGCAGTGATATCATCACTCCGCTCCCCCTCTTACTTCCGTCAATAGAACCTACGTGACCTGCACGCCGTCGCCTGCACTACCTGTAGTAGTTTGTGCACAGTTGAGGAAGCATCAGGTTGTAGTAAGATAGTTTGTGAACAATCAAACATCATGGTTATAACGTGCATCGTACAGGGTTGTGAAAACAAGCAGAAGGTATATAGTCCCGTCATGTTTTGAGTGATGATATTACTGCGCCGACGTCAAAGTGCTTCCAGTTGTTATTCCGCCATACTATCTAGTTATCCCTGTTATCCGCTTAGAAAAATTGGCATGTTTCATTTTGTGTAACCAAACTTGGGTCGTGTAACTACTCACGTGACCGTATTTAAATAGGGACAACGTGGAAGTGCTTGGTCGCTTCTAACTTCACCCCCCTTTGGATCCTAAGGAATATACTGGGACAAGCTACATGCTAGCAAATTAGCGCTGCGCGGAGTGCGCGCAAGAGCCATTGAGTGCACGCACAGAGGAGAGGGAGGTATGTATCACCTCGTCTAACATCAGAGCAGAACATAGTTCAGTATGGAAATGCGGTGGTGTTTTCCTTTAAGACGATGTTAAAAGCGTGAAACTCGTAAAATCGATTTTTTAGTTAAGTTAAAGTTCTGCACTTTATTCATTCATTTTTGTTTAATGGACACACCTTAAGATACATGTGAAAGTGAGGTTTTTCTCTTAATCCCAAAGGGATTGTTTGTTTTTGTTTGTTTGTTTTTTGTTTACAAGAGGTCTACAAGAAGATAACATGGAGCAAAGCCAGAAGGCAAAAGTTCATTATATTAATCCCTTTAGGGATTTTTTGTTTAGAGCAAGGTTTGCACTCAAATCCCAATGGGGAAATTATTTGCAAAATGTTCAATAAAAACAGCATATTTGAAATAATTTCTTTGTCTTTGTCATTCACAAAATAATCGTAATCGTAATCGAAAATCGGATTTTCAGAGAAGAAAATCGGGATTTTATTTTTGGGCAAAATTGAACAGCCCTAGGTTTGCGAATGAAACATAACGTCACTGATGAGGACAGGTGGGGTGGAGCTATATTTTATAAATATGTAAAATCAAATAAACACACACCTGCTCATAAAACTCGTTGACAATGCCCTCTGTCCATTGCAGATGCAGGTCCTTGCACTTCAGAGGCCCATTGATGTCAGCCAGTTTAATGCACATCTGGCAGACCAGCAATCTGTCATTCTCGTTGGACCAATCAATACCCGTGGATGGATCATCGCCCACCTAGGGAGTCAACAAACAGACATAGGACATCACAATTATTAAAATACGTTGGCAGATGTAGATATATTGTTGTTGTGATGCCATTGATATGTTGTTCAAAGATTGTGTATTCATCTGAATGCCTAGAGGGATTTATGAGACAACAGCAATGAGGTATTAAGGCCTTTTAATTGTCCCAATTTTTTCGGATAAAATGTTTTTTAGTGTCGATATTTTAATCATGCTTTAAAATACATTGTGACCGTTTGAATAGGAAATCTATAATTGTGCAGTTCACTGAATTTTTTTTAAATAATTCATTCTCAATTCTACAGACATGTTATATAATACATGAAGTCAAAGCTTGCTTTCATCTCAACACTGTTTGAATTAATTTGCTATTTTTAGTGGAGCTTGATGTGCTTCAGATCTCATCATTCTACACTAATAATTCAGAAAGCTGAAGAGATCCAGTGAGAAACTTCATGGGTACTTCACAGAAAGCTAATTTGCTTCCAGGAAGAGCAGAGCAGGGTGCACTACAGTGAGAGACACTGCTGTTACTTTTGCTGCCAAGCCGGCGAGCTCAATGCTAGCTGACAGGCGCTGGCCATGGAGCACCACCACTGTACTCATACTCACAAAGGGAAAAAACCCAAGACCCTCAAATCCAAAGCCAACATTCTGTCTGCACTTAAACGAGTTCTTGAGGTGCAGGGAGCTTTGTGTTGTTGACTTGTGCTGAACATTCTCCAAGTGCTGCAATGTTCTGCACAAACAGACCTGTTCTTCGGAAAAACCACTGAACATTTTTGATATCAAAAGAACTGAGGTATGAAAGAATGAGGCAAGCACCTCTACACAATACACTCAAGTTTTTTAAATTCACAATGTTGTCAAATTAACATTTTGAAAGGATTTAATCGTTCATAAACTCTTTAGATCTAAAAATGTCTAACAAGTATGTATCCAGACCTACCTTGGCATTGAACTCAGCTAGGAAGTCAAAGTGCTTCTTCAGATCAGTGGCCAATATGGCCTCAATGACGAGGAAACGGAAGCGCTTGAACTCCCCGTGGTCCAGGTTGACGAGGAAGTTGAACTCTGGCCGCGACATGAAGAGGTTCCAGGCTGAGGCAGCGTGGTGGTTTTCCAGAACGGATCGGTCATTGTAGAGCACTGCCTGCAAACACACAAGCACTTAACGTTTTAAATGCCTGTATATGAATCAGGCAAATCTACTCATACAATATTAAAGAGACTGGATTATGTAGATGATAAAAACGTTGTTAGATTGTCAAGAAAGTTATAGTCACTGCTGTACAGAGTAGCAAACTCTGATATATACGCAGTCTTTCAGTACTATGACAGCAAGTCTACATTTAGGACCTATGTGTGTCTCAACAGAAAATACTGTAGATCACAGCCAGAACTTAACAAATCCAACACTGATATTTCCACCTTCGCTTGCCCATTTCTGACAAGCACCGAGGAGCTGCTGTGACTGGTGATTGTCTGAAAAAGCTGTCAAAGATCGATGATTAGCTTCAGCTTCTCCAGTGCAGTTTAGCAGAAAATCAGCAATCTATTGATCATCTTCCTTGATTAGAAAGAACCAATTGCATAACAGCAATTTAAACAAACGGACTTCGACTGATCCTAATCAGACGCTGTCCTCTGGGCTGAACAGCAGGCGTACCTGTGGGGCGCTGGTGGCCACAAGGAAAGCGTTGGTCCGCCCAGGGTGGTCGTAGTCGTGCATTGCGGCAGCCACGAAAAGGGCCATGAGCTCCAGAGCAGGTATGAGGCCTGACAGGCAGCCGTAACCATCTTCTGACACAGTGTAGGTCTTTGAAACCAGGAAGCCCATATGACTGTGTGTTATTCCACTGTCGGAATCTAGCCACAGGGGAGCAGACAAAGAGAGGAGGGTGAGGAGCAGGGTGAGGAGCAGGGTGAGGAGCAGGGTGGCAGAATTTACACAAACACACTGTATGTACTTTCATGTGCACATGCATACACACGCAGTATCACACACTACATTCAAATCCACTTATATGTGGATCAAAGGGATGGCCCTAGTAAGGCATACAAATGAGGTTATGGAAATATGGGTAAGAGGGAACTCTAATCTGCCTGCAATTTCATGCTGTTTTAGACTTCAAATAGTGTTTGGTACGTAAATGCAAGTGCCAAAAGCCTGAGTAAGATAAGACTAACTGTGAGTAGGATAAGAACACACACACACTCCTGCAGGTTTGATGCTCAGACATTAAGGAGATGGCTCACAGTAAAGCTGCAGGCAGATGGAAAACTATAAATGAAAAAAAAGAAGTGTGGCCTACATATAGACAGTAGTTATAGTAATAAATGGCTTCACAAAAGTTTGAAAAACTAAACAGAAATGTAAGTGTTCTGAGGTGACCACTTTCAACACACGTTGATGGATCGGTAGATTCACATGTACACCAGCGCCCCCAGCAGGACATGCACATGTCTTCATGTACGTACTAATGGACACACCTGAGTCACTGGCAGAGCCGTGGTCAGTAATGAGGCTGGGCAGACCAGGCACAGCCTGTGTGGTGAGGTACCAGACTGCCTGAAGCACATCTGTGGCGTGGACCCTGTTGTGATCTGGGTCAGAACAGAAAGAAACAAAATCGGTCCATTGTGTGTAATCTTCTCCTCCAGGGTGCACTGTTCGTCTGCTTATGTTTCTTGTAACAACACACGGTCATATATGACGGTATGACATTTCCCCCTAGTGGCTGGTTTTAGTGTTACAGCTGCAAACAAGGTTCTAAGTCAACTGAAGCAAAAAGAGAAACATGAGAGAGGTTTTCAAGCTTACATGGTATGTCTCTGTAACCATTCTCAAGGGCATGGAAGTAGTTCATGAATTCATTTACAGGGATCTTGAAGGTCTCAAACAGGCCAGTGTCTTCAAAGAGCCTGTAGGAGACCTTGAAAGACAAAAATCTGTCTGTGAACATCATCTACTTTGATAATCAACACATTACAGTTAAGAGGGGTACAGTTATCACCTATGCAATTACACGTTAGTCGTTTACTCTATGAATGCATGAAAACACAATTTTACTAAGTATCTTGTTATTACGTTCAAGCGTTTTATTGCTGGAATTTTATTGACACTATGTCTGACCTCTGAGCATAATCACTGGAGCTCTCAGATGTGCTCACCTGGCTGAGGATGCGTCCACATTTGCCGTTGGTCTTCTCCATCAAACGGAAGATGGGGAAGTTCCAATTATTTAGCTGACTCATCAAAGGCTCCAAGTCCTCCATTACTAACGGCTCTGGAGCCAGAATCGGTTTGTCCTGTGACACGTGATAAAACGTGGTAAGACAAATACTGTGTTAATAAGGTGTTTTCCATGACTGAACGATTGCAGGTTGGTCGTGTTTCATCACTCCGCCTCGCCTTACCTCGGGAGGTATTAGTGGGTGGAGGATGACATTCTGGGCTGGGTTTTTTCCTTCCTCCGTGTCCTCCTCTGTATGTGCTACATCACTGCTGTCGCTGTGGTTGGCTTCGTGGGTGCTGTCATAGTCTGATGACACAACCACCGGGTCCTCTGCTAGTAAAAGAAAAAAACAGAACAAAGAGATGTCACACTATTGCCTTAGGAAAACTGATAAACTGATGCATATCTTCAGTTTTATCTTCACGTTGTTATAGCTGGTTCATTAGCACTCAGTGATGGTTGCCATGCCATGACTTGCCTTTCATTTTTTTCCTTCAGAAATACGGGTATGTGTGTTTTGGAAGTTCTGGATTTTGAAATGATTGCTCGTTAAATACTTGTGCAGATTGCCCTGTGTGACTATGAGTGACTGAGATTAACAATTGTTGTTCACCTTAAAATTAAATTGATTATTGTATCGATTTGACACTCCAACATGTAAGGAAAAAAATACATTGGAAATACCTGTATGTGTCCTGTTACACGACTAGAAACACAGTTGGATGGAATTTGTTTATGCAGCTCTCCAGTATGGAACATGTATTTTTGCTTTTAAATAATTCCACTGTATATACTAGGCTCTTATATCAGAAGTAATGGACGTAAAGAGTTTCAGAGGTGATATAGTGTGCAGTATATAATACCACAAATACTTGTATGATACTGTTTGAAGGTAGTGGTGGTAATGATAGGAAGAAATGGGAATGAGAGCATACCTGACCGTGGTATCCTGTCTCCCTTGTCTATAGAACCCTCCCCATGGCTCAGTCTGATGTATGGTCTCCCACAGCTGGAAACAAGAGAGGTTTAACAGGTTAGAGATAAAGTGCATGAAAAGAAATGTTTCATGTAACTCAATAGGGCATGGCGTTTCCTGTTGTAATGCTGTGGTATTTGCAGCTGTTGTTGCGATCTTCCACAACTGCATATGGTAGAATCGGACAATTTCAAAGATTTTTTAATAGATAAAAAATAATGGAATATAGATGTTCAAGGATATGATGACATTTGAATTACTCTTTTGAGGAAATTGATATTTATCTGGATTCTGTGCTGTTATTTTTGTTTAGCAGAACAGATGATTGAAAAGCAAAATTAAAAGAACATGTAAAAATAAAAAAACACACAGAGACAAATGCAGAAACATACTGTACATGTGGATTTGTTTGTAACCAAAATGTGCAAGCCTTTTCTGCCTGTAGCTGTGCCAAAGAATTGGGCATAAAACCATCACTACATCTGTCTTTGATGTCTAACCAGTCGGCACAAGTTGTCGAGAGAAAAAAAAACAAAAAACTTAATGGGATTCCTACTGTGCTGTCCCCACATGTAACAGGCGTTGGGCAGATGCTTGGAGAAAAATACTCATTCATGCACTTAATGGATGCACACATTAACACAATGCAATGAGAAAAAACAACAAACCAAAATTCCGGTTCTGGCACTGTTATAAACTACTCATTAGAAAACGAGCCCACCCTCTTTGAGCTTTATGACAAATCAGTGTCAGCCTCCTGTGCTGCTCTCAACGACTTTTCCACGCTCCTCCACTGAAGCCACTGTCAGGCTGTAGGTGGTTCCAATTAAAATACCTCTCCCTAAATGTTGTAAAACCTGCCTTCTCAGGGCAGGAAATGCCTGCCGTTAGAGCATGGTGTCACATGGAGCACAAAGCCCTGTAGTGTGTCTATCTCCTTCTGATAAATTGTTTCTTGAACAGTTTTGAGCTGTACCCACCCCGCCTAATGGTCCTGAGGCCCCAACAAAGGCAGTTCTGTTGTGTTTGCATGGCCAGGTTGGACCACTGTGTGTAATGCCTAGCAGGTGTGGAATATAAAATAGTTTGATAGTTTGGCGGGCAAACAGTTAGTACATTATTGTCAGGGGGGTCTGGGCAGGCAGCAGTGCTTGGCTTAAAAGGTTTACTTTTAATGAAAGTTGAAGAACTGGCAGACACTCTTCCTAATCTGCTAATGCATCAGAATAACCTCAGCTACTGACATTGAGTCTTCAGCGCTGCATGTAAAAAAAGAAGGCCGGCCGCTTTCACTCGAGGAATCTGTCAGTCACGTATCAAGTGACTCTGCTTTTATCACAGAAAAAGGCTCCTTAATGGTAGTCACAGTGGTTAGCGCAGTAGTTACAGTCATTTAACTGTCCCACTGAGATGTATCTACAATTTGAAGACAAAATACACATGACGTATGTTTTTGTTTCAATCCTGTCTCAAAGAACTTGTGTTTATATACAAATAATTTGTTTTGCCTGATACCTTTGGGAAGAATGTAACCGCTGCCTGCAAATATGTTTGCTCATTCAAGGAAACATCCTGCATCCCATGGTGTGGTTCGATTTAGGCAACAAAAACATTTTGATTAGGAAAGGAGCATGGTTTCAGTTAGAGATTGAAAAAATCTCCTGCTTCAAGTCGGTGTTGAGTTCTTTATTCTTTAAAGTCCCAGTGAAATGGAGTAGTATTCCCCAGTGAAACTGAATATTTGAGTGATGTACAAACACAAGAGGGATTCAAATAAAATCCTGAACATTTGATTGGCGTGCTAAAAAAGTGGGCGGGCTTATATTGTTGTGTGAAACAGAGCTGGACTACGTCTCCGCACATCACCCTTGTTGCCACAAATTTCAGATGGATCGATGGATGGATGTCATGATATTGGTGGTTGAAATTGGTTGGTACTAGCTTACATTAGCACACATCATATTCTGTTTTACAGGAGGAAAAGATGATTTGATTTTGATATAAAAATAAGAAGAAATCGATCGTTTTGTCATTTTTCGCATTATTGATATGAAAACAGTGTAGCGACTTTAGGAAAGGGGTTAAAAAAGGTATTTTACTAACTAACTAATTTCAAACTACAGCAAGGGAGCTAACAGAGCTAACAGAGCTAACAGCATTCACCCGAGGGTGAACCAGAGGGTGCTACATTTCCACAAAGGATGAACACACACTGAGGGAGAGTGACATCACTCTCTGCTCAGGTAGACATTACTCCACTATCTTCACATAGCAAATAGCTGTTTGCTTCTATAATAGTGCTCTAGGAAACATCTCCCAACTTTTAAAACGTTAATCATGGTGTTGTAACTTACTGTACTTAAGAAATGAAATAAATTGTCAATCCACATTTTGCAAATATGTTTAGGGCATTAACTATTAATAAACTATTATATTATTTTATTTTAAGTTAATAATAGCCTAAAATTACAACCAAAGAGTTGTGGATCAACTAATTGATTGATTTTTTCTCCTCTAGATGAATTATGTGTCATCCTTTGTGATTTTTCAGATCAAAACGTTTCCTAATTATCATGATTAGCTATTTTTTCTTCCCAAAAGGTACTTTTGCTGTTGTAAATTTAGTATTTAGTAACTCAAAATTAGCATATAAACATAATGTAAAGACTAATCATGCAAAAGGTCAAAGGTCAAAATTGTTTTATTGCCTTGCACATGATTTTAACCAATTTAAATCAATCAATTTGGAGTCTTTCTCTGAAGTGAAAAATGACTCCTGTTCTCATACAAAATCACCTTGGCATTCCCCAGAATAAACCTTCATCAAGTGAATTATCCGTGATAGGAAATACTGTATAAATTGCAACATTGTCTGCTTTTTCTGAGAACAGCCTCCTCCTTCCATGTTGCTTATCGTAATAGTTACGAGCCATGCAATAAGCCTGACTGGCCTCAGCCTGCTCCCCTACTCCGCTGCAGTTTACTCCCAGATTTTATACTCAACCACTCACAGCAGCTTGACAGATTGCGTTTGGTCCAGAGCCCAAACGGACAGCGTCCAAGCCATGATAAACACAGCAGCCATTATTTCTGCTTCCAGTAATCTACCTACTCGCGAGCCAGATGACGTGAAGAAGATAACAGCACAGTGGCAGGGGCTGAGGGAAATGGAAGGTATTCAATCGTCCCCCTTTTACTGGGTCTGTGCGATTAAAAAAAGGCCAATATTGTAGCTTTGAAGTCGGTGTTATTCCTTCTTTACAATGTACGTCACTGAGAGCTGACATGATGGAAAAAGGAGGGTGTTAAAAAAAGAAGCCTAATGTCCTAATTAAGATTGTACAGATTTGATGATGGAGCAGAGAGAAGGCAATTGAAGCCATGTGCTCTCTCTCTCTCTCCCTCTCCCTCCCTCCCTCCCTCCCTCCCTCTCTCTCCCTCTCTATGGTGTTTTGTTTAATCTGTAAATAAATTCATATGTTAGGGCGTCTTGGCCAACTCTCAAAAGGGATTGCAGATACAGGTTACAGTACATCCATTAGAAAAGCACTCCCTTCCACTCCCCAAAACGTGTGATCGTGGTGTCAAAGCCCACTTGAAAGATTGGCAGGTTGCCAAATATGAAGAGGACATCCCAGGTTTAATCCCAACAACAGCAAGTAGTTGGCCTTAACAGCTGAAGAAGAGTCATATGCCTGAAACACAACATTGAAATGAAGTGTTACTCCGAAGAGAGTCCTCTCAGCTGCAGTAAACCAGACCCAGAGACTCCCTGTACTCTGGTTGCGTCCGTATTAAACGCTGCCAGAAGAAGCAGCTGTGACATTGTGTCCAAGCGTGTGTGTGCGTGAGTGTTAATTGTGAGGTTCTGGTGACCGGGGGAGAGGCCCAGGTGTTTGTTTATACTCACACCACCATAAGTGGCCATCGCTGGGGCCTGCTGCTGGGCCGGGCTGAGCTTTAAGACCAGGCGACGGGGCTTCGTGTACAGAAGCTGCCCCGTGTGCTTACATTTACGAACTTGTTCAAGTATCACGGTGTTATTGTTCGAGCAGACCCAAACAAGTCACTGACAGACGCGGCCCACGCCGTTCTTTATAGGGCTCGCGACGCAAAAAACCAAACAGTGTGCAGAATGTTTTCAGAGCAGTAAACAATATACTTTAGAAGTGAGAGTTGGATATACCGTAGTCATCCAGTGTAGACTTCTGCATCCGTTTTCTAGTGTAGGCTATTGTGTCAAATGAAAAGAAAGAAGAACACTTCTTACAGAAATATTATTATAACAGAAGAGAGATGTGTGAATGTACCGAGTAGTAATTTGTACTACTTATTTGTATAGTAATTTGTATACTTATTCGTATAATTATTTAATCAAAGTAGCTTTTCTATGATTAAATCCACATGTCACAACTTTCACTCTGTAAGTCTGTAACGCAGCAGAGGCATAGCAGTCTTTGTTTTGTTATAATGATAAGGGCCAGGCCACAACCACTGAGGATATGTGTTTGTCTTATGTCATTTCATTTCTGACTCCGCTCCTCCATGTCCCGTGTTTTTGTTGTGTAAATATTTGAAAAAGTGTGTGATTATGAATGAACAAATACAAAACAAACCACTACCTTTTTAGATACACAATGTGACAGTTATGTTGTCCACAGCTACGTGAAGTGAAGTCCCTCACCAAATACAAGTTGTTGAAATAAGCTTTCAACACAACACAAAATAACACTTTCTAAGGGTGTGTCCGAGTCTTTCTTTAAGTGCCGTACCATGACTATGAGTTTGTATTAGTACAAGCATGTCACACGTCATAAAGAGCTCTTTCTAAATTATTTCTAAAATTCAAAGAACACATTCTGGGAACTTGATTACAGAGACACGTGACTGGAAAGCTGTCTGCAGGGTGTTGAGTGCTATTAAATCATCTCTCCTGAACCCTCCGAATCTGAACGTAATGTGCTTTCTTAGTGGTCAGCAAAGAATGTACTCAAGTTTGCAGAGAAAATCACACTCACTCACGTCTCCTTCTCCCCCTCTCTCTCTCTCTCACTCACAGAAAATACTTAATCAAACACCTGAACATGACACAAGCTTGTTAAAAAGCTCATTCCAAAACCACAAGCTTTAACCCCCTAATACATCGGTCACCTCTTCTGGGAAAGCTTTCCACTTGAGTTTGGATCCTGACTGTTGGGATTTTCTCCCATTCAGCCACAAGAGCCTCAGTGACGTTGGGCACCGCATTTGGAGATAAGTTAGCATTCAGTGTGGGATGAGGTCACGGTCGGGGGGTTTAGCGGTATTTTGTATAATAAAAATAATAATAAAACAGAAGTTATTGAAGCAGGTCAGATTTCTACATAATAGTCAATTCATGTTTCATATCATTGTTTTGACAAAAGCAAAGATGAATACATAGTGCAGTTACTGTGTAACATGATCCATCCTGATGGATGCAGCAGCACTCAGATCTGCCCTTTTTAAGAAACAACCATGGGAATATAACTGCACCTAATTGCATTGGACAAACTGGCCACCTGCTGCCCTGTGATTGGTCTTTGCATCTAATTTTGAAACTAAAAAAAAAAAAAAAAAAAAACATGGCAACTCGTCTGGAAACATCACATTTGTGCAAAACTACCCACCCGAAATTAATTTCTAAATTCATCTGAGGTGGAAAATAGGCCATGCATTTGCAGACTAATGCCTCATTTTACAGCGAGTGAGTTTTTATCTAAAAGTTCACTGACTGGTCCAGTAAGTATGTGATCGAGCTGATTTAAATCTCGACTTCTACACATAAAGCTTGCAGTGAAAACTAAGCTCATGAGATGCCTTTTGTCTGAAATTGACAGGTTGTACCTTTTTGTGATGGATAAATCTTCACGCATTAAAATTAAATAGCCTTAAATACAGAAAGGGAGAAACAAGATACACGTGCTGTTGTGCTGTATGTCTGCACATACACCTCCAACACAAAGGTTATCATCATTGAAACGGTATTGTTTGAAGCTATGCAGGATCTTTGAGTCAGACTTCAGACATTTCAGTCTTTCTGAAGTTCTTCTACACATTAATAATTAAGCTCAAGCTTCAGTCCTGATAAAACACATTTTGCAACATTTGAAAATTAACTTTGTATTAACTTGTACATGCAAACTTATAGACATACACACAAACCAACATAATGGACTAAGTCTCCCCTGTATTTGGCACATTACAAGCGTCTGTGGCGCTGCTTGGCCCCACAGAGACACAGACAAGCATCTGCATTTGCAGACGAACGCTGATCTCCATCAGAGGGCTGTCATGCCTGTGACACAAACTTAGGGAGAAACTGCATAAGGTAGATGAAACACGCAGGGACTCTTTCTTGTTGAGGGATAGTTAATATTTTAAAGACAGGGAGCTTGTGCCGTCTGGTACTGCTTGTGCATCCAAATCCTAAAAACGGCGTGTGCATGATAACTCATATTTAATTACACACGAAGATGCACAGCTGAAAATGATCAAGCTGAATCTCCATCTTTTGAAATTCATAAAAAAACACAAGCTGTTCTTTTATAATCCAAACATAACGTCAGCGTAATCACTGTGTAATTGTAAGGAATGCAATCTGATCAAAGTAAATTATGCTGAAATAGTTCACTTAGTAATCAAAACCACTCTTATAAATGAAGTATTTATTTGTATTTATTCTAGATTCAATGCACTAATGTGATTTAGTAGCAAGACAAAAAACAGCAGAAATAATTCTCGTTATTAGTTGTGTTTTCAACAATAAGGGACTATAATTTCTTGACATTTCTACTGATTTCCTTATTACTTCTGTCTCAACACAATGAAACAAGCAGAGCAGATTTTCTCAACGGCTTTCGCAAAACAAAATGCATCGAAGCATAAACCCATTCATGCACACACTCATCATTACTCACACATATCCTGCAGCATTCTCTATCCCACTTTCCCCAAAAAATACATACATATGGATATGTATATATGGATGAATGTATCACTGGGTTTATAAAACACAAAAAAATATGGTAATACTTTCCATGAAACCAAAATATTTATACCATAATGATATATATAATATGATTATTAAATAATTAATTAATTAAGTTATTTATAGTCTTATTGTGGCTTTAAAATGAATATCTATGCAAGCAACACACAAGACTTTCTTCCTTTACTTGACTTTACAAATCATAAAATGCTTAATAATGTGTTAGGATTATGGCTCTAAAGCTTAATGGACATTTGTGAATGCTTATAACTATACAGTGGTAAGCAGATTATGACACATTATACATATGTGGGCGTCCACAAACAAAAATAATAATTGCAAATACATTTTTGTACAGTACTGGGTGTACTAATTTATGAATTTATAATTTATATACAGATCAACTTTTGAACCATGATCTGTCTGTGTAGTGTGAGTCCCGTGCTATCTTCTGCACAGTGTGCAGAGTTTATGAGTGTCTTAGATATTCAGGTTAATGTGTTCGCCTGTGGGGCACATATCCATTCTGACATCCTCTTCTGAACTGACTGTTCACTCGTGCTTGTCTTTGGTATAACTGCAGCCACAGTGCTGAAAATAAACCTCTCAACCTTCAGAACGATGTGTCATGCAATTGTCGCCATGTTGGAGTCCTTAGAGCATTTCTACCATAGTGTGTTTAAAACTAAAAAAAGGTGGTGAACATGCAGGTGAACACTGAGGTATGAATATTATTGTTTTGTTTTGTATTGTTTCAGGTTTTATATAGCCTCAACCTAGTAGTTAATGAGTTGCTTATTAGAATATTCTATTTAAGTTGATGCCTTGGAGTTATTTATTCTTTATTATGAGCAAAATGACTGCTTCTTCTAGCAATAGTACAATGTTGCATAGTAGGACCTAATTAGTACATTAAAATAGTCATATTATAATAATAGGCTTTGCTTTAAACATACCAACATTGTTCCTCCTTCCGCCTTTTGAGGGAAGAAAAAATAAGGCAGGCAGAAAATAATAACGTGTAATACAAATGAAACTGCATTGGTAAAACTGCAACTGGAGCAGAGGTACTGTAAAGGTAACTTTCTGAGGATTGGAAAGAGATATGCTGAGAGAGAACAAGCAGCTCATACCTGCAGGTGAGTGCTTCATGGTAAGGTTTGATGCTAGCGCTGCGGTCCCTTCGGACGGGCCCGGGTTCAATGGTGGGCAGGCCTGTGGCAGACGTGGTGGTGGTCCACGTGGAAGAGATCCTCCTCAGAAGACCAGGGTGGAGACTCCGCCTCAGACGCTGTACACACAGGGAAACACATTCAGACACATGCATACAGTTAACACCACAGGAAAGCCCTTACCATCACTCTTTTTTATGAATTAATAAAATCCTCACCCATAACTAACTGCAGGAATAATAATAAAAGAAAAACACATGGCTGTAATTGTGTTGGCTCTAAAAGTGCTCCCACCTGCGAGGTAAGGTCTGCAGTCAAATTGATCATTGAGATGAGACCGTTGTTTTTCTTGAATCTGCCCAAGACGAAACAAATGATGTAGCTGATAAAACCTGCAAAATCTTTCATGAGGCACTTTAATCATTTTTTCCTTCATTGGATTCAAACAGTCATCACTGACCGGAGGATATTGGCATGCAGCCGTGCCAACGATGCCCCTCATGGTACAGTATACAGAATCACTGTCATATACAGATACATTTCATCATAAGGATTCCTGCCTCTCTGCTTTTCAAGTGCCACAGACACTTGTAATGTGCCATTAAGTCTCTCTCGTTCTTTTATCTGCCCCTTCTTTGCTCCTTCTCTGGGATTCCCAGTGGTCTGTGCCCTTGTGATGCCTCCGTCTGCTCGGTGCCATGCAGCAGCTTGGCACAGCAGCGCTAAACATGGCAGGCTCTCTGTCTCTCAGTCTTCTCCAGGATGACCTAGTAAAGATCGCCTCAGAATCCTGAATGAGTCCATTCACAGCGAGGTGTCATATACTGAGTGCAAGCACCTACTCATACACACCTTTGGTTGAGGTCACTTTATTGGACGTTTCACTGACTTACGCTTGAGGCTTTGAGAGCCCCTTATAAGACCAATCCCATTGTCTGATTGCAGCATATGCTTGTTACAGATTAACAAACAAACACACACCTACTAAAAGGTACCGTAAATGCTTTAATGATTACAAAAATATGTGTTCAACTCCTGATTTGAAAGCGGAATAATGGTGTGATTTTCGCAAATTTTTTTTAATGAAAGCCCTGCAGAAACAAACCAAAAGTAGAAACACGCGATTGCAAGAAACACACACATCACCATCGGCAACAGCATGGCAAAAACCACCCTCACAAAAAAAGAAAAAAAACACAGCTGATCCCTGCTGCCCCATATCAGACAGAACATGGATTTAGGAAAAGTGCCTGAAAGCCATGATCTACATGAAACTCTTAGCTAGGAGGCAGAAATGAAACGCTCTCGCCCTAACCACGTTAACTCCTCCTGCTTTTCTCCTCCCAGGGAGTCAGAGCCAGGCAGGTCGTCTTTAATGAGTGCAGTATCGCTGGTCACTCCACAGGCGCAGCTTGTCTTAGCTACTCTTACAAAGTTGAGGCAATGATTTAAAAAAAAAAAAACACCTGTCAGCCAAGCGATTGGCTTGATGGCATGGCAACCATCAACCACATGCCACCTTCCAAGACAGGCTAGGTATCGGCCTCAGATTAATAAACTGGATGTGGTGTGTGGGGGGTCCAGTTCTGTCGACGCACACTCGCCCCTCTTTTGAGAGATGCGTTCACCTTCATGTTGCCTCTCCCCTTTCTACCCATGCAACGCATACACACATACTGTCTGGCTCTGCACATCTGTCATGTTGACACAGCTGTGGCTATGAAAGGGAGAACAGTGCTCGGAGCAGCAGACGCGCTCTATTTTTCTTCACTCAACTCTATGAAAATACTCCTTCATTTGATGCTAAAAGCTCTGAGAGCAGGAAGCACTCATTAGCTGAAACATGGGCTAAAAGATTAACATGTGTGTGGACCGCTGTTTGGTGTATAAATCATTTGGCCTCGATAAAATGGACTGCATTTCCATCTAAGGGTTATTTCAGCTGTTTCCAAAAGAAAAAAACTAATCAGGACTACTTTTGGATTAACAATTTCAACGTTAATATGTCGGTGAAATTTCCTCACTTTCATCTAGACTTCTTGGTGCTTATCTTACCTGTTAAGTGTAAACCATGACACTTTGTCTTCGTTATGTCCTCACCTTATGGATGGACGTCTTCTCTCCTTTCTCCGGTCCCTCCTCTGAGTCGGAATAGGTGTAGGCATCACTGGGGTTAAGCAGGGGAGCAGGGCGTGGCCGGTGCAGCGGCTGAAAGGTGAGCTGGGTGGTTAGAAGGTTGCTGACGGCCCGCAGGGAAGTGCAGGTATTGGGGGGCAGAGAGGGGTCAGCCAGCAGGTCTGTGATCAGTCCGTGGGCTTCTCCCATCACTGCTATGTCCACCATGACAGTAGTGCCTGATGACTATGGGGTGACAAGGAGACAGAGAAAAGAGAAATAAACATCATTGCTGCTGTGGCTAATGTGAGTTAATGCAAATAAATGGCTGGATCTGATAGCGGCTGTGTGCAGCTTCTTTGTGGCGGGCGTGAAGAACTATGTCAGCAACTCCGTGTGAGCATATAATTGAGTGCTGCAGGGAAGATATATTTTTTTAGGCCAACCTCTGTCGTTAGCATCACACTGGTTCCCTGGACAAAAAAGCCAAATGGGATGTTTCAATTGGATTTTGGATTATTGCAGAAAATAAGCTTGAAGCTAATATTAGCTACAGTAAATTAGCTCATATGTTTATGATACTTCTATGTTTTGTTTAATTTGACCTATCGAAGTGGAAGCCAAATTGTGTTGAAGTTGTGTTTTTGCTAAAGACGAACAGCTTTAACTCTCAGTGGTGGAAACTGGCAAAGTGTATTTACTCAAATACTATTGTTAAGTACAATTATGAGGTAGCTTATTTGTTATGTTTAATAGTTGTTTGTTAACTAATAAATATTCAGTACAATTCTGAGTAGGGGTGTGAATCTTTTGCTTCACAGTGATTCGACTCGATTAACGATTCAGTAGTTGGCGATTCGATTCAAGGACAATTTTTTGGGGGGAACGATTCAATTAGATTCTGAAACTTTTAACCAAAATTCTATACCCATTAAATAAACATGCAATAATGTGAGTGAGACTATTAGTATTCTTCTGAAAGGTGAAAAAAATAACCAAATTACTTATTACTTAAATATTTATTCTATAAAAAAAAGTAGTCATGCATACTAATGTCATGCAACTACATAATATTTTATGCTGAATACATAAATGTAATTAAACATTGCTCATTTATTTGAACATTTTTCAGTGGAAATAAATGCTGGCAGGGGAGAGAGTGTCTTAAAAGTCTTAAAACATTAATTAATGTTGCGATTCATAAGATTTAACGCATTAATGTTGATTATTGGTGAAGCCAAAACAATTAATTCTATTCATTTATTTTAGCAGATCAATTTAGTTGAATCAGTAGGACTGACAATCGATTCATCGATGCATCGCATTAATCGTTACACTACTAATTCTGAGGTCTTTATAATTAAAGTAGCACAAATGAATGTGATACTCAAAGGCTCATATTGCTATGAGTAACACGAACCTACACCTTGCTGCAGTGATGTAGAGGTACTACAGTCGGGGATCCCAAAGTGGGGGTCGGGTAAATTGACTGAATAGAGTAAATTGTTATGTAAATCATATCATGGTTGTCAGGCTGTTCTGTTCTTTTGTGTTGTCGTTATGCCGTGTTATGCCTATTAGTGCGTGCGTCCTGTGCGCACGCTTTCTTATGTGTAACCCTAACCCTTATTTGTTTCTTACGTCAGTCAGCTCCAGGGATAGAGGGGGTCGTGGGATTAAAAGTTTGGGAACCTCTGTACTCCAGGTTGTGTCAGTGCACAGTGATGTCATTGTTCGATGATGTCATTGGTGATGCTGATTATAGTTAAGAATACATATTAGCACTACTTTTCAGCCTGGTGTCAAGTAACTTAATTGCATATTTATGCACACAGTCATAACCAAAACAAATGATACAAACTACTCCCAAACACAAAAATATGAAAGTAAGAAAACAATAGACAATTTACTCTGGACCACTATCATAGGAGACATATTTAATCACAGTTTTGGACTCCTTTATAACTTGATAAACTGTATTATGATTGTGGCATCACACACAAATGCACTCACACATCAAAGTTATATACTACACCTTATATGGCTCCTTTCAGCTCAGTGAAAGCAACAACGTGAGGAGGAGCAGCGGCTGGTACGTCACAGTTGACATGCTTGGAGCTTTTTAGTCATCTAAGCAACAATACTGGGTTGGAGCACGTTCAGCACAGCTGTGCAATACTTAATGCTTAATACATGCACTCCTTAGCAATGTCTCAACTAGAATCTGACCTTTGACTTCCTCACTCCTGACCTCTCAGACGGCCAACAGCCCTCGTCTGTTTCTGACCGTCTGTCCTGCTGCTTTGAAGGCACCAGCGTAATGTGAGCCGGCCTTGTTTTTGCGGGGTAAGAGTTCACAACTCACTCTTAATTGCTGTGCCTAGAGCAGTTTGAACAACCACAACTAAACACAGGTCAGTCTCGGCTGCCAACAAATTTATCTAATATGCTCGTGACTTCCCTTTTTCTCCGAAGAATGTTATCAGATTTTTCTCCCCCAATGTCCCATTCACTTTGTCACCAGCTGCCAGGCACCCAGATTTATTCTGTTTACACTGGCTAAGTGGCGAGGGGTTGACCTGAACAACATATGTGTGAGCACCTTTCATTCATCTCGACTTGTGGGAACAGTGAAGGTTTCGCATTTTATTTTCCTAGTCATATCAGATAAGTCACTGTTTTTATGCACTTTTCCTACTGCTCTGCAAAAGGACAAAAGTGGTGTGTTCAGCGGAGCTGAGGAAATTCCTCCACATGTGGTGATCCACATGTGATGATGACACACATTTATTGATAAATCTGACATATGGTGAGCTCTGGGACCAAGATAATCTCTTTTAAAGACGAGGAGAAGTGCTGTGGGATGGCTGATGTAACGTTTGCGGACAGACGACTATTGATGGAGGACTACCTGATCCCTCCTCTCCTCTTCTTCTTCCCCTCCTCCTCCCTCTCCTCCTATATTCCTATATTCTGCAGTGAATGCATGCATCGAAGATAAGATACAAACGCCTGTCTCTCAGCTCATTTACAAGCTGATTTAAGTGTTTCTAAAGAAGGGGTTTAAGAAGAATATAGCTGCTGGAGAACATCTGTCTGCATCCCCAACCCACGCATGAGTGCACACAACTTCTACAAACGTAACCATATAGTTTCTCATAGCACAGCCGATACAAAAGCCAAGGGAAAACACACGCTGCATAGACAAAGACACACAAATGCACAGCGACATTGACTTCACCCTGCATGCATAGAGACACATGTGGATGAGCATTGCGTCACGAAGCTTGAAGCCAGAAACACAGAGTGTGGTGAAAGGCTCCAGGTGCACTGGACACATTAGAGACTTGTGGACACAGTGGGGATCTTGCATTCATATTGACCTTCTATACTACAAAAAAAAGCCAACATCTTGATGCATTAGAAAGAATGCACCATTACGATACTGAGTGTCTACCTTTTAAACTCCTTGCTTTGAAGCTCTCTCCAGAATGTTTGTGAGACGAGGAGTAAAAGCTTTCAGCTATTAAGCAAAATGGACTAAAGGGAAAGATAGTGATCACTAGTGCAAGCTGGGCTTGGCTGGAAGAACGTCCCGATGTTCCAAACCTTCATGCTATGTGCAAACTAAAACTTAACAACAATCATCAATGGGCGTCCTGTAACAGATCGGATTGTGAGTAAGTTACATAATACTATAAGGTTATATAAGCATTTCCTGTCAGTTAGATGATCAGTTTCATTCACCGGCCCCAGCCACCAGGATTAATCTCATACGAGCCCCACACAGTGACCCCAGTCTGTGGACTGCGAGTACAATAGAAAAAGCTTCTGGACAGATGTTATGATGGAGCTTTTCAAAATTCATAATATTTTTCTGAAAGCACCACAGCGGATGTTCTTTCCTTGGTCACGTCTGCAGTGTTTGTAAACATCATTAAACACATTAAAATCAATGCGTTTTTAATGTTCCAGTGAGGCTGTATACAGTTTAATGAAGTCTTTTTCTAAATGGTTCCCTAAGCATGCATGCTCCTTTTACTGCTGCCCTACACCACATTAATAGTTACACATAATCACATCTGGGAACTGTCAACAACTGTCAGCCAGTGGCTCACACTCCTCTCTCTGGAGATGTTTTATTTATTTATTTTGAGAAGTAGACCCTTCAGAGTTAGTCAGTGATCCAGCACCTCAGAGAGATGTGTGAAGGAGATATGGGAGAAAGTGCTATAAATTATAGAGAAAAAAAGACAAAGATCGCCTCTTTGATCATCGAAACAACAGCTTTGTTGGTTTTAAAATGAATTAATCATTACTTTTTTTCCAGGTAAGATGGATCAATCTTTGTTTTTAAAAGAAACATACACAAAGCCAAAAAAAAAAAAAACGCTGGCAGCAGCAGACTGCAAACACTCATCCAATCCGATTAATACATTAGCACATTGGATGAGCTCATCGCTAGCCATTTGCACTGGCTTTTGATGTTTGATTTTGGTTGACCGTGAGATTTTATAGATTGCTAAGTTAGCACAAAGACTGGAGACAGTGGGTAACAGAATGTAGTATCTTCATGTCTACTCTCAGCAAGAAATCCCAATCCAGGTTTTTCTTAAAAAGGACAGGGGATGTATTATGAATATATATAATAATATATATTGTTTTCATTGTTGTATAATAAACTCAAACTAAGAATTGTTTTGTTTTGTTTGCGTGGAATGAGCCATTCTATCTACAAAGGAAGTGGGACCTATCCATGGAGTCCACTATGTTTCTACAGTAGCCCTTATGAACAAACCAAACACTTGCTCAAGAGCAGGACTCTTATCTTTTACCTGAAGGCTACTATAGTTCTCAGATAAACTTCCACACATCCATCCATCCATCCATCCATCCATCCATCCATCCATCCATCCATCCATCCATCATGTTCATAATTTCTGTTGCAAGTAATGCGTTGGTGTCCAGTTGGTCAGAGCACGGTCCAATCAGCGTCCTGAGTTACTGGCAGCTACAGGCATGGCTTAGGTGTGTGTGAGACAACACAGAGAGGCGACTTTTCATTCAAAACAACAATGGCAGCTCCATTATAGGTTAGCGTAGATGCTGAAGAATACTGAAGAATATATGTTTATTGTCTGTTTCTACTTTAAACTAAAATGTATTTACCCCTCATGGTTGCATTTTACCTTCAACACATTTGTGTGAAAATTATCAACTTTGAAGAGACTCCTTGAAAGCTTTCACAAGAATGGAACGGACGTAACGGCCTGAGAACATAATGCCTCCAGCCATGGCTGTTGCCAGCATGGAGGCATAATAAATGAGGCAGTCATACAACACTATGTGCTGCACTTAATCTAGTGAGATGGTGCTCTTAGGGAAGGAAAAGTGAATGATGATTTTAATTTCACAGCAATTAAATGCATTGCTCAGGGGTAACTTAAGGGTCCACTGTGTAACACTTATAGGGATCTATTGCCAGAAATGGAATATAATATTTATAAGCACGTTTTCTTTAGGGTGTAATCGACTGAAAATAAGAATCTTTTTTTTCAATATCTCAGAATGAGCTGTTTATGTCTACATCCTCTTTACAGAGCCGGCCGCCATGTTTCAACAGTAGAACAAACAAACCAAACACTTGCTCTAGATAGGCTCATTCATGTTTTAGCCACCTTAGTTCTCCTACTCGCTTGGCACACGAGAAGTTTCAGTTCATGCAATCTGAAACTTCGCCACTAAATGCCGCCACAGTATCTTCAATAGTTGGGCCATTTAGAGACAGATTTATTACATTTTTAATGTTTAGGAGCCCTTCTTTATGCCAATGTGGATTAACTGGGGTGACCTTGTGCTTTTCAATAAATCATACTTTTGGAGCATGTGGATTCTTTTATGCTCACAACTCCGTACTTTTGCATTCAACTGGGAGGAGGCACGCTCATTTTAAAAGGCAGGAAATCTCTGTTCCGACCGATGCCAGCCCTTCACACACCCACTGATCCTCCTAATCCAGCCCATATGCCAAGTACCTCTGGTCACAAATTTACCACAAATCGGTGTGATATTTGGTCACAAGCCTCTAGCTTTTGTCGACATGCTAGAATTGATAAAACTGACTACTTGGATCACCAAACAGTTTTTTTTTTAATCATTCTTCAACAAGCCAAGCCATATACTAAACCATGCATGGACATTCTGTTAGGACATTTACTATGAAAAACTACAGTGTATAAGTGAATAACACAGTTTGGAACAGTACGTCAATAGACATGCCATAGATTAACACCCGTACAGGAGTTCATGTAAACCATACCAAGGGCCAGTCAAAACAAACCAGCAAATCACTTCTGTGGAGTGAAAAGCTATTTGTCCACACAGCTTCTGTCTAGTGAAGGCCCTGCCCTGCTGTATGTGGAGCTTTAGTTGCAGTAATGTGCACCAAAGAATGCTGGTTTATTCCAGATATTGTACCAGATACATTTAACTTTAATTGTGGTGACTTACTAGAGTTACATATATACATAAAAAATCTTAATGCTGGTGCATACATTATTTTATTTTTTATTTTTCACATCACACATTACAAACAACACCATGAACACTGACTGTTGCAACAACACCAAGCAATTGAAATATGATGGCTGGTGCTCCTGCTGTGTCCACATGTTTTTGCCAAAACTATGCAGAAGACAGATGAAGTGCATTTGGTGCAATAGACAAAAGGCTGATCCTCCTGTCTAATGATGATTATGAATGGGATACACAGAATGAGAGGTCAAATTTTTTGCAATTTTTGAGACAGTCCACTTCATGCACTTTAAACCCCTTGTCTCCCTCATCTAAACATACAGTCCTCTTAGCCTCTAGTGAAATACCAGTAATATGTGAGGCTTCTTAAAATTGTGCAATGGTGCAAATATAATGTATCCCACTGGAGAGGAGATACTGGAGAGATACTGGACAAATGCCTCAGGGGCCAACTGGAGAATGAAAGGCATTTGATCCTCTTAGTAAACACATTTCAATACTGTAAGCAACTCTGAGTCTTCATAAAGCACACAGATACACACACTGTGGGGCTTATTCTGCAATTAACCCCCAACAAAAACCTCATATTCAGAGAAAAAGGGAATGTGCTGAGCAAGAAGCTGGGGAATATATATATATATATATAAAAAATGCATTATTCTTTCTTAGGTTGATTTTATTTACACGTAACTCTCTTTTTGAAAAATCATTACCATGCAGTTTTGTATTTCAGTGGCAGTGCAGTAATGGCCCTGATTACATCTGTCGAGATGGATTAGCTGAAGAGGAGCCTGGGAGATGGTGATGTTCTCTACTTAAAATAACAGAGCAGTGATACTGTGTGAATCACAGCAGAACGGTAACAAAAAACTCCTCTGAGACGCTCCTTGCTCCCTGCCTGAGCTCCGACAGCCAAAACTACGCCCAGCAGCACTGCACTTCCCACTTCCCGACCAAACCTCCACCACGACCCAACTCCCCTCACAACCCCTCCACCGACCCAGACCGAAGCTGTACTGAGCCAGGTCCTCGGCGGCAGCCAGGATACAATTACACGCTATTACATATTTTATTAAAAATATAGTGGGTGGGCTAAGGAATGTGGGGGGTATTCAAACAAAACAAAAAATAATAACTGCCTCATTAATGATTTACTGGGAAAGGTCAAGCCAATTGACCCCTAACATGCAGCCATCTCGTCTCCAAGGAGAGGCTTCTTTTTCCTCATATTTCAGGGTGTTGATTCCAACAAAGGGACCAAGAAAGTATTTTAAAAGAACTCAAGAGACACACAGACAGACCTGTAGAGGCACACGCAAGCAAGAAATGCTGGTATAAAGGACAGGGCAAACAAAATACATGCATGAGGTAAAACAGATGGCTTACACTGGGCGATGACTGAGCGAGAATTTACCACATGATACAAGTGGTGAAACATATAACCAGCACTGCAGCAGGCACAGTCACAACTTTTTAAAAATCAGGCATGCCATAAATAAAATTAATTCTAGTCATTCTATTCCTCACTTTCTCTCTGAAAAATGGCTCCAGCTCAGAGGTCTTTTACTGCTGCACGTCACAAAACGTAGGAGCTTGAAAACTTAGGAGCTTGGTAATGCTCAACTCATTTGCAGATCCAATTACTTCCCAGGCAGAGGACAGTCAAAATAACAGGTAGTTTAATGTTTCCAGTCTCTTTCAGTCTTATATTTAGTCTTGCCACAGGACCCAATTTAATGAGAAAATACTTTACTAGACTGTCATGATGGGACCAACCAGAAAAAGTGCAGTGACCCATTTCAACTCCCAAACCTGCAGCATAGAAAACGCTGGTCTCAAGTGTTTGGAGTGCTCACAGTGATTTTGAGAAATCTTCAACATGACTGCAATGTCATGGCTTGTGTACCTCACAGACCACTCTTCCAGCATTTCAGTAATTTAGAATAACAGTCACAAGATCCAGGCCTACAAACACTCTTTTCTCCGATAATCTCCCCGGGTAATGTTCCAAAACCAATGTGTTTTCAAGTCGAATACAAATATTTAAATAGCTCTTTCCATACATAACTTCACTGTCAATTCCTACGCTGAAACATCCACCACATGCTTTGGACGCGGCACAAGGATGGGTGGGTACGTGGTTTGGAAAATGAGCCTGCTAATGTGTGCATGTTGGCGACTACGACAAAGTGGAGATCAATCAAACTCTCTGGTCACCGGGAAAAGACCAGAGTATGTGATTTACACACTCTATGGGATGCCATGGCATAGTGAAGCACTACCAGCCCCTCTGACCAACAACCTGATCCAAGAGAGCAGAGCCAAGTCAAAATAGCCACGAGATGGAGAGAGATGCCAACATAAGCCTCGACTTCTTACACGTCTCGTCATTCTCTGGCCTGTTACAGGATTCCACTGACGAACTCCAAATTAGAAAAAAAAGACTGAGCTGACCACTGAGTCTAAATGGCAGCTTAGGGAATGCATCAATCAAAAACTATGTGCTTGCCTACAGTGCTAACCCCATATAACAAATTGATATGAGCCTTGGACAATATTTCAAAAGGGTAACATGGTATTTGAAAACGTCTCCGCTCAAAGGGGATAATACTGTAAGGCTGATTTTGGGAACAGATATACCACTATATGAGTCTTAGCATCTTTCGGAAATTACAGTGTGTAATTTGATTTCAAGCCCAGTCCTGTGCTGCACAGTTATGATCCCCCCACCCCCAAACCACAACTTTTTTGGCATGTATTGCTACCCAAGCATACAGTGTCAGCAAAAAAAAGAAAACGTCAATTTATTTCTAAAGGATTTCCTTGAACATGTAGTACAGATATGGCCATTGTTTGTTCTTCATGTACTGCCTAGTGGCTTTGTAGCACCTCAATGCAGCAATTCCCATACATGTGTGTGTGTGTGTGTGTGTGTGTGTGTGTGTCTGCCCTCTACAAGCTGTGACCTCTGTGTCAGAGTCCCTTTAGTTTCAATTCCCTGGCCTTTAATGGCTTGTGTAGCACCTTACAGCTTCATCACAGAGCAGCGTCCTTAGAAACAAAGAGCACAAAAATGGACTCTGTTGGGAAATGACACCTCTGGTCATGCTGTTTAACCAGGGCCAAAAGGAGTAGGTGAACGGGCCTGTTAGTGGCAGGATTTCTGCTATTTGCGTCAATTATAAGGTGTATGTAGGCGAGTGACAGAGATCAGGGAGCTAGTTTGTGTGTGTGTGTGTGTGTGTGTGTGTGTGTGTTTTCCTGTCCCCTGTTTATCAGTTATTTTATTACTAGTGTGTCTTGTCGTTGCGTGGACAGTGCTAACCTGTGATCCTCGGGAGCCTCTCTTGTGGTCCCAATCCGAACGGGGCAGCATCTGCAGCAGGAGAGACACAGAGACATGTTCAAAACCAGCGTCCCGAGCATCCTGTTCCTGTTAGCGTCCTACAACAGAACTTGCCTCCTCACAAAGGCAACACCATAGTTTGAGATATACTGTGCTGTATCGGAAAAGAGGGGGGCACTAGAGGTGATGCAAAGAGGCGAGGAAGTGCGGGGGGAATGGAAACGCTCATAAATGCAAAAATGGGTTTTGTCTATTTTTTTTTTCACTTTCCATTAAGCGCAGACGTCTAATGCAATTTCACAGTCAGGTTTGGTTTACTTTAGCTCCTATTCACTGCCTAAGGGCCTCGTGGTGGCTGAGGATTTTTACGCTGTCTAATTACCAGCCACTGTGTCCTCCCACAGGCCTCGTAAACCCGTTTTCCACTTTCTTGGGAGTCACTGAATGCATCAGTGCAGCTCTGTCACTAATTTTTGGTGAAAAAGTTGCAGGAGAGCCAAGTCAACATTAAAAACCCTCGCCTCTGTAAGGGCTTTCTGCCCCAGAACTGAGAAGCCCTGAGAAACTCAGCATGTCGCTGTGACAAATTGCTCCTGCACAAACTGAGGCAAGGGGCTCAGTATAAGTCCCAGATTGATAATTCAGGTGTAATTTACTGTCAGAGGAGGTCATTGAGTTGTGTCATGCTGTGAGTGAAAACATTTGGAAAACAGTGGGTTTCGGTCGCCAGTGCTATACAGGCCCCGTCTGGACAGACGTGTTGTTTTGTGGCGTGTTTTCCACCAGTGAACAAATTGTTCCTGTTGCCTGATTGTTATCTCTGCCAGGAGATAATGAGATCAGTCTTGTGCGTCCGTATGTGAGTGAGTGTAAGTGCGTGTATCTCTGAGCTTGTCTATGGCTAATCTTGCATACTGCTGCACTTAATATTTTGGGAGCTCATTAATGGCGTCGTGCTTAAGGACCTCTCATGGTTACAGGGACTCACACATTCTCAAAAACACCTTTTATTGCTTATATTGATCCTGCAATTGATTGATTCCTCACTGCCCAGTCACTCCTCTTTACCGATCCAGGGTGGTAGGGGCCACAAGTGAGACACAGTGGCGGAGATCTGAACTGCACCGAGAGCGCCTTTCTAGTTCAACTTTATTGGTACATAAAGTTTACAGAAAATAGGAGTTCAAAACCTCAACCTGGTCAAAAGACCCAGTGAGCTACAGTCGCCAGTAACTGGAAAGTAGTTTGTAAATATTTGATTGTAAAAAATCCAGGTATATTTTTCCTGTATATTGAATAATTAAGTTTAAATTCCAGTGTTTCTATTTTTGCTAATGGATTCACAAAACGATGCTGACACTGACATTAAGTATAGACCTTCATAACAATCACACACAACACAATGGACACCCGTTAGTAAGTACAGCAGCTTTTACGCAGTTTGACATTTTTTAATGCAACACAAGGGGTTTTCCCTCAAAAGCCATCTTCTTCACTCAACCTCCATTTTCTCGTCTGAGGACTGCAGCTACGAAGAGCCCAGATTCTCCACTCGTCAGCATGATAATATCTGTGAGTCACTTTAAAGCTTTGTCAAGCGTGCGCGTGCCTCCTCATGCGTTAAAATAACCATACTAGACAGAGATGGAAGTCAACAAGCAATCAGCTGTATAAAAGGCCCATGTAAGAGATGTAAATTACTGTGAATGATAGTATTAGCCCGCCAGTGAGCTGTTTGTCATATTTTACTGCTCTGACGTCTTTGCTTTTACAGTATAGGAGCTGGCAGCAGCTCCTCCACTGTGACGGCGGAGTCCTGCTCCATTAGGAGGTCCCAGTATCAGTGAGGCTCTCCAGACACACACACATAACGGCCTTTTCGCTCTTATGGTCTTACGTAACCCAACCTTTCATTTTCACACTCTGAGACACAGACCCAGACTACACAGAAGTCTACATGCTCCCTTTCATGTGCCAAAACAAGAAAAAAAATCAAAGCAGAGCATTACATTTGAGCGACGCAGATAGCCTCTTGCACTCAGTGACTTTTACAGGCCGCACAGTTAATTTCCTCTGAGACGGGCTCAAAACATTTGATCAACAATTACATGTAGATGGTGCGTACTCACTCACTAAACCAAACAGCGAATGCAGTCTGGTGCCACTGTGTTTAAATGTTGTTGTTATTTTTACCAGTACTGGAAAATCAGCAAACCAAAATGTTGGTGTTTGTTCTTTCAAGCTTCAAACTACTGGTGTAAGAATAAACAAGAAATTACTGCAGCACAAACATCATCTATTTTTCAGACAAAAAGCAACAATGTCAGTCACAAGAGTCGAAAGAGAGTCTGCAAAATAACCTCAAAGAGGTGAAATGAATCACTACAAAAGAAATACAAATATGACAGTATGAAGAGGATATACATCTTCTGTCCTTTAAACAAAAAACTCGATTTTGATCTCAACTACACACCTCAAACGTTTTGTGACAAGATTGCGTGACAAAATCTGTCCACAGACAGGAATATAAACACGTGGCCAAGTTCTGACAACAGCTCATGTGGTAGTTTCTGCTACAGTGGGTGTCTCCAGGACCATATTTTGCCATGATGACAGACTCACAAGGTGAAAACAATACTGGCCACCCGCTGTAGTGTCCGGTAACAAAAAGTGTTCAAACTTTATTACCTTGTTTTACTTCAGGAAGACGAAGATTATACTCTGTATGACCAACATGAAGGTTCACTTCCAATATTATGTCTACAGAGGTAAAAGCACACATGAATGATTTCTTAGATATCTCCTGTTTTTTCATGGACACCCTCCAGGCAGTATAACACAGCCAAAGCAGTAAAATTTCCAAATGGATTTGTTTTTGTCCTAATGCTCCAGTGCACCAACCGGGAAAAATAACAACTTATGCCCTCTGTTTCACCCTCTGCTACATTCATTACCACCCTATAACTCAGGGCTAGCAGTGGCTTTCCATCACTTGTAAGCAGTGCTGGTGATTTATAAGGGACTGGAACCAGTCTTCGGGAGGAAAAAAATGCTTTGTCTTTGAAAGTGGAAGTACGTCTTTCAATCACGGCACAATATCTAGCAGAGTAACATGACACACTCAATCAGGTCTCAGGCTTTTTTATGGGATCCTGGCTCCATTGTGAACGCGTTCTGGAGAACTGCTGTACTTTTATGTTCCAGGGTGATTCTCTCAAGAAAGAAAGAACCAAGATAATAAAATGAAGTGTAGTTAACCTTCATAAAGAGCCAAGTAAAGTTTCCATAACATAAATTGGAAATTATAAAATCATACACCGCCCCATGTGTGTGTTCAAGTTCCACTGGTTGGGAATCACTGCTTCAACCTATGGTGCCCATAAGATGAGAGAATTACATTTAAAAACTTCTTTCCAGGAACAATGTCCCAGTTACTGTGGCTAGCCCACAAAGCTCACTGTCCATAGTTGTCTTTGGAACTATTTTCCACTTATGAAGTTGGTAAACACTGAGTGACCGGGACATTGTTCCTTGAAAGGGATGTTGCTGTCGAAGATCTCACTCCAAAGTAAAGTAGATAATATGAAACCTTCAGACATACAAAGAAAGCTGCCAGCCAAAATACGCCCACTCGCTTCTGTGAAGCTGAGCTGCACTCTCATGACTCAAAATAGTGCCAGCCAAGTAAACTCCCAGCCTTCCTCTCACCCAGAGTGCTAAGAGGGCAGCAGCGTGGATGCCAGTATGCAGCCATGCCCTGTCCACCACCATGGCTCCAAGCCACAGCCCGCAGCGAGCTGCCCTGGCTCTGAGGTGCTGGGTAAACACCACGGTGTCAAAGCACAAACAAACTACTGGGATATGCTTGTTGTTTGATTTGCTCCCACCGGTAACCAGTCGAGAACCACTTCCCTGTGGGTGTGAAGTGGTGGACGGTACTGGCATCTATAGTGAAGCTCTGTTTTCACACTGATCATCCTGAAGCCTCACAAGGAGTCCAACGCTCTGTCATCTACTTACTACTGAGTACTTTTCTAAATCCGTCTCAAAACGGAACCAGAAACTGCCTCGTCCTAATATAGCTCAATGCAAGATAACTGCTAGCAGTGTTAATAATCATTCATTCATGATCAAGCCTTCATTCTTCTCTGCCTCCTAATTTGTCCCTGATTATTGGCTTCATATGGGTGGGGTCGATGTGTATCTACTCAGATCTTCAGAAGCTCCGCTAGCTTGTCAGTGTACTGGATTTACTGGGACCCAAATTGAGGTTCCATTCAGGACATAGTTACAAGAAGTGGCAACGATAAGATCTCCTGGTTGAGGGAGTGGAGGAAGAAAAGGAGAGAGTGCTGATCTTACAGTATGGTTGGGTTAATTAAGGCAGCAGATCAGTCTGCAGGATTTCCAATCAGCTTGACTCAAGGGGGTTTATGCACCATCTCTCTGTCCAATTAAACTCGCTATACTCACTGTGAATTCATACATATACCTACACACACACACACGCACACACACATGCACCCAGACTCACTGCCTCGAGGTCGCCAAAAATGTTCTTACTCGTTCATCCTTTGTTCTTTTATCACTGCTCTCTGTCAAAGACATTCTGACGTCTGCATTGTTTGACTCAGACAACCCCGCGCTCACTTTCCTTTCAACCGACGGAAAAGAAAGTAGGTCAGATCCAAACTAAGTCTCACTATATGAAGGCTTCAGAAATGACGGCGGCTTAGCCGTAAGGACATCATCAAAGCAACAATCAAAGATCCTTGTACTCACTTTCATGGTTGTTAGAGCCGCAGTAAACTCTATATTGCTCATCACAGCTTTGAAAATGAGGTGTCATCTTCTTTTGCACCCACAGGTGGAGATATTCTCAAGATTAGCGTCGCACAGCCCTCTGGGAAAACTGTCTTTGTTTGATGACAGTATTTTAAAGAATCATGACAATTAACATTAATTTGGATTTTTGCTGCACCAGTTGAAGGAACTAATGTAGTATAATACTGTACTTATTTTTTAACATCTTCATTAATAACTACCTACGTTTGAGTGCAGGAAGCTTTGATAATTGGACCTTCTGGTCTACCTGGTGTTCTTAATCTATTTCTTACCCTGAGGTGTAGAGAGATACCGATTTTCTTTATATGTCAGCTTTTCAGATTTCTAAATTTAGCATTTGGACTCCAGAAACAGCCTATGCTGCTGCCTATGTAAATTTCACTGACAGTGATATGGTGATGCTTCATCGTCTTTCTAACCATAATGTAGTCACGCTCTTACGCTTTGGAATTCCCATTCTTTATTTTCATTTCATGAACTATCATCCTCTGACATCTCTGCACAAACTGTCCTGAATTGAATCGGACACCTCGATAATAATAATGTACAGCTAAAAAGGCATCACGTGCTGTGAATTAATACTCATGCGCTGTCCAGTAAAACTGGAGAAACAGTGTTGGATGCTCGTATACGCTTGCCAAACCTCCTCCTCTGCCACATCCACACTGAGCACGGCAGTCGTCCGCTTTGAGGACACTTAAACAAATAAATCATTTAATAAATCCTCCCCTGCCTGCATGCTGAGGGGGGAGTATGGAGAGTCATTCCTATTCACGCTGGCAAATGTTTTACAGGTTTTCCCGTGGGGGTCAGTCACCGTGGGTCATTTGCGTCATCGCTATTGAGGTGGGCTGCCAAAGAGGAGGGGGCCGTGTGCAGGGAATGAGGAACACACTTGTGTGTGTGTGAAGATTAGCACACACTCACACCTAAAAGCTTTTTGGCACACACGCTCTCACATTCTCCTGTACCGGCCTGCACACCGAAAAGCGCACACTTGATGGGCAAAACCACACTTGCATTAACGCCGCTCACATGCATGCAGATGATCCCATTTCACACAGAAGCACTGCATCTGTACTCGGTTTAGCCCTCCGATACTCTTCACACTTTCTTACTCAGACTCTTAATGTCTGAAGTGTGACTAATGGGATTTATCGTCTTTACATTTCCGGGGAGAGACTTAGCCTGATCCTAGAAGAAACTCAGTGTTTGAGGCTCTACCAGAGATAGATCTGTCTCCCAGGGTGGAAGCAGAGGCCACATTGACGCCATGGCCCAGAGAAAAACCTCCACGGGAGTACCCCATATTCTGACCTCAAAAATGATCACACAAGATGGTCCCAAAATGTGTCACTGACAAAGCGAACATCTCTCGATGAAAGCCTAACAGACAGTATAAAAATAGGTTTTATGGCCTCATCCACGTACCTTGATGAGTAAAAAGCATTATCTTTTATTATTTTCTAATAGTATTGTGTACACACTTGGTTTTCCTTGCTTATGAGCTCTGGCCAACTCCTTCTCAAGCATTAGGTTCCCAGCTCTGCACATTCAGCTGGGTGAAAAAGAGGGGATCTGGCTGGGCAGACCTGGCAGCCCATCTCAAAACAGCATGCCAACGCCATTAGTGTATAATGGTCCAGTCAGGATTACTGCTGGGGCCTGGAGAGCTGAGAAGGGAACACAGCACTCACTTGTTTGTTTGTTTTACAAGCTTCTGCTCCGTTCAGTCTGCAAGGTGCCAGTGGGCTTTGTGTGCTTTAATTCACAGTTGATACAAACAGTGACAACAATAGGGGCGACTCTATGGCCACGGCACACTTGTTGCTGAAGCGTTATGTCAGAATAAATAGGTTATGACACTGCCATTTGTTTATTAAATGGAAGCTAGCTTGCGCTGTCACTCATTCTGTGGTCCATACATTTCCCCAAAAGGTGACAGCACCTGCTTGATTGGCTAATTAGATACCCATCAAGGGAAGAACACATTCCCTCCTGTGTGTTTTTCATGTCTGTGGCCCGGCTTCGAAAAGAAAATGGACAGCATTGAGATAAAGAGTGCATTTCCCCATCATCCATCAACTCTGCAATTCAGCCCTTCAGTTTGCTTCAGCCACTTGGGTATCTTCCAGCTGAGCTTTCATTACAAAATGGAAATGGTGATATTGATTTATGTGTCTTTTTTAAAGACATTCTGTCGCATTTATGAATTACGTTATGAAAAGCCAGAGGATTAGGAGCGTAGGCTGATAAAAAAAGGTTAAGCCACATTTTACTCTATTTTGTTGCTCATCTGTCTTATTTAAGCAACGCGATATGGACACATTTGTGCTGGTTTGGTGCAGGTCTCAGAGAACAGGGCTGGGTGTTACAGTTCTACTGTAAAATGTTTTTATGAAGCCATAAGTCTGACTGGGACAGAAGGCAATATTTCTTTTGGAGGAGGCAACCTACGTCAAGAAGGGAGTTAATGAACAGTTGAAAAACAAAACAATTTGGACCTGACATTCACATGAGAACTGAAGCAAACGCACTGAACTTTTGAATCAAGTTAGTTTTGGCATAACAGTGACATACGGAAATCTCCTTTTTGATATTAAACTATTCTAGCTTCGGTATCCAACTTAAGCTTTGCTATAAGATAATACCGTGAATAGGAAATGAGGATCTGAGAACACCCGAGTTCAGCCAGTTGCAATGTTATGAAAGCACTATGAGAATTTGTGTATGCATGCCTCCAGTGCATACGTTATTTCATCTTTTATTCACAGGCCTGAGTCAGCTAGGTCTCTGTGCTGTTCTTTTGTCTGTGCTCATCATCTCCCCCACTATTTCAGCTGCACATAGAACATTTACAATCCCATCAAGATTCCCACAGGACTCCAGTAAACAAATAGACAGCGGCTGGCCGCTCAAGCATATGCCTTTAAATCAAATCCCTACATCCTTCATAAATCACTACTGTAGAAATATAAACGTACAGTCGGGAACGGACTGATGTACTCAAAGTGTGCATGTACATGCATGAAAGTGTGTGAACGCCAGATGCTGATAAACAGCATGTGGACCTGGGTGGGGGCATAAATCTCTGCTTCCTCTTTTTGCAGGTGGACAGATTTGCATTACAGAGCCTGTTCCCCTAGAAGAGGCTCAGGTCAGCCCCATGGGCGGGTTTTGCACCATTAGCTTGTAAAACGCTTGCTTTGTCAGTGACATTCCCCAAGGGCTCTAGTATCCCACATAGAAGGAATGCAGGTGGTCTGCAGGGACCATGAAGGTACAGGGGAACAAGAGACAGCCTTCCCTGACACACTCCGATGGGTTTCTCTCCGTGAGGCAAAGCATGGAGCCATTAAGAAAGGACCATCATGCTGATAGCCATCCTGGAAACACGGCGTAGAACAAAGCAAACCGGGGAATAAGATATAGGAGATGCTGGTCGTCCTCTGGGGAAATAGACTACAGGCTCCATGAGTGACAGAAAGCCATCTTCTTCCATCACACTCTCACTGGGGCTCACTGAGGCTTAGCAAGCAATACACAAAATATACTATCTTAGAGCTCTCTAAGTGATATATGATGTGATAACAACTAAAGATATATGGTAATAATAATATGTTGTCATTGTGCCGTGCAGCAGATATGCCTTCGGCCAAGGAATATTATGATGAATGGTTTCAGTAGAGCTTTACTGAAAAGTGACAACAGCTCTGTTACTGGACCACCCGGAGGGATTGTTCACAGGTGAATTTGTGAGTGGAGACATGCTTTTGTGTGTTAGCCGGTGATGGCCTTTTTTCATCACTTGGGGCAGCACAGCAGGATGTAAACGCAACACTGTGTTAACGTCAAATTAAAGTGATGGTTCGGAGTAAAATGTCAACACTTGTCAACACTTGTTGACCTGATAATACAAGCATTTATAAAAATGTGTTGACCTGATAATACAAGCATTTATAAAAATTCAGCAAAACGTTTTCATACTCTGGCGTGAAACTCGCGTCACAGCATCGGCTGGGTAAACACGGAAGTGGCGTCTACGCTGCGGTAGCATAGTAGCCGAGGATAGAAGCTATCAGGCAGGTGTTCTTTTAACTAAACTCCTGGTGTACTTACAAACTTTCAAATGCCTCGTTTTGTGAGTACAGACCCTATGTGTACTACTGCAGAAGTTTGGTAACATTCCATGCATTATAAGTGGGGTAACTTACTAGATATACAAAATGTACCATTAGCGCTAGTACTAAGCCATTCAGCTGATAGCTCTATCTTGACCAATGTTGACCATCACTAAAAATGCTTCTGAGGGGGGATTTGGCTGGATGTGATGGTGGAAATTACCTAGGGTGCATTTCACTCCAAACCATCACTTTAAGTTGTTTTGGTGAACGTGTTGGCAAACAGTTGCAGATTCATCAAATATGTCTGCCATCAGGTAAATATTAATCCACTAGTCACTCTCCTTTTAGCGCTATTTCGATTTCAAGTTTTTGGGAAGATATTTGGCTCTTTAGTTTATTAAGGCTCCACTACGTCCACCGACTTGTTAAGAAGTTTGTCTGCTGGTAAGAACACTGCGTTTGTCCGAGCTTGTTTACAGAAAACAGCTGCCTGCTATGTCTAGAGGTTGATAAGAGTGGTGAGATTGAACTGCAGTCGGGTGATGATTCTCTGTGACTTCACCATCACTGCAGTGACACCTTTTCACATTGCTAACCACATTTTATACGTTGTTAATCTTAAAATATTTATCCTGCCATCATTTTAGCATGCAACGTGTAAACAGTTTTCTGATACTGCATTTCATTGAGTTACATACAATCCTGATCTAAAGTCAGTGAGGTCGGTGAAGTGGGTAGCACGGTTGCCTCACAGCGGGTTCGATTCCTGGTTTGTGTATATATATATACATATATATATATATGTATATATATATACCACAAGCTAAAAAAAAATCATTGTTTAAAAAAACTGAGTAATGTTTAAACATGAAAGGAATCCTAGTAAAAATACACAAAGCATTTGTTTCTTTTTTCACAACACGGTGCAAAACTCTATTGAAGGAGCAATTTTTTGCCCCCCACACCACCACCACCACACACACACACACACACACACACACACACACACACGCACACGCACACACACATGCGCACACAGACGCACAGCTACTTTGTTTACCTAGCCATGTGACTGAAGCTATGGTACGTGCAGTGACGTCAGCTTACATTCCTCACATTCATCAGTCTCAGTTCTCACTGATACTGTCTCAGATGCTGCAGAACAGAGGGAGCAGAGATCATACATTATAAAAGCAGCAATCATTCACTGGGCCTGTGTTTGCTATATTTATCTTTGCCTGATAAAATAAATAAGCGCTACGTTGTGTTTGCCATCTGTTTTCATAAGCAGTAGTGTGCTCGTGAAAAGCTATGCCTGAAATAGTCCTCCTGTTTCACTTAAAACATGAAATTCATAAATAATTGCAAAACTGCTGTCAGCAGATGTATACAGGGAACAAACAATTCACTACATAAATATGCATAACTACATCAGTTCTAAGCTGCAGTATGTTTCGTTTGGCGTCGTGTCTGAGGCTTATTGTCTCTTGTATTAAAGAGGACACTAGTGGAAATGAGGATCCTACTGTATACGGTATGTATGACCATGTGAATGAATCACATGAATCTGTACTAGCGCTATATAGCATGCTGTTGTTCCAGGATTGTGTCTGAAAAACAAAATATTCCAACTTTATGAATGACAGAGTATAATAGAAAAGGAATTCTGGTTGTTTTGGACTACAATAATTATAATTCTAGCAAGGACCAAAACATTGATTAATCAACACGTATATAAGCCTAATGAGAATAATTTAGAATTCACAGAAGGAGGCAGATTGTGGTCTGAAAAAATCAGTGACATGACAAGTATATTTTCATTAGTGTATAATCACCTGAAAGTGAAAATCATTGTGTTTGGCTAAGCTAAGAATGAGCCCTTCATATCTAGAGTCCTCTTTACGGAGTCTGCCATGTTGCACCGCCATGTTTCTACAGTAGCCCAGAACTGACAAAGTAAACACTGGCTTTAGCCTTTCACATTTTTACGTTGCTTGAAGGCCAACGTAGTTTACCAACATGCTTGTGAAAGGCCAAGAGTGCAAAACCGTGGCACAGCCAGCGGCCGTCTGGCTGCTGTTGCTCCTAAAACCATGTTATTATGGTAAGGATGGCCTCTCAGCAGGGCAAACGGCGTTACCATTGTTTTGCACTTGATGGCTTACTTTACCACAGTTTCCGAAAGGGAGGAGTGAGTGAAGGGGTATTGAGATTTAATCTGACACCACACTGTTAAGATGCCACAAAATCCTACACACTGTCTTTTTAACAATTAACCAAAACCACACCCAACCTTAAGAACAGTGTCTGTGTGTGTGGGGTTAGCCAAATCCAACTACATTCAGGACTTGGGACCTAAGCTTTGTATGATTCCCATCAACATCTGACCACCTTCCTATGGGTTTCATGCAGTACAAATCCGTAGCACTTTATTTGGAAAAACGTTGCAGTTGAATAATATCCAGGCAGCAATTAAATTGCTTTCAACACATACATGGAATAACAAATTAGTAACATTTTAAGATGATTTCTTAGATTTTTTAAATACATGAACACCGGAAACACCGCATGTCACTTTGTTGTTGTTCGTAAAAAAACATCTTGTTCGCTCTCGTTAACAAAATGGTGGCATATTTTGCATTCTGTCGCTGAAATCCTCCAAAACTCTCACAACAGAGAAAGTTTAAGAAAACATAACTCTCAAAGGGTTTCCTAAATGGTCCACTCTGCAGCACAGCTGAGGAAACAATTTGCTGAGACCTTTGCCTTTCACATTCTGCTCCCCATGACATGGTCCAAAGACACCGCAGAGCAGCAGGCTCATCCTGCTACCATTTGAAGAAGCCGAGAACATGTGATGGAGAGTGTGACGGAGGCCGCGTTTGACCTCACTTAGACATTACACAGGCCAAATCCTCATTTGTTATTCTCTTAATTGGCCAATCAACAATGGTGGCAGTTCAATTAATCAAACAATGAGAAGAAAGATTAATCCTGGTTTTAGAATCGTGTTCAGCGGAGGTTCACATCCCGTATAAGTCCAACAAAGTGGGCCTGTAGCCTGAAGCTAGTGTGACTTCTCATCTGTAATTGCTATAATTGCACTTTCTGTAGACCATGTAAAAGCAGAAACAAATAATGTCTGCTGCAACTCCGGATAAATGACGATCATCAGCCAAGATTGTTTTCACAATCCTGGCTCCAAAAATGCCCAATTGGAAAGGATAATCCAGTATAATGGGAAGTAGCTCAATTAAATAGGGAGGTAGAGTAGAAGAGAGGTATCATAAAACTGAGTAATAAACAGCTTCAAGTGCACGGTTGATAAGGCTGTGCAAGACTTGTAAATACAAAATGGCCACCTTGGAATTTGGACAAATGGTCATTTTTTTTCCATCTGAAATTTCCTGCATGTTTATTATTTGCATGTGTGCATTAATCTAATGGAAAACAGACAACAAACCAAATTAGTTCTCCCCATATAACCTGATTAGTACAGCTGCTCCAGCCTGAAGCAAATGGATCTGTGCAGACAACCAGAAGGATAAAGAGGAGGGGGGGAGAACGGAGGGCTCTCAGATCTGGCCGTCACTGCCACCGTCACACTGTACAACCCTGCATGTAGACGAGAACGGAGGAACAAACTGCCGACAGACGTCACCCAACCTGCGACCGCATCCAAAACACTCACCGTCAGTGATTACAACATTACGGGATTAATCACAGCAACAATAATGAGCTGTCAGAAGTTGGAAGCCGAAGGCTAAATGAGTCTTGTCAGGTCTAACGGAGATTGTGAATTTTGCATGTGTCACATTTCATTCCAACCTTTTATACACTGCGATACCAAATGGTAGATTAACGCTCATGGGCTGTGACGCGACAGCATTGCTGATGAGACGGGTCCACTTAAAGGAATAGTTCAGTACGTTGGGAGACCCTTTTTTGGCTTTCTTAGGACCACCCTTGTATCATTCTGTTGAATATACAGCCAGGAGACGTTAGTTTAGCTTAGCATAACTGGAAAAATATGGTTTCTGTGTGGATTAAACAAATGCAATATAACTTGTTAATTAGTGAGCTTCAGAGCTACTGCAGATAGAGCCAGGATACATTTTTTTTTCAATATTTACGCTAAACCAACTGTCTCCTGTAGCTTCATATTAAACATATTTAAAATATACGAGTGCAAATAACTTTTTCCCAAAATTCTCTTTGACAACGATTCTCCCCCTTTCCGAACATTGCCGCAGTGTGTAAGTCTACCCTTCCTGGCTCTGACGCTCACCTTGTCCTCGTCCTTGGCTGGATTCGATCCCTCTGCTGAGCTGGCAGTGCCACGCTAAACTGTGCAAAAAACCAGGGGACCTACGTTGGCAGAATGGGCCTCACCTCGGGCAATAACGCCCTCGACTGTGGCTCATTGGGTTATGGTTCGATAGTGCGCTCCAGTCACATGTAACAACGCACTAATGGGTATGGCTCTGTCTGTTCCTGGGCCTCAGAAACAAGTCAAGGGCAAGTCAGCCAGAAACCCAGCCATGACTCAGGGCTGAGCTGTAAGGCGGCACTTTTTTATGGCCGTCATCTGGTAAGGCTGCCTTTCTGGCAAACCACACAGAATCACACACACACACACTCATGAACTACCCCGCGTGTTTCCTCTGTCTGCCTCGTTTTCCCTCTCTCACACACAGCCACACATCAACGGAGAAGCTTTGCACACACACACACACACACACACACACACACACACACATGCACCTGTGTCAGACGGCCTGTTTTCCACTGGGGTCTAATTGATTGGAAAATGAAGACGGACGCCTGTGCGAGGCGAGCCCTGTCTGAGTCTATCACAGTGGGCCGACCCAAACACATCATCCGGACAACCACTCTGTCTTCATTGCTAGTCACCAATCACACTCCTGACTGGATGAGCGACGGAGCGGCAGCGGAGGAAGATCACCGCTGGGTTGGGAGACAGCAATACCCTTTTCCTGAACGGCGATACCCCCATTTTCTATAGTGGAAGGAAATGGGTTGGAAATGGGCGGTTTAATGCCCCGGCCTCTCTCAATGACAACAGACATAACACAGAGCCATTAACAGCTTCACTGAGTGACTGTTTGGCTAGCCGGGCAGACCGGCCGCTGCTAGGTGCAGATTGAGTTTGGCCTGATTATTGACATTTAGATGTTTGTTTGTTTTTTTGGAAAAAGACTACGGAACTCTCGACACTTAAAAAGGTTTTGCTGAACATTGAATCGTGGATGTAGACTGCTTATTGAAGTGGTGCATCTAAATGTATCTGACTTAAAGTGAAATCATAGTAATTAATAATTGGTTGCCAATGGCAACTTGTCAACCCTTACTGTTTAGCCTGAGTGAAACTCTTCATAAAAGCATTAATAGAGTGCAGATAATAGACAATGACATTAAACAAGTAATAGTGTTTCATGACACTACCTTTTTTTTCATCAAACTAAACCTGAACTTGCTGTTTTGTCCTCTGTCCTGGGGACGGCGGGAGCTGTATTAATCTTATGTGGCCACGGATACACAAGGGAGTATGTTTCCTTTTCATCCGAGCCTGTCCTCTCACCAGAGCGAGGAACGAGAAAGGAAAAGGCAAAACTGTGAAGAGGAAGAGCCTGTAGAAAAGAGAGGGGTCGGCCGTTCAGTGGAATTCAACAGTGCATGAAAGGCAGGGAGAAAAATGAATACATCTGGCGTGGAAATAGGAGAGGTGGTTTGTCGGGCATTACAGAGTTTTGAGAGGAGAAGAAAGGAGAGCAAAATGGGGGCCAATCATGAAAGACAGAGCTGGGAGGCAAGAAGAGACAGAGGATGACTAAAATAGGAAAATAGGGACAGTGAAGTAAGAGAGGCAGCGGATCAGAGTGAGACAAAGAGAGATGGGGATGAAATGGAAAAAGAAGTGGAAGGTAGAAAGTGTGCGGCTCTGATCACACACACATTGTGAAACTATAGATTAGGGGGAGGTGATTTTAGCTCGAGGAGTAATGTCTCCATCCGGAGCCGGAGCTTTGAGCGCATAGGACGAGATGTGGGGGAAAGAAAAAATAAATAAATAAAAAATGAACGCACCTCCCCAGAGTGGGGAGCACTGTGTTACCATGGAAACAGCTCTGACGTCAGAGCAGGCATTATGTGATTACTCATAGAGTCTGTTGAGGAGCGGGCCAATAAAACAGGGACCATTACTCACACAGGGAGATGGCCAGAGCTCAGGTTACACACACACACATGCTTGCATATGCACACGCACACACACACGCATGCATATACTAGACACACAATTAAAAGCATGTGCGCACACACATGTATACATACACACACACACACAAAGAACCAACTCATTCTCTCCGCTCCACCTTAAATAAAAAGCAGACTGATGATAAACTGTATGAACATTTTTACAATCCAGACTCAGTGAATTGGTCACACTTTTACAAGGGCTCCTGATTTGGAATGCAAAATGTGCAAATTCAGCGTTTGCTCGCTAGCGTTGGTGCTGAGGAATGAAGCAATAACCTGAAGACTCATGGCCAAAACCTCGACACGGGTGTCCCCTCGTTGACTGCGAAAGGAGCGCAAACACAACCTCATCGCCGCAACCACAATCAGGCTATCGCTGGCAGAATCTGCACGTTCTGCATTCCACACACTCTGACCCATGTCCGACAAAGTACATCAAACATGCACACTGACATGTACACAATTGTGCGTCACAACGCGCGCACGCACGCACACTTCCTTTTGCCATCTCCCACACATTCTCCACCGGGAGTTAAAACACAGTTAGGGCTGATAAGGATCCAAGCAAACAGTGTGGATAAACAGTCACTCTGGTAATTAAGAAACACGGGCCTATCAGAGAAGAGTATGCTGAGACAAACATGTGATCCAGACTCCATTACTGGGGCCGTACGCATTCCCACCACAAAGTCCATTAGGAGGGACCAGACAGGCGGCGAGAGTCACCAGAACTCAAAAAAGCCAGACAGACTCCAGCAGTTTCAGCCGTGATCGTATTAACTGGGGTTTCATACCAAAACTTCTACTGTGTATCTCTGGTGTCGAGAAAAAGAACGTTTTCTGATTGCACACTGCACAAAAATAAAACCATATGCCATATAAATACTTTATTTACTTAATAAACAGCTACAAAAAAAAATGTCCGGACATGAAATGCTGGAGAACATCAGTGAGTTGAAAACTTGTTATGAAGGGCGAAGAGTTTTCTGTTCTTTCATATGCTGCGTCACTGATTTTTAAATGTACTTTGCGGTTGAAACCTTGTAAAACGACCATTGTTGCGTGGGATGCTCGGCTCCTCACTTGTGAATTCTGCAAACTGATGTCCCTCTTTGAGATGACGCTCTTCATGGTTTGTTTGTTTTCATGTAAAAGAGCGTGCAGTGAGGGAAACAGATTAGCACTGATCAATAAGATACAACTGCAGCTCCAGTCAGAAGTCTCTATCTCTCTCTATCTGTACATGAAGTGACATGTGTGAGCTTCATCCAGCGTCACTATATCTCCCTCCACCGTATCTGTATTTTCAACTGTTCTTAATGTGCATGACGCAAGTTCAGTTATTGCATTTGGGACAAGTGCTCCATGTCACTTCTCTGCCACAAATGTGACTGAGCTCTGGCCAAGGCCTGATATACTATACTCTGCAGCATCACTAATGTGGTTACAACGATACCATATCTGAGTTGATCTGATTACGGGCCCAATAGCTCTCCCTCCCCCCCGTCTGTCCCCGCAAAGTGTGTGAACGTGTCTTATTTGCGCAGCTATTAGCAGGCACACATGTATACATCCGTGCATCATGGTGCAAGCGTGTGTGTGTGCGCGCGTGTGTGTGTGCGTGTGTGTGTGTGTGTGTGCGCGCTGGAAAAAGCTGCAGTCCACCTGGCAGGCCAGTGGACTTAATGAGTCTCGTATTCATGCAACATGCGCAGTCACATCCGCTGCCTGAGGCTCTGACCAGGTGCTCTGACACAACACATATAACAACGTGAGCACCGTTCTCCCAGGGGGCTGTACCTCTCGTAATATCACCGTGACCAAGAGCAAACCACCCAGAAGGAACCGTTTTCTTAAAACATATCTATTAATAACATGACCTGACGATAACTAACTGTACAAAACATGGGAGATTCTCTCCAAAACAATGATTGGAAACAGGGCGACTGAGTTCTCCTTGCGAACGTAATTTATTACTGACTAAGTTCTGAAAAGTATAACTACATTGCATATGATCATATTGCTTCCAACTACATTTATTAATGTAGGATATTATGCTAAATGGGCAATTTACTTGAATGGCTGGAACATGTTTAAAGGTACTCAAACTACTACTATAAACTGAATTCATGTGACGTTATGCCAAATGTTGTTTTTCTATAATATTTCAATCAGTGTGTTACATTTTCTGGACACTCAATACTTGCAGATTATTTAATGTGATAAAGTTCAGATTTTTTTCTATAAAATAAAATGTTGCATTAAAAGCGTAATATTAATTCACATGGGTCATGTTATAATTACAAATAACCATGATGAACCAGAAACATCTGCTTTAGTATCACCATGCGTAACTCACTGAAGTTACACTGAAGTTACTCACAAAAAGTTTTCAAAACACCATATCCCTCATCTATTGAACATGTAGTCCCAAATATGGTTTATGGATTCTCTATTTCATTTTAGTTATTTTACTGCACTGAAAACTGGTGAATGTGAGGAAGGTTCATGTCAGTCACCTAAAGAAAACAGAGCTGACACAAACCTTCCTCACATTCATCAGTTTTCAGTGCAGTAAAATAACTAAAATATAGAATCAAATATACATAAAACATATTTGGGACTACATGTTCAATAGATGAGGAAAATGGAAACCAATTATGAGCCATAAATACAGTTCCATACAACCATGTTTATCCATTACACATCTAATAGGAATGTCTCTGGTATAAAAACAGTGAGGAGAGTTCAAAGAAATGAGGGCAGAACAGTTGGCCCAGTAGGAAGTATCCTGGCCTGGTCTGGCCAGGGTCCATACACGGTCCAGTCAACTCAGACCTAGCAACACAAATATACTAATGAATCACAGCTGCAGGGTCAAAAGAGAAGGACTCCTTCGTTCTTGGCTTCCCAAAAATCTTTACAAACACTCCCTCACTAACTATTTCTCCTTTTTTAAGGCAGGAGAAATAGTCAGACCTGCAGTCTAGAGGCCATTTCAGCAACCATTACAGTGGGGGGGATTTTTTTGTTTTGCAATAACAACTATGTGGCTACTGATGAGAGGCCTGTCTCCCACACCCTTAACTCATGAACAAATGCCAAACGTTTCAGTGTTCATGGTTCAAGGAGTGACCCAGAAGGAGATGAGTCTTTTTGAGGCCCTAAATGTGTGAGAGTTTGTTTGAAGGGCGCAGGGCAGCTGTCTGGTCCAACCTGCAGCCAGGCCCCCGTGGATATGAACGACTGGGCCAGAGCGATTCTACAAGGGAAGCGATGAAGGACACTACAGGACTTTGAAGAGATGGTGTGTGTGTGTGTGTGTGTGTGTGTGTGTCCAACATGCATCATCTCCCCTAATGTTTTCTCTCAAATGTGACCCCTGGTTCCAGTTCCTTTCCAGCAGCTGACCACCATATGTAAAAGGGCCGCACAGGTCCACTGAATCCCTGTCTAATGGGCTGCACAGATGCCACTTTCCTGGAACAATTACTCCTGTGTGTGTGCGTGCGTGTGTGTGTGTGTGTGTGTGTGTCTTTGTCCGTGCAAACAGACGCTAAAGTTCCACACATTTCCCTCAATATGTTTCACCACTGTCTGGAAACAATGAAAGGTGCTGGGTGAGAAGTGGGGAGGGGAGAAAAAGTGGAAGAATTGTGGAAAATGGCACGGTGGGAGAACGGGAAATATAAGGGGGAAAGTTATGCTGCTGTTTGGACAAGCGTTGTTAAGGGTAAGTAAAAAGGGAAGTACGTAAACTAACAGCAGGTCTGTGGTGAGGGGAGGAGAGAGGAGGAGGAGGAGAAGGAGAGAGTGAGGGCAGATTATTGACTTAATGGCAAAATCGAGGCTGTCAAGGGCTTCAGAGACACTGTTTGTGTAGTTTGGACTGGGCCTGGTAGAGCGTGCGGCGTGATGATGGAAATCTTACACTCACTCAAAACAAGTCCGCTGACCTTTTCATCTGCCGGCCCCTGAATCAGTCTTAACATTCTGCCAACATGGAAATGAATGAGTGTTTATTACATCTGTGGCAACATCACAGGCTCCAGCCCCTTTTACGCAGGTGTGTGTGTGTGTGTGTGTGCGTTTCATGAATGTGTGTTTCATGAATGTTTGTACTTCCTTCAACGTCCAAGCGCATTCCTGCCATCAAGCAACAATGTAGGCCCATGCAAAAATGAATAATCTTTATTTTTGAAATGTATGCATGACATGTCGGGTGTGCTCTCAGCTCACTGTGACTCAGCCAGCGAGTATACAACCGCGAGGAGCCGGGTGTGACGAGAAACGTAAAGACCTCAGTCACAGTAAATTGGGTTGCTCTTGAAGGTGACCAATCTTCATTACCATTGACATTTCAGAAATAATGAGCTCATCATAGACAGCGCGAGCAGCCTCTCACTAGAGGAGACAATATTTTGTCTGAATTCTGAACACAGAAAATAGGCCCGACCCAACATCTGTCTGAAATGATGCGGCCTCTGATTCATCCCTGGGGGGGTGGAATTAACAAAAGAAGAGGACACGGCTGCCTAAACAGAGATGGATTAAAAACTCAACAATATCAACAAATAAAATAGCACACAGCCAAGCTTGTGATTGAGAATGATTGACATCAATGATTCCCTTTTCCATAGATCTGACATATTCAGCCGATTTGGGTGGTGACTGCCAGCTACGGTTTGATTGAATTTTGCAAGGGAGAAATGACCTCATTATGGACAGAGAGACTTATAGGCAATACAGATGAAATCCAAAAATATCTATCAAAACTGGTCCAAAGATTCAAGGGAAAATGCCCTGAAATGACAGAATAAGTCAAAGCGGTGATGTTCATGTACAAATCACAGGACAGTCCAGCACACACGTGTCCAACAAAGAATGGCTGCAAGCATCGTGAACAAACTTTATCCATAATTTAATTTAGTCAACTGAAATTTGGGAATTGTTTTTTCCTCATTACACATATTATGTAGAGGATCAGTTACACCACAAATTGTGATGTATCAGGTTAAGCAGGTGAAATCACATTATTTGAAACACTCTCAGCTCCCACAGGGGACAGTTCACATTCACATGGTGGGACATGAAAAACCAATGAACTTGTCAGGAAAGCAGAGGAATAAAGAATGACAACACCACACCTTTTCTAAATCTATATCCTGAGTTTGAGTTTTTGGCCATGTGGGGCAGCAGAGACAAGCTGTAACCGCAGTGACATATCACCACCATTTAAATGGAGATGTATTTTTCACACTGAGCACCTGACAACATTTATTGAAGATCTGTTTGCGTCCACCTGACAAATGCCATTCCAATATTCACTCTCCCTTTAGCTTTGATTTTGTCTTTACTAATTCCTGAGGGAAATAATTTGTTGTCTTGCTGCTAAATGCTCCACTATGTGCTGTAACTGTGTCATTCTGCTGTTTGGTGCTGGGCAGGTAGCATGCAGGGATTTTGTAAAGGCTTTCCAGCTGAAACCTAACTAACTGCAAACTAAAGTAGTGGGCTGCAAAACCAAAACAATCAGGTGAAAGATTCTAAAACGCTTTACAGAGGAACTGCAGAGTGTGGTTTCATAAAAAAGACACCTATCATGTACTGTGCATGTGATGTCAAATTGAATATAACTGCTTTAAAATTACAATAAAACAAAAGCAGTGTTAGAGAAAGCCCAGAAAGCTAATTGGATTGCATTTTGTAGTGCTCCAGTGGGAACGCATGACAGCCAGATGCTGCATGATCCCAATGTCTTGGAACAAACACAACGACAGGCACCTACATTTTCTATAAAAGGTGCAAATAGCAGAAAGGTAAAGAGAGCCAATTGCAATTCCAGAAAGAAAGGCACAGTGCTGGCAGAGGATGAGGAGATTGCCCCTGGCTGACGGGTTGGATGGAACCAGTGGAACACCGCAGTTCTCTTGAGCCCAACATCACTTCGTCTTCCCTTCATCCGCCTTACATAACAGGAGCAGAGTAGCTAAAAGGCATTAAGCTGCTTCAGGTTCCTTCTGAGACCCTTTAAGAGAAAACCCACCTGTTACGACCGAAATGACCCACTTACACTCCCCTCCCCCTTTTGTCATGCTGTACCTCTTTTGCAAGCTCACATGCTGACGACCACATCAGCTACAAACCCGAATGAGACCCGGTTAAACTTTCTGTGCCGTTGATTCTTTATCTGTAGGGTATTTAATGGAAAATAAGGCTGAGAATGTGTGCACATATGGTAGGTGTGTGTGTGTGTGTGTGTGTGTGTGTGTGTGTGTGTGTGTGTGTGTGTGTGTGTGTGTATGCGCAGAGGCTCATCTGTGCAACATCTGCTCAACCAGCCCAAGGCTCCTCGCCTCTTGAGAAGTGGGTCACGTTTCCCGATGACGTCAAAAGTCCTTCTGCCTCTCCAGTTTGTGGAGCCTTGCCAAAACCACCGCATGCCATTCCTCGTCCTTACAATGGAAAGGCGCTCTCCAAAAGCCTTGATGAATCACCTGCCAAACCTCTAACAATTCTTAAATCTTAACACTGAAGTGGGTCTGACCATGACAGCGAGACACAAGGTGAAGGATTGATTGTTCACCAAGGGGAAAAAAAACAACAACAAAAAAAAACATTAAAAAAATATGCATTCTCACATTAGCTCAAAAAGCAGCCCAATAAGAGAGAAGTAAAAGAGAGGTGCAGAATTACAGCCGGACAATGTCGGTAGCTCTATAAAAGATTGAATGGAATAGTCTCAGAGCCATCATTGTGATCCAGAATCGGAGGCTGCTAAACTGCCTCGGGCCTGAAAACCTGACACTAAACTCTTTCCACTGTCCATGGAGAAGACAGATCAGTGAAAAAAAGAAGAAAAAGACATGTGTCTGCCACAGTAGGTGTAGAGATTTAATTTAAGCTGTCCAGTTCCAGAGGAGGCGATGCAGAGATCAGCAGGAGTATGAATGGAACAGCAGCTGATGGAAAACATTATGGAGAGAGAAACCTGAGGAACATAAGCATTAAAATAAAGGCTCAATACGCCTATCTGCGCTCTCTTTCCTCACAACACAGAGAGACTTTTCAGAAACACACAGAGCATGTGGGTGTGTGCGATCTGGGTGGACAACGGGCTTCGCATGGGGATCCATTTGAAGTCTCCTGAAACAATGGCATGCGTCTAATCAACGAGGCTCACATGTTGTCATGCCTCTTCTCACATCTTGTTTTCCAGGCGTGACGTGACCTGAACCAGCTTCCGTGGCTTGTGCTCCATAAAGCAATTAGCTGGTGAGCCTGGCTATATTGGGCAGGAAGGAGTATTTGGAAGCAGGAGTACACTATCTCACACACACACACGCACAAACACACACAAACCCTGCCATCGATTGTGGCCGAATATAAACGGATGTCACCTACACAATAACGCATCAGCTCTGACATCGTTTAGTCTCCAGGCAATGCAGAGAATAGCAGCAACAAATCAATGAGCCCTTGCCTAGCCTGTGTGTGTGTGTGTGTGTGTGTGTGTGTGTGTGTGTGTGTGTGTGTGTGTGTGTGTGTGTGTGTGTGTGTGTGTGTGTGTGTGTGTGTGTGTGTTGGCAGGTGGTTACAGTGTATAAAACAGACATACTAGAGGGGGTCACAACTTGATCGTACTCCTCATGGATAAAAACCAGAGGGCCTGAGCAGGTTTTTAGGAACACGGACCGAGGAAAAACAAAAACTCCTGCCTTTGTTTCACCAATTCTGTAACAACCCAGCAGAGACTCACTAGCTGAATAATACAGTGTATAGTTGAACTCTTGCAAGCCCTCTGGATGTTTTGTCCTCACTGTGTACCCTAACAAGTGGACATCAATTTGAGATGACATATAATTAAAATTCAATATTCCTTGCGTTTAGCACATCGAAGGGAGAAAGTTCTCTAAACTTTTTCTAGTGTCCAATGTTCATGAAAGTGATAATACGCACACACGTCTTTAGCTAGAATTACAGACCAAAAATGTTCTGAAAACCTTCAAAAGAACAGCTGTCTGCTTTTTAATTTTTGACTCCGTTCTCCATTTATTGCTATTTTTAATTAATAAAAAAACGAATTTCCCTGAGCTGACCATAAGCGGTTTCTGTTTGCAGAGTGGAGTCAGAATTGTGACCAAAGTGGTACAGAAATAGCTCCACGCTGTTTGACTGAGCATCATAACCAACATTCCAACATGGGTATTTGTTCGTACACGGTGTGTCCATAAAAATATAAATCATATGGATACTGTATGCCATCATGCAAATTCAGCGCAGCGCTACGGCTATACATTCCACTTTTAATGTGTGACTAATTGAAAGTGACTGTGCGAAAACATCCCTTAACCCAAACCGTAGGACTCTCGCCACTGCAAGGGGTGAAATAACCCGGCTGACAGAGAGATGTACAGACAGACTTTTTTCTCAACATATTTAGAGAGTAAAACATGGCATTGAGCAGGGAACAGCAGAAGCCTTGTTGGCTGCAGGGACAGACAGGCTCATGGCGAGCCAGTGAGGCAGCAGGCAGGACGGACGGGGAGGGCTCACCAGGCAGAGGTTACAATAACACATTTCCTCGCACCACGCCATCGAGCCAGACAGACATGCAGCCTGCTGACAGAGGGAAATATTGTACTTTTTACTCCACCGATGCAGAGCTACTTTAGTTACTTTTACTTTACCCTTTTTTAAATATAATGCATTCTGACAGATTAAAAAAAAGAGACAAGATACAAAATGCTTCTTGAATGTTTAATAATAATTACTGATTATACTTTATAACTCTGACAGGGGTTCATCTGCTACTTTTGTATGCAGGAAATTGTCTTAATTATATTTGTATATTGTTAAAATGCTTCTTTACTAAAGGATACTTCTTCAACCATCAGTATTTGGAAAGTAATTTTGCAGCAGTCATGTGGTGTGACAGAGAGGTTTAGAGTAAAGATTGTGTGCTGCATGGGGAGTTCATCATCAATCAATCCAATAAAATATATGCAATAGCCTTTCCAGTTGTAGCCATAAGTAACCATCCAGGCAGCGGATTACTAAATACAATCATCCATCAGTAAAAACAGCCTTCCTTGTCATGCTCCTGAAATGTATAATCAATTAATAGCTGCCCATGTTTGGATTTAGTGGACAGGCCCAGTCAGAGGGGTTCAAAATGTCCCAGCAGCAGCAGCAGCAGCAGCAGCAGCAGCAGCATGACTGTGGTCTGGTCTGCTTCTAGTGGAGACACAATGGCCAGACTGGACCTGAGGGACCTCCTCTCTGAACCTCAACACCATTCAAAGGCCAGGAGATCAATTTTTGAGACGTCTCCGTCCCAGATGTGCACATGAACACTCTGAGACGGGAAATTAACAGTTGTTTTGTTTTTCACACATTCTACTGACTACAGCTATTTACGTCTAGGACTACTACCCCCCCCCCCCCTCTCTGCTTCTACCTCCCTCTCACAAACATGCACACATACACACTCGTGCACACACTTCCCGGGGCGTTGTGAGAGTGTCTATTCATTCGGCAGAGGCCAGCTGCACACCTGGTGACAGCCCAGGATGGTGGTGTTGGCTCAGGTCAGGGTGTGCGGGGAGAGGAGGGCCGGGAAGGGGAGGGCTGGGTGAATGGGCCCACAGGCCTGTCCTTCAGGGTCTGCTCAACCTGCACATTCCACTTCATTTAGCACCGGGGAAAGCACAGGAATGTCCCCTCATGTAAGGGATCACTGTCTTAAAGGTGGGCTCCTCGTGTGATTGAAAAAGCCCTTCAGCAGGATAAATAGAGATGAAAGCTGAACGTGCTGACTTCAGTTCCCCAAAGTGGTGTGCTGTCCAAGCAGATACGTACTGGCACCCATTAACCTGCCCCTCCTTTTAAGAGCAGAAACATTGCTTCAACATTGCAAACACAAGCGCTTATTTATGCAAAGAGCCAGGAATCAAACTCCAGTCTTTTTTGATGCTGACCAAAATGAGTCACACTAAAAAAAACAAAACACAAAAAACAATGGTCGTCACCAAGTATCCAAAACTGTGAAAGTACTAAAAGTTAGCAACAGATGCTTGGTTCAATTTGTAGTTTAGTTATTATTCAATCAAATATTTCTGGTCAATTATATATTTTTTAAAATTTTAGACTGTATTATATTTAAGGAAACTTCTACTTATATGTTACCACACATCCACACATACATGTAGCCTTGTTAGGCTAAGTAAAAAAGGGTTTGGTAGTTCCAAAAACTAGTAAAGCTGAACAGCGGCAGACCACCGGACCACAGTGCCTCCTCCAGTGCAGCACAACAAACACAACCAGCATTTGAAGCTGGAATGTGCAGTATTTCTGCTATATTCGGTCACTAAAGATGCAACCTTTTGTAGGCCTTTCCTACAGTTCTTGCCTGTGTTGCTTGTTCTCCAGATGTGTAGTTTCTGTAATTCCATTATTTTTCAGTCAGTGGTCTGCATTTGCCTGCCTATTGCCTGCATCTATGTCCTATCAACCATTCCTATCAGAGTACTGAATATTAAATATTATTATACATTTTTAAATGTCATATTGGAAAAGGAAAATAAAAATGTGATTGTAATGGCTAGCAAAGTGTTTAGTAGTTTACTAGTAGTCAGAAGTCAGAATTCATAGTTGGCATATCATACTTAATATTGACTTTCAAACGCCACACGTCTGCACAAACCTGTAGCTTTGTTTATTCATGTATTTCCTATCTGTGCTGTTTTGGTTGTGACAGCATCTAACATCCGCAAAGATAATAAACAAAAAAGAGATGAAGAAAATGTAGAAAAATGTATGTATTTCTCAAAACAAATGATCAACAGAAGTATCGTAACGTTGCCAAAACTCATGCTGCATTCAGGAATACACCTAACATATGCGCATATGCAAATGAATCCAGGTCTTCACAGACACACTCCCTCCTCTCTCTCTATCTTTGCCTCACACACACAAACACACTCATGCACAAGCACACACACATCCACATACTATACGCATACACGCATTTGTGCCAGGAACATTCTGTTCACCTCCATCACTGAAATAGTCTCTTATGGTAACAGAAAACTTTCAACATAGACACACGCACACACGTACACAAATCCATAATTTGTTATACTTCAGATTGTGCTGTTCTATTTAAATATGAGGCAGATATTAGGATCCAGAGGTGTTAATATGTGTGCTGTGTGTCAAGACTGGAGGCCCGTGTCTGTCTAGCAGTTCCAGCTGCGTTGGGTTGTGTCTGTGGTTTGAGGCCCTCCGTGTTTCTACGAGCGGATTCAACCTCTCAGCCTGCAGCAGCTGGCAGCCATCAAGCTGCTGGCAACACACACACGCTTACATGCACACACATGCTCGCACAGACATCCATCCATAATTTCCATGGTAATCAGTAGGGAGCCAGATCGTGGTCGTGCCAGGGGTAGCGAAGAAGAGGGAAGGGGGGCACTCTGCCTAGTCCTGGACCTCTGGTTTGGTTAGCTTTAAGGTGATCAGAGACACAAGGTAAGAAGCAGGATATGAGCTAATCTTGTTGCTGTGAATGAAGGTAATGAAGGAATTGGACACAGATGGGTGAGCCATGTAATCTAGAGTTTAAAGGATAATTCCGCTTATTTTCGTAGTTTTGCACCTCATTGCTTCCGATAATAACAACATTGTTCTCACACAGTGAATGGCTGAGATCTAGGAACACAGCAACATCACTGAAAAGCAGTTCAGATGAGGCAATAAGGCAATCAGATGATAAAACAGGTTATAAAGGAACAGATCTACATTTTAGAAAATAGGAGCCAGGCTAACTATTTCTCCATTTCCAGTCATTATGCAACGCTAAGCTAATGGACCACTATATACCATAAAACATGAGGTGTAATTTCTCATCTAATTATCAGCAAGAAAGTTATTTCTTTAAACAAACCTGGTTACATTTTTTTTGGAAGCGAGGCTAAGGGTAAAATAATTACCCAAACTTATCAAACTTATCAACTTTAAAGATGCAGTATTTGTTTTTGAGAGCATCTAGCAGTGAAGTTGCAGATTGCAACCAACTGAAACTTCTCCCGTGTGCCGGTAGGAGAACTAGAGCGGCCGATGAAATAGCATGGCTGGAAATACGATTGGCATTGAGTGTTTTATTTTCAGGTGATTATAATCTAAAGAGAACATACTTATTAATATCATATTACTGCCAATAGATCACACAAAAAGCCACATACTGTTCCTTTAACATATCGTACTTAGATTATGACCAGCATTTCAAGTGCACTTACTTTTGGTAAAAACCCTAAAGTGTTTTACATAACCTGGCTAAACTGTTGGTTTGTTTACAACCTCTCTAATTATCTGACTGCTGATTTCTTACCCTGTTACACTATGTTGATTTGTTGTTGCCTTGTTAACAGACTTTAACAATAACTCGATGAGTACAATGTTATCATAACAGATTGAAATGTTTGCCAAAACTATGAAAATAAAAAATAAAAAATTTAGAACATTTGGGAGCTGGCACCCACCGCACTCAGTCTTGGGCTTGTCTGTTTGGTGAGACAAAAAAAATGTGGGGAAATGTTTTTATTTATGTTACCACAGACCAAAACCCCCATGTAATGTGGCTTCACGCTAGGTACCCTGCATGTTAGCAGGGCTACAGTCGAAAAATCTGGAGCAAAGGCACGCTTAAAGTTGCTGCATCAGTCAAACACAACACTCTTCCACCATTCAGGGGGTAAGAGTCAGCCTGCTGTTTTGCCTGGCTACTAAACAAAACCTTGAATGACCTACTTTCATTCCTACCCCAATTCCTCCACCCTCTGCCTCCTCAAACACGCACAGTGCAGCTAATACACTGGGACTGAATGTGGATTTAAAGTGTGAAGTAGATCGCCCAATCACAAGACATACAACCCCATGCTGATATCAGCTTCCTTTCCAAAACGCAGGGGGAGGCTCTCAATGAGACCGTTTCTAACCCAGAGGCCAGTCCAGTCAGAAAAAAAAACCCCATCGTATCCCACGAGGCTATATGTTTAGAATACAAACAAGCTGTTTGGGATGAGAGTGCGCAGTGGCCCAGTGGTAAATGTCTGCCCTACAGGCTATCAACAACCTCCTCCATCCAAAACACAATTCAATTATGGACGGTGCAGCGAAAATAGAGGAACAGGAAACATTTACAACAGCTACTGTAATTGTGTTTGGATCCCATTGCACAGGAAGTCATTAGCATAGATTTCACGAATATCTTTATCATCCAAGTTAAGAAAGAATTTCCTCCTCTGGTTGGGATAATATTTGTGTTGGTGTCAGTGAGAGGACAGAGAGAAGAGTGCTGTGGAGAGGGATGGAGTTACTGACAGAAAAGGGAGGGGCTTCCAACGCCTTTGAGAGAGAATCATCTCAAAAGCAGACGTATGTTGCTTGTCAGCTACCCTTCCTAGCTAATCAGCTCTGCTCAAACGTTGCAGCTCAGGTAGGTTTAGCTCTCAACATTCAATGTGTGCTGGCAATATGGCAGACTGCTTTCGCCTGCATGAGAGGAGAGGAAGTTTGAGGGAAGACAGTGCTGATGTCTGCAGCAGGAGAGCCTTGGACTCAAATATCCTTACACACTGTGAAAAGTGATCTACACCTCTTCCTCCAGTTCAATTTCCCCGGCTGAAATACAAAAGACCAGCCTGTCATTTTGTGTTAACCCAGGAAGAAGAACTATTCCAGAGAGGCCCCCACTAACCACTATCAGATCAGTTGATAATGACTTTCTTTTATTACGCTCATGATGGGAAGGACGACCCCAGTGTTGCAAAATGCACCTACTTAGTGAGCTGATAGATGCTGGCAGCCAATTTGTAATCAAAAGGATGGAAAATGGCTGTTTATTAAATCTACACTTGTGCAGAGTGAAGCATAGCCTCGGAGAATGGCTTTGGCGGAGGGTAACATGGCAGCTTTAAGGCTTGTGAGGAAGAAGGGATTCCTCTTTGCTCTATTTATTTTCTGAATAAACTGTTTTTACACGGCGACTATCAATCTGAACGGCCTTTATATAAGAGTCTAGGGTCAGTTGGAGAAGCTCCCTGAGAGAAACAAACTTAAGAATCATCTGTAACCCTTCCACCAACCTTCCACTCCTCACACTTCAGACGCAAAGCACTAATGCAAACATTGTCACATCAACAAAGTGCAGATCTTGTCACGGCGCTCTTACAGCTTCTTAAAAACATCATAACTCCAACACAGCAAAACCAAAACAAAAATTCGGCCTCTCTGACAACTGGTACTTTTGGCCACTATGCTGGCATGAACTTAGCCTTTATTTTGTCCTTCAGGCAGAGTCAGTTAGACGTATTATGCTGCTCTGTTCCCATCACCATGTGGTGGTTGCATCGTGGCATTCAAACGTGCATCTGACCCCCTGCCCCCCTTAGGGAGGCCAAAGCCCCGTGTGAGCAAGGTGATGACTAGTGTGGGTCAGCATGGGCTTGTTTACACATTACAGACCACACAGACAAGACACGGTTAAGACAGCATATGTACACCATGTGTGTCTCAATTACAGGCAGGCCATGACTGCTCAACTGCTTAGTACCGCCACCAGAGATGTGAGCGCATGGTAGAACACTCGGATTTTTTTACACAACGTCTATCATATTCTTAACCTTCACATACTATCAAGAGAGTCAGAGCACTGCTGTCAGCACGGCCCACAACAGAAACGTGTAATAGAGATCATCTCTCAGCAGAGGGCTCCAGCCTGGCTGAGGTGACAGAGCAGAGGAGAGTCAGAGATGCTGTTAATGTTTTGCGTTTGTTTATCTGGTGGTTCCATCATACTCAGCTTTTATTGGGGGAAAAAAATTCTGAAGTAGAAAAAAGAAATGTGTTAATTGCTATTGCATCAATGGGAGCTGTTAACAACTAATGTCTTTATTTTAGGGCTGTTTTTTATTGTTCTCTGAGAAACACCATCTTGAATCCCTTAAAGACAAGGAGTCTAAATCCAAGTGTAATGGTATTTGTGCTTTTGTGTTCTCGTGTCTTTGTATTTATTACAGCTTGGTTGTCTAATGTTCAGTTTTACAATAATGAAAACATTACTCTGTGAAGTGGAAAAGATTTGTTATTTTTTTCACCTATATCCAGTTTTCTTCTTTTTTTTATTGAATGAATGACAGTTTATAGTTTAGAAGGTATAACTCCATTATCTTATGCAACACCCACAAATATATATGATATACACCTCAGTGTAAAACAATCTGCCATCTGTGCACATGCTTGTTTGTAGCCATACATTAAATATTCCAATGTAAACTGTACAGCCAGCCATGTTTCCAGCTCATGACTCAATCCAAAACTAAAACACACCCTCACTCCATCACTGTAGCAAACCGACATATCAAATTAATCATGATTGGCACTTGACTGAGCTTCAGCTGAGACATCAAACGTACATCTAAAGAATAAAGTGTTAACTGTAAAACATCTAAGAGTCTTTTCATATTCCATTTGTGTATGTGCAGGAGTTTGTGAGTGTCGCCCACAAAGAAAAACAAACAAGCACACTACAACGCTAACTAGCTCTGAGAGCTGAAGCCATCTTTCAAGTGGCCAGGCCGACAGTGCAGCCTCTCATCTCCCAACCGAACCGCACTCACAGGTCACAACGAGAGCTTTGATCACGCCAGAAATCTGTTTCTCATTCACATGATCAGCACGCTCATTGATTTTCCATGAGGAAGGCCGAGGAGCTGATACGGGTGCGCTTGAATGAAGCCGCCCCAGCCCACACTCAACCTTTTTAACACAGGTATGCATGTGTATCAGCATCAGAGGATGTTTAAAAGCAGAGCTGCCACATTCCTGGGGTGTAAAGACTGCAAACCCCAGAGAGGCGGTGAGGAGAGAGTGGAATTAAAGTCCAGCACAGAAAGATAATAGTGCATTCGTCGGTTTTGTGGCAGTGGCTCAGAGATCATCTGGGGAGAATGTTTGACATAAATTAGGGATGAGAATGAATCATTGACAGTGTGTCCTCAGCTTCCCTTTCTCATCAGCACTTGAAAGCAGTTTCTAAAGAAGAAGCCTTCAGCACCAAAACATCAAATGTAAACTACTGTATATCTACATGAATAAACCGTCAACTACCACTGATGGGTGCAGTGTTTTCAGAGAAAAAAATGTGGAAAATTTGGCTTAATTGATCATTTAAATAGAAGATAATGTCATTTTTTCCTGAAAAAAAAATCTAACAAAGCACTGACAATGATACTGAGAAAGTAAAGTAGAAAAGTAAATATTATACATTTTTATAATTCCATGTTCGACTGCCAGTGGCTGCAGGTGGATCCACAAAATAGATATCATTCCAAAGATGATCTATGCAGATTAGAGCGATAACAACCGAGCAAAAATCAAATCACACTCAACATGAATTATAATAATTGTATAATTCGTCTTATTCTTCTTATTGTTGTTGTTGTTACACTACACATGGTCATGACATAAACCATAAAAAACTCTCTCTTAATATGAAATTCATTATGAGCATAATAATAATAATAATAACAACAATAATAGTAATACTCGTTGAATCATTCGTCTTATTATTGTTATTATTATTATTATTGTTGTTGCTGTTGTGGTTATGTTGTTACACTACACATGGTACTCATGGTAGTGACATACACCATTAAAAGCACAATCAATATCAATATATGTATTTCCAGCATAAAAATAATAATCATGCATCACTGGTCTTATTATTATGTATTGTTGTTGTTGTTGTTGTTGTTGTTACACTACACATGGTAGTGACATACACCATTAAAAAACAAAACTCTCTCTCAATATTATATGCATTACCAGCACAATAATCATAATAATAGTAACAATAACAATTACAATTCGAATCATGTTCATAAAAGGCCAGCAGTCCTTTTTTAAGATTTCCATTTCCATGTCCCCCCTTTCTTCCTTTCCCCTCAAACACAGAACTCGTCATTGGAAGGAGAAAATAAGGCAGAAATTGAGAAGTTGAATGGGACAGAAACTTCTTACCTGGTCCCTCTGGATGCATGGCAGAGAGGTCCGGCGATGTGACTTACTGTTGGACTGACTGTGTGCCATGTCTGAGGCTATCACAGAACTGGACCTCCTGCGCCTTTTAAACACAGGGATCTCTTCCCTAGCTCCAGTCACGGGGGTGCAGCCCTCCTTATGTCTCCCTTGGTTGGGAAGGAGCTTGTCAGCATACCTCGCCAGCAGAATGCCCAGCACTCCGACCAGGTACGCTACGTACGGTCTCCAAGTGGCCCGCACTTTGTGCAGCGAGACGAGGGAGATAGTCCGGACTAGATTGATGAACACGAACACAGATATGCCCTGGTTCAGCCGCGCTACCATCAGTGCGCCGGTGGCCACGCACACGAGCACGACCACGGCTGCTGTCGTGAATGAAAACAGCTGCTCATCTGTCCCGTCCAGGAGAGACCACGCCGCCGCTTCGCCCAGGTGGCACAAGGTTAGAAGGGAGAGGGCGGTCTGGATTAGAACTCCGCAGCGGATCAAGTAGACGCCGACCCAGAAGAAGGCACAGAAGAGGGTGAACAAAGGGGAAACAACACTCCAGCAAGTTTGCAACAGCTCCGCCGCGCAGCCCGAAACGAAGTGAAGGGGAGACGATGAATGCGAGAGTCTGTTGTCAGCGCTATTGCTGCTGCTGCTGCTGCTGCTGCTGCTGGCTTCAGCTCTCCAATCTGCACATTTGACCAACAGAGCGAGAAAAACGGAAAGCGACCCCACGCACACCGCACTCCGGAGTCTCTGGGAACTCCATACTTTTGTGAACATTAGCCTCACCCACGATTCGTAATCACGCTCACTGCATAGTGGGACGACACATGTTTTCACATAACCGTTGCGATCCGGTGCGCCGAAGCTTTTATCACGAGCGCCGCGCTGCACACCGGTCCTGTCAGATTCTGCAGGCATCGCCATCACTCATGGCAGATATGAAGTATGAGGAAGTCTATAATGCATCTATACCGGTGTGGTCATGGGACAGGAAAGGAGTTAGTGACGACCATGATTTATTGCAGGCGTGATGAAAAAAGTACAGCGAATACGCGCCGTTGCGTCTCCATTTACGCATGGCGATGTGCGGCTGAACGCATTCCCTTTGTTTTTTCCCCCCCAGGTGAGAAACAGAATGGTAGCAGCCTGAATGGAAGTGTTCCTCAGATGTTATTCAGATCTAGGGCAACGCTTCCCCGCACACACGCGTCCTGCTTTGCCCTCCTTCCTTTGTGGAGCGCCGTCTCTTTGACTTCTGCCGTCCTCGCTTCGTGGCTCCGCGGCCCCGTCTGTGCAGCAGCGGTCTCTGCGAAACATCAGTCCCGTTCCGTGAACGTACAGCGATAAAAGGCGCTCTCCGTGTCCATTGTTTGGCCACTTCCCGATCCCCGCCGAACAAGCAGAGGCTCCCCGTGTTACTTTCCAGGATGAACGCTGTTGAGGAATTTGAGCTGTTTGAGCGAGTGTCCCGTCAGTGTTTTTGCTCGGCGTTTTGAGCGGCAAATCCGGAGTGTTTGTCACCAGCTCTCCAAACAGCCGCGAGTTTCAGCGCTTTCACACCCCCGAGTTCCGACTCCACGCAGGGAGCAAGATATCGGAGCAGCAGTGAACCCCCCATATCTTTCCTTAGCCAGCCCAGCAGGCGTTGTCCTCATTACATCGGACTTATGTCGATTTGGTTTCTTTCATGAACATTTTCGAATATATTTTTTGTTAAAAATCACATTATATATATATATAATTTTATTTTAATGCAATGAAGAGTTCCCCACTGAATGGAATAAATAGGCTTTATATAGAAACCAATACTCTCTGCCGCTTTTATCTCAATGGGTGCATTTTAATTTGTGGTTTCGTTGGCCAATATCTTAGGGCTTTAAACTGCCATGAACGGATCTTTAACCACAAGCGTCGAGATGCTGACGAGAGAAACGTGACCTCTTCATGCATACTGTTTTGCTGTGACATTTCCAGAATAGTCCCGCGGTTGCCCTCCAGCTTAACTCCTAATGCCCCCACTCCACCGGCTCATTGAAATATTCATCCCACTTTAAGTGTCACTGATGATGTGTTGCGTCACAGTGCAAGGTCTCCATCAATGTTTCAGCATGCAGGTCTTCCGTGTGTGCATAAGTGCATCGCGGTTCGGGAGGCACCTGTGTAGCCCCAGATGTAGCGCTCTCATGGGATCATGCCCTCCCACTTATACAGTACAGACATCTACGGCCAAGCAAGCACATGTAATTTTGCACACGTTTGCTTCTACAAAGAAGCCGACATGCATACTGTGCATGTAGTCGGCCTCTTTCTCTCGACTCTCTCTTGACTCTTTTTTCTTTAACCCTGGAGCTTTACAACATCTGGTCTTCTCACAGCATCTAAATGAGGACAGAGTGTCGTAACAGAATGTGCTCTGTCATGCCATCCTCTTGCTTGTGCAGCCCCATGTCCTTCATTAATTAATGGAAATCCTGCCAGCCTTCAAAGCTGAGAAGCACAGTGTTTAGCAGGACTTTCGCACGTCTGTGATGCTGATGTTCTCTACCTGTGCTTATTCCGGGATGAACAGGTCAGCGCAACACTTTCCATCCATTGGTGCAGACAGAGCCCTGTGTATCCCTCGTCGGTTGTGATAAGCAGGAAGCATGGGAGGAGAAGAAGCGCTAACAGGGAGTGATAGGAGCAGGAGGAGGCCAGGTCCTGTCCATCACCTCTCAGCACATGCTCACTGGGTGCCAGACAGCCCTTTCAATGCACTGCATCACACAGGCCAGCTGCTGGCTCCAAGTGTGAGCAGATTCTGGCGACAACATCTGTTTTTTTTCCACCTTATCAAAGTCCATGTGTAACTTTTCTTTGGACTTGAAACAATACTGCTTCATCTGACTGGTTTATTTCATGGATGACAGGATCAGAAACAGTCCCGTTTTACAAACAGAAGATAAGAGCGATACAAAGGAGAGAGGAGGGATATACAGGCATTCAATTTTCTTGCAGGAAACCAGGTTGCACTGTTGTGACATTGTTGTTCCTCTTTTACATTTCAGGAGCAAATCCATCATGTGAACGACAGAAGGTTGTCCAAAATAACTATATCTATGTGTGGTAAAGTAATGTTAAATGATGCAGGTTATGTAAGACTGGTAAAGATGAGAAAAATTACAGTTTTGTCAGATGTTAAATACCTGGAACGACACACGCGTTGCCAACTTTGAAAGCCAACACGGAAGAATGAAACTCATCATAACCTGCATCTCGCCCCTATAAAAAGCTTCACCCTTCGGGTCAGGTGAAGATGAATCACTACAGTCCTCAGCAGCCACTAAACGCAGCACAAAGTCATTGTGAAAAAATGTCTCTACAAACACATCTAGAGGCCATTCAGAATTACCTGCAAGAATGTTAACGACAGGAGAATGTACACGTCGTACCCTATTTAGTAATGTCAAGGGTCATTGTAAACGAGGAATCTTTTTATGAGGAGCATCTGGTTTGGATGTTGCATGGGGGGCAGTCTTGTGATGTGACCTCGCTCAGACCTCTGGGACTGTGGCTGACAGATCTGATGTATACTCAGGAAGTGTGAAGATCCTGCAGAGTTGTTTACCATGAAACCACTTCACCCTGCAGCCCCTATATGCTCTACTGATATCCGACATGGAAATTAACTGATGACCTACCTAGCACTTCACCTACACTTAAATCTGGTTGTAAATAGCTTTCAAATACAATCATACTTCAAGAGCAGGATAATGAATACAGCACGATTCAGAGTTGAAAGACTGAAGAACAAAAAGAAAGAAAAAAAAAGAAGAGGAGTGCCAGAATGGAGTGATGGAAACAAGTTTACATTGTGTTTGGCACTTGTGTGCAGAGTGAGATCCATCGCAGCGTGTTTACCAGCCCTCATGGGCAGCGGTTGGCTAGTGGCCAAGTTTCCACTAAGGTGCTGTGGACACCCATCTCCCGACACACACACACACACACACACACACACACACACACACACACACACACACACACACACACACACACAGAGAGAGAGAAATGTCACCACCATCACCATCAGACATATACACAGACATGCACATGCACAAACTTCCTGCAACAGAAAGGGGTCTTCTAGGTTGGACACCCGGAGGAATCAACAAGCTTCTTTCCCTTTAGATACATGGGTCTGACCTGATGTTGTTGCACAAACTGTAATAGGTCTGCGCTATCTTGTATTACGCAATCAGGCCAAAATGCAGCAGGAACCTACAGCAGGGCCAACTGTATTATGCTTGAGTCTGGGTCAATGATTTCAACATACGCCAAAATGTCCCCATCAATATTCGAATGGAAATGATGTACAATCCAGGGATTCGTTCCAAGAGATCTATGGGATTAAGCCATCTAGATAAAATTACTGACATAAAATGCTGAAGCCAAAGATGATGAGACAAAGCCAAGATTATCAATGCATAACTGTAATTCCACTCTGGCTTAATGACGAATACAAGAAGATGTGATCCAGGGCTGCAATCATTTTGTAATTGATTGATCAGCAGAACCAAACATTTGATGGTTGTAGCTTCTCAAATGTGTGCTCTTCTTACATTATAATAAACTACCTCTGGCATTTGGACCGTTAGTGCTACATAACAGTGTAATTGATGCATCAACTTGACCTTTAAGAAATTCCAATAATTTCACAGTTTTCTAATGTTTTAAAGACCAATCAATGACTCAGTTAACAGAGAAAATAACCTACAGATGAATCAACAACAAGCACTGCTCACAATCCAGTACAGTCTTGTGTAGAAGAGGAAAGGCTCTGTCCTGCCCCCTTCGTCCTGTGTTTGTTGGTAAATACAACTGCTGACTTTCTTCTGACATGGCAGACTGTAACAAACTGTATCTAGAAGAAGGGTTATTAAATGTCACACCGAAAACCGGTGTCCACACACACACACACACACACACACACAATAACAATACATTTTGTATCTTAATTGTTGCTCTTTTTCATGGCAGAAAAAGTGTCACCACCATTTCTTGACATTACGTTCAGTTGGTGGGACACAAACTGCTTTGGCAGCTCTAGGTCTGACTGACAGAAAAGCAAACTGTTAGCTATTTATGCATGAATGGAAAATGTATTAGTAGATAACTTTATTGTCTACTAATACAACTGAACAAACAAAAAAACGTGCACACAACTGCTTGGGAGAAATCTCATATGATAAAAGGTGAAATTATAAGTCTACTCATAACACATTCATATAGTCACTGGTGGAATGTGTGTATTATTTTGATGTGTTTGAAGGTAACTTGATCATTTTTAATTTCATGCTACATTAGAATTGTACACCATTCCATCGCAGGTAAATATTTACTCCACCTCCATTTATCTGACATATAGTAACTAGTTACCTTAAGATTGCACCTATAAAAAAACATGACACGCTAAAAAATATGATTCATGGTTATAGATTAAACTACCAAACACTTTATAAAATAGTTACAATTAGCTCTAACTTTACCGACTACAGTAAATGCTGCTTACATATTAACGTGTTGGTATTGTCCAATGACCTAATACATAACAGTATAACACTATCAGATGAGCAGCACTTTTACATGAACTGTAGTGGTATTGCAACTTTTACTTGAGTACCATGTATAACACATTTAGCCACCTTTTAATGGACAAACTCATCCTATGATCTCAATGTGGCATGTTTAGGTAAAATGGTTGCATATGTCTGCATTGTGCACACACAGGCGTGACAAAACTGCACACTGGGAGAGCTGTTTTTTGGAGAAGGATGGGGAAGAATATTGGGTAGAAGAGGGGTACTTAATTCACTGGTGTGGGTGGGAGCAGAGAAAGAGAGAAAGTTGAAACACTGCCTCAGATGAATAATGCAATTCCAAGGTTTGAGAGGGAAAGGAGCCACAAATTGTATTGCATATATATTCAGGAGAGTAGGGAAAGTTGCATGTATGAGTTTTGAATATTTCATATCAAAGTTTTCAAAGCTGCTCTGCCACCGCAACTCACTCAGACCATGTGGCAGCTAGCTGGCACGGGACGTGGTGCTTGTTTTAGACACTAGATATCTGCTTGAGTCTGGGATTTATGCTAACCCAGGGAAACTGCAGGGACTTGTATTATATATGTCTCTCTTGTTCTGTGCAGCACAGATTTACTTCCTAAGCCTTCTCAAATAATGCAAAATAAGACTGTAGATCATGGCTTGACACACCAGGCAGCCAAATGTAATTGGTCTGTGTTTGTTCAAGACATGCCAGGAAAAACACCGGCCGTCCACCTTGTATGAGAGCCGTCCAGCACACAAAAGTCAGCTTTCATATGGGCATATGGGCCAAGCGAAAAAGGCCAAGGGAGCTGACTGCTCACTTTTATTTTTTCGACGTCAGTTTACATGTTTTCCTAAACACGAGGAATGCTACTGGGAGTTCAGGCCCAGAAACAGATCCTTAGGCTCTATTCACTTGTTAAGGAAACAGGGGGTCATGGGTAAAGTGCTTCACGGCAACTTTCCAGTTGGGAAAAAAGGATGAGGGTAATGGACAACCTTTTCCAAAAGCATAATCACAAACAACAATCACATGGATTGTTATTGACTGCAACATACTTCAGGCCTTGTTCTGGATGTTTAAATAACTAATTACCTGGAACAACCCTCCAACAGAATACATCACTGTCGGGGGAAACTGTGTTGATTTACTTCAACTGAAAGATTACGGACCTTCATGGGGTGAAAAAATCCCATGACTGATGAAATTCTTTCCGAGCCAACTGGATGAATTAAAAGAAGAAAAAAACATGGATGTTTACGTTTTCTATTTGTACATTACTTTCTTGTTAAAATTATACAAAATGCATGTCAGAGGCTGACGCCTTATGACAATATAACCTCATAAACTATTGTTGAAGTGGTTATAATAACTATGTCTATATCAACAATGGAGCACATGTCAACTCTTCTGCTTTGGTTCACTTTTAAGCAGCTGTTTTCAGTAGAAAACAACTCTGCTCAGCACCAAAGGTCAGACAAAGTTAGCGACTATCTCGTGAACATGTGGGGTATTTAGAAGCTAAAGAGCACACTTTCTCCCTCTGAAGTTGCTAGAGACCAAAAACAGAGCTAAAAAAGAGTGGATACTCTATGTATTCGCCAGGTGGACAAGCATGAATGACAAGGTGCCTTTGTGTCTGTTGGATCTATAAGCATTTGCTAATATATCAACTTAAAATGTCAACAGCTTGTTTCTGGAAAAAATGGCAGTTGCAGGTTTAAAAACTTTACAAGGCTAAAAGGATGGTGTATGGGGAATATTTGTCACAATTTCTAGATAATGTAATGACGTTACAGTGTCATGTTACCTTACATACAGATTATCCCAAAAAATTCAGTGAGATTTACAGATTATAGTGGGGGTAAAACTTCAGCACTTGTATCTGTACTATATTGGTCCTGTATCAGAATCAGGAGAGAAAGGGTCAGATGCCAAGCTAGAGGAAGCTACAGAGGAATCTGAAGTAAACACTATTGGTCTATCAAATAGACACAGACAATTTCACACAAACAATCATCAAGCATGAAATCCTACGGAACAATTTAGGGTACCACTCAGAATCAGTTAACAGCTGCGGGCTTTCAGTGACACATGCGAGTCAACTTTCCTCTCCTGGGGCCAAATCTTCCAAACTTCAAACATTCATAGGTCAGTTTTTCTGAATCACTTGTCAGGTGTTTTACCGTAAAACACATTTTAGCTCTGTGATGAGAAGGAGGGAATGAGATGTCAGCTCGATGTTGGCTGACCTATGGAGGCTTCGTGCTCAAAAAAGCAGACAGACAGCAGACTGGCACCTAGACAGAGAGACAGAGAGAAGACAGGACACCACAGCAGACTTCCTGTCCCCGAGAAGCAGCAGAAGCACACCGGGCCTCATCACGGCTCTGTCCCATCGGCTCGAATCTCACATGGCTGGTCTTCATCTCTACATTCTGACAGCCCCTCTCCCCGTTTCTGTTTTTTTGTAACTTTTATTTGGGACAGAGGCTTTTAAGCTGCCATGTATCCCCCGCTGTTTGTACCGTTTATCCTGGTTGCCATCACAGAGCATGGCGCCGGCGCACGTCAGGCCCTTCTTGGACCGGAGGAGAGGAGGAAATGATCTATAAAGTGTGTGGTCCCTCAAGAGGAAGCAGGCAGATTGAGGCCTCCATTTACAAACTCTCACTCTTCGCTCTTGTTCCCTTCTCTATCAATAACATTTTATGGGAAACACCTACATGGTTGATACACTGAACAGGGACTTTTAAGGCAACATTTTTGCCTCTTAAATTGAGAATATAAAGCATCTCCACCCCTTCACTTTTCTCCCTTCATCAACTGAGGAGGAGGGACTAAAAATCTCCCATTAAGAACAGCGTGAGGACAGTTGTGTAGACGGCAACAGACTTTTAAAAGCCCTATTTAGTCTTCCCAGTGGCTGTTTGACGTCATTTAATGGAGGAAAGGCTGTCTTAAGTAAACTGACAAAAATGAGAACCCTCTCTAACAGCTTACAGTTGTCATTTGGTTAAGCCTGAGCGTTGTAAACATCAGGGGAAAATCGTACATGATCCTTGCCGCTCACTAGCTTCTGCAGAGTACAATGTTATATAAGTTAAGTTTTAACACAGAAGAATTTGTACGGCTATTCATTATGTACCTCATAACGCAGGAATGAAATACGTCTTATAATAGCTTAACACCGAGTTATAGTTTCATAGATCCAAGCAGATATGTCTTTCATGACATAATGGCATTCATAAGTGAAAGCCTGACCCCAGCCGTAAAACGGTTATAATGAGCTTTGCAAATCCAGATGTGTTGTAGAAGTAGACTGAAGGAGAAGAAAGAGCAATGGCCTTTACCTTTCAGAGTTTGTGCATCACCTGTATTTTTACATATTTCCCCCATGAATAAATGGCAGACGTTGCTTCTTTTGAAAATGCATTTTCCCCATATTTAAATTTTCTGCTATCTAAGCATTAGTGAGTCCCAAAACCCACAAGGTGCTGCCCAGAAAAAGGAGACATTTAAGACATTGTGGCTAAAATGTCAAACTGATGGCTGTGACAATGCAAAAATGTCTTGTGTTTGCCAACGCACTATATCCTCCTCGTGTTGTCCTGCATTTGATTTCTTCATGTACACGTGTCAAGTCACTACCACTCAGTTGGCCAAGTACCCAACCCCTAAATATGTTTACTAGATTGCTATGGAAATTGACACAAATATAATACTGTCAGTTAGCAGCAGCTCTGAAAAGCATTTGACTGGATTAATCCATAAATGCAGTGCTTTGTTGGTAAAAGGGATTCCTTTGACTGACGTTGTTTCTACAGAGATTCAGAGTTGGCACAGAGAGAGGACGTGTGTTTACCACGGAACCCTAGACTTCATATGTGAAGGCATAAAATCACAAAGAATTAATTTCTTGAATCAAGGCTATAATAATTGCATTACCCGATAACTGGATGACAAGCTTTGTCTGACTTCTCTTTTGTTTAGAGCAAGAGAGATTTGGTTCAATTTACAGAAGGCATGCATGCCCCGGGATACACTGAACATTAGCTTGTCAGGAGTGTTTATAAAAACCTGGTGCATGCACAGACACACTGTACCAACAGATCCCTGTTACCCTTTAAAGGCAAAGCCAGCAGAGATACATGTTATTGTTGAAATTGTGATTGAGAATGAGGGGTACACATGTTTTTGTATGAGTTGCCCTGAGCTATAAAACATTTATTAAATTCTCAGCATATAATTAAAACAAGAAAATGTTATAACTTTGCACATTAAACATCATGTCAGTATTTTTGTGGGAATCCGTTTGTTTAAGGTGAGGCTAAGGAGATCAATGGCATGTGGATTCTACTATGTGTCATCTGTAATGAAAGGAGCATAAACACATATTTGCATTGCTATTCACTCAACTACAAGAGCCTTTATGAATGAATCCGTTTTAATTTAAGGTCATTTTCTCAATGAATTTGTTTTCATGTTGACAAATCATTTTTGCTGACTATAAAACCCCATGACGCTATAAACGCCTTACTGTTTTTTTTCTCTCGTTCAGGAAACTGTGTTGAGTACTACACTGAGTAGAGACACGGGCCAAATTTCTCAGAGTATATGGTGCTGAAACATTTCTCTGGGTCTGCATTATGCACAAGTTATTCACGGCTCACTGGGAGTGTTCAATAATTAAAGTGCTAAAATGGCATATGCTTAAAAATTTAAACACCCCTCTTTTGCCTTAGTTGTGCACTGTGCCTCTGCCAGTTTGATGGGGGATGTGTCATATCGACTTCATGAGGATACAAATACAGAATAACCAAAAAGAGATGAAAAAAAAATAAGATAAATTAATGGAAAACATCATTACATTTACATTTAGGGCATTTAGCAGACGCTTTTGTCCAAAGCGACTTACAACAAGTACATTTGTTGAAAGAAAGAAACCGCAACATATCATTGCCGATAAAATAAGAGCGAAAAATAGAACCAAGTGTTACCATCTGAGTTAAGTAGCTGTTCAGCAAGGATACCTAACCCTTATATTGTCTTCACATTTGGGACCTTCTGGTATCCCTCAGGTCAAATTGACCCGGGACATATTTAGGGTTTTAAAAACAACTCTGATATAAAATTTTACTTCATAAATCATTAACATATATTGTCATTATCTCAATTTCAAACAATAGATAACATGTGTTTAATGATTGCAAATAGTCTCGACTAGAACACAATTAACAATGAAAGTGTGATTCATTTTTTTGTCATAAGATTATAATTGATGTTAAAAATCCACTTTACTCAAGACTTGAGTGTCATGAATCCTGCTTACCTTGGAAAAAATGAAGTAAGACAATGTTTTCATTAACATTTTTTATTTTTAATGCAAACTCTCAATATGAACTTGAACTTCAACAATCAATCACTTTTGCCCTATGAAATGCAGATGAACAACTGAAGCACAGTCCTTGCAAGTTGGTGCTCAGGAAAAAAAACAGACAGGCCTGTTTACAAAGCACATGCATCACACAACTTGGCAGTATGTGTACCACAGTATTTTTGCAGTTTCTGCATGTTGTCTGTGTGTCCTTTGATGGTCCACACACATCACAGCGCTTCCTTTTGTTTCCAGCTGCAACCTAGAATAATGAAAAGACTATTAGTTCAGAATTGATTTTATTTATTTCTAAAATCACACAGACACACACCATGTGCCATCCAGGTTGTGATGCATTATTTGCTGAGGTATCTAGATCACGAGCAGCCACCGTAGTGTTCTTCTTTGACAGCTGTAGCAGGCCAGCAGCTTGTCTACTCCTCCTTTGGTGGCGTTGTAGTCAAGTATGACCTCTAGCTTACAGTCCTCCTGGCTACTTATCGTTCCATCCCTGTGCAGAGTGCTCATGAACATCACGTTTCCCTTTTTTTGGTATGTAAGACACCAGGGCAGTGTTGGCCGTGAACATGAAGTTGGAGGAATGGACTGGCCTTTTCTTCACAGTGAGAACTTCAGTTGGGAGCGCCGTCCTATTTGTCCGGATTGTTCCGACCATTGTTAGCTTTCTTTAAGAAGCTCCTGTCCCAGGTTGTATGACGTGAAAAAATTGTCAGAGGTAATGTTGAGGCCTTGTGACATATGTAGCACCACTCGTGTCTCCTGGTTTTTTTCAGCAACTCCTCCTTCTGGCTTCCCTGTATAAATGTGCATGTTCCATGCATAAGATGAAACAGCATCACAGGCAGCCCAGATTTTGATGCCATATCTTGCTGGTTTTGAGGGCATATACTGCCTGAAAGGGAAACCCCACAAGACATTCGTCCACAGTTACATTGGGCCCAGGGTTATAAAGATGGGGAAGCCGATCCACCCACTGGTCCCACACAGTGCAGATTGCTGCCAACTTGTCCCCCCGCCGTCTAACAGGTCTTCATTCCCGGTCGTCAAATCTGATGATCCTTGAGAACACATGGAAACTCTTCAAAGACATTGTGGCTCTAAAAATCCACTCTTCCTGTCTCAGCATCCCGTCTCCATCGACTCCTCTCTTGACCTGCAGACACCAGCAAGGCTGAGGATGCCAAAGTAAGCATGCAGATGCATGATGTCCATCTCTTTCAACTGGTCACCCAAAACACGTCTCGCCTCAAGATTGGTCATATCCAAAATAATTTTCTGAATTGAGTCAGGAATCAGTAGCTCAAAGTATGACTTGATATCCTGAACATGAGTCACTGCAAATCATGCGGGCCCTGGTTCTCTCACTGGGGATGAAGACCATTCAATCAGTCCATTCTTCGACAAATATGTCTGAAAAAAGAGTGGGACACTCTAGGTGATGTGAGGCGCTGGGTCAGGTGGAGAAAGTCTGTGGACAGGCTAACCATCTACGCCGGTAGAGTTTGCCGGCCAGGAGAAAGGAGACGTGTTGTGTTCTAGGGCCTACGATCCGGATGAGAACTTATGATCTGGACCCCGTGGCCTACGGCAACAGGTGAGTTATATGGCATCCAGAATCAGCTGATCGTCATCAGCTGTGCGTTCTGTCCGCCGTGGCATAGTCACGTGAGTGCGTCCTGGGCGGGGAGAGCGCGATCACAAGCCGGTTGCAAGGGAAGCGAGTGGGGATTTTGTACAATGTCTGTGGGGCTCTTCCAGTGGCTGGCTGTGGGGCTCTTCCAGTGGCTGGCTGTGGGGCTCTTCCAGTGACTGGCTGTGGGGCTCTTCCAGTGACTGGCTGTGGGGCTCTTCCAGTGGCTGGCTGTGGGGCTCTTCCAGTGGCTGGCTGTGGGGCTCTTCCAGTGGCTGGCTGTGGGGCTCTTCCAGTGACTGGCTGTGAGGCTCTTCCAGTGGCTGGCTGTGGGGCTCTTCCAGTGACTGGCTGTGAGGCTCTTCCAGTGGCTGGCTGTGGGGCTCTTCCAGTGACTGGCTGTGGGGCTCTTCCAGTGGCTGGCTGTGGGGCTCTTCCAGTGGCTGGCTGTGGGGCTCTTCCAGTGGCTGGCTGTGGGGCTCTTCCAGTGGCTGGCTCTTGGGCTGCTCCAGCGGCCGCCTGTGGTGCTCGTTGTGATGCATCTTCCAAGTGAAGGCCATCTTCAAATTCAGAGTCTGAATACTCCTATATCCTATATCTACATTATCCTTGTAGTCAGAGACATATTCTTAAATAAAACAAATATGAGCTCTAAAGCCCTCTGACAGCTAGACCTTTTGGTCATACTGAGGGTGGAAGATTTTGTACTGTGATGTAGAGGTATTTATACCTTTGTCCACCCCTTGATGTGCAGGTGCGGGGCATATAGTGAAAATGTTTGATGTTTAGAATGTTTTGGAATAACATTCTAAAAATAGATAGCTGGCTGTGTGTGTGTGTGTGTGTGTGTGTGTGTGTGTGTGTGTGTGTGTGTGTGTGTGTGTGTGTGTGTGTGTGTGTGTGTGTGTGTGTCTCTATGTATGCAGGTCAACCTGAAGACCATAGGAAGGATGTAAATGTGTGGGGTATCGTAGCATGTGTTCCTTTTTTTTTGTTTGTTTGTTTGTACATGTTTATCACAGAAAGTAAGCTAAGGCCATTGAGTTTCAGGTCGAAAAATATTATGGGGAGGTGAAGTCTAAACAGGTGAGTCTTGAGCCTTTTGCGGAAGATGGTAAGTCACTCTGCTGTCCTGACATTGGTCGGGAGTTCGTTCCACCACTGAGGCGCCAGAACAGAGAAAAGTCGGGACTTTGCCGAGCGACATTTGTTTGATTTCAGCGGAGGAGCGAAGGGCTCGCGTCGGTCGTGTGGTTTGGGGTGATCCAGGTCTCCATAAGGGCCAGGAAGTGGAGAGTCTGCAGGGAGGCATGCGCTGAAATGGTGTCCGCCTTCTTGACTGCAGACTGGCAGTTCCATAGCCACCCCTAGTACTTCCATGGAGAATAGTAGGTAGCAGAGAGTGGATGGGTTACAGTCTCGACCAATGGGTCTCATGAAACACTTGTACTGAAAAATATAAGACTTGTGCAAGTTCTTTTTATAAATTTCAATTTGATCAATATTTAACATAATTATAATAATGATCTCTCTGTTGGAAGTACATTAGTGACAAGATAACTGTATCTGCCTTTGCTATGATAGGCTGGATGTTAAAATATTAAGATAAAACACATGTATTTAAGAATTTAAATGAGACATCACAAATCGAAAACAAACCAATACAGTCTCTAACGCAGTAAAAACTGAAACATTTACTGGAAAGACGAAATAAAATGTCTACAGGAGAGTGTGATGGGAGCTGCTGAAGTGTGCCCTAGCCCTCTGGTATCAGATTAAGGGTTTAATGACGTCCAAAGGCCCAGGTCATTTCCTGTCTGGTGCTTGGACCTATGTGTGTTGGACTTGAACTTTCCCTGCAGACCTCCACTCTACTTGGCCTGAACTGGACTGTTCCGCGGGGAGAGAGCCTAAACATAGTCCAAGTGGTAAAAGCCAAAGTCTTGGAGCTTTCAGACAGACCAAACCATCAGGTCCTGGCACTGATCTAATCTGTGCTGGGCAAGAAAACCCAGTACAGCTTGTTATTACTCCGGTGCACGAGTAAAGTGCTCCTTCTGCTCTGATATTGGCCTCAGCAGCAAGATAAGCCTACAGACTAACTAACCACTCAGGAATCCCAAGATTAAGTCTGTTAAGAAAACGTATGCCCGTGGATAGATGTATGAGCATGTAACCATGGCTGAGTGTGTGTGACAAATCAAGCCTGCAGCTATATTTGCGTGTGTATGAGAGCATTTTATATTTGTTTATATGTGCAGCTGAGGGCACATGCACATCGTGTTTGGCTGATACAGAAGGCACACCATCTGGGAAGAACACACTCAGTATTTTCATGTTTCCTTGGCTGAATATTTTGCAGATCCATCATGACTGGCAGAGAAGCTATAAGGAGTTTCCATTGCATGAGGAGGGAGAAACACTTTCTGTGCAGTGTAGTCTGTAGGAGACATTGACATCATATGATTTCATTCATTGACCTTAGGAAAGCCAGTAAAAAGCAACCATAGTCCCTGGTGTGATAGGACACATACTCACGAGTTGTTATGCCCACCTAAAAACAGCAGGAGGTCAATGAGCAGTAGTCAGAAAAACAGTCATATATTTGTACACTAGTTGCATTCAAGTCCCGAAAGGCTTTGACAGGGTGCAAATGGCTAATAAAACTGAGATGATCTTGCGATGGGATCACACCAACCGCCACGCCAAAACAGGTCAGGGGCGTAGAATCTCTTTTTTTTTGTGTGCATTAAATATGAGATGCTATTTTTGTTGGTTTGTGAGGTTGAAATTAGTTATCTTTAAAATACCTACTCATTCACAACAAACACCTAAATAAGGTGCCAGATGGCTTGGCTTCTTGCACTTATGACACTATTGCATTGATAAAAATCTGTCCACAGACAGTATAAAAACTTGGCAAAGTTGGGTGTTAGGTGTCTCCAGGACCACATTTAGCCACGACGACACAAAAACAGAATCACACAATGAAAATAATACCAGCCACATACTGGTAACAACACGCTGATCCCAAGCACACTCAAAAGCTTCAGCCTGCCTTGTGCCGGGACTCAACGTAAATGCTACAAACTATAAAGACATTTAGAAGATAGTCAAAGGATGATCTGTAGGGTACGTAACAGCAACACTTGGTATCCTGATCATGGCAAAAGTGTTGTTTTCATACAATTTTCAAAGCCTAAAACAAATGCTCAACGTCAGAAGTGTGCAAAATATCTCAGTCAGCTCAACATCACTAAGGACACTCACACCTAAAGGTGTGTTTAAGACACACATGTTCTGTTAATGGCATTTCCGTGGTAAATAACATTAAACTGCAATAGGTTGCTAAACAGTACAGACATCACCATAATGCTGACTGCAGATGACCAAAGGTTAGCTAGAAAAATATGTGGCAATTTAGCCCTCAAGTTTGCATTGTCATAGCTGGATCCTGAAGTATTTTTATAGAACAGTAAATTCCCATTTTTACATTTTCTTTCCATAATATCCAACATTAACAACATTTCTGAAGTTGTTTCCATCAGTTTGACATGGCAAATAGCTCTCAATATTCAGACAGGATTAGGAATAATGTTCAGCTGAATAACATGACATGCTGCTGTCTTCAAATTTAGACCCTGAGATCCAATTTACCATTTGTTCTCAGGTTCATTACTGAAGATAATTAAAACACTCAGTTCTACAATAAGACTGGCTCGTGGGTGTGTGTGTGTGTGTGTGTGTGTGTGTGTGTGTGTGTGTGTGTGTGTGTGTGTGTGTGTGTGTGTGTGTGTGTGAATGATTAGATTAGAATCAAGTGAGCAGGTGCCACCTTGTATGGCAGCCTCTGCAGTCAGTGTATGAATGTGTATGTGTGAATGGGTGAATGTTGGAATGTAGTGTAAAGCTGTTTGATTGTCCATCCGTTTGCCAACATACAAGTAAAGAGGCTGATATACTAGCTACAATATGATGGCACTTCATTGCGGTGATGTTGACTTACAGTTTACTCTGTAATTAGGCTACGCAACTGTTTGGAGTCAGTCCATCCATTATATTTGAAATACACATTTAATATAAACAATCTGTTTTTGAGCATGCAATTCATTTCTGGCCTTGTTGACACATGGTTAATAAATAAATATTGAAAATGCAAAGATTAATAGTTAAATGCACATTTTAGATAATGCCCAAACTATCCAAGTATTGTTGATAATACAGTAGGATGCAGAGCACAAAGTTGACAAATTGATTTGAGCTTGTTAGTGAGGTAAATTAAGAATAGTTTGGTTTCCGAATATAAACGGTGCTAAATGATAATCAGAGCAGAAGAATTGCCTCCCCATGGCTCTCAACATGGTGATGGCTGAGGCTTGCAGCTAATGTTACTAACACTCTAACTCTAGTGAAAACAATGGCAACAGTGTTTACCTGAGTAGGATCCGGAGGGTGGGCACTACGCTTTTGTGATGACAACGTTGGTAAGGACGGCGCAATCAACTGTAACCGCCATATGGAGATAGCCAGTGGGTCACACTGACATGCACACACTGCAGGCCTGGTTATGTCAAAACCAACAAGCAGGGAGAAGATCGAATTACAATACACACGAGAGAAAGCAGATTCATTCTCTGCACAGGTAGTCATTACTATATTTTTACATAGCAAATAGTTGTTTGCTACCTAATGCTCTGAATGTCAAATAGAGAACCATGACTGCAACCTTATTCGACTCAGTGAGAGGAATTTGCTTAATAACAAAAATAAATAAGTCCTTGTAGTGCCAGCTCTGACCAATTTGGTGCCCTTGGCAAGATTTTAGCTGGCGCCCCCTTGCAGCACGCTCAATTTCACTACAAATCTGCATACACACTGAAACTGTACGCATACACACAAAATAAAGATTGTATTTGAAACAAGTGACATGAAATAAATACAATATCAATAAGGCATTGCACAAAATACAACATTAAAGAAACCAATAAAGACATAACAACACACATTAACTATATTGCACACAAAAACTAGAGTATATATTTTTTATACACATATATATATATATGTATATACATGTATATACATGTATATACTTTATCATCATTCCAATGAAATGCTGTCCCTAACCAGAATGCAAAGGTAGGAGTAACGTTAATTGACGTCACCTGGGGCTACTATCGATTAGCAAACCACGTTACTATCGTCCAAGAGTAAGCTAGCAAGTTAACGCTCTGCTCCAACAACAGTAACTACCAACGCAATAAACTATTCATTTCGTCACATTAGCGTTACTGCACCTCTTTCTTCTCCCCGTTGTTCTTCCTTCATCCCTTTCCTTCCCTGGGCGCCGCAGAGATTTATTCGTTTTGACATGATAAGGCTAAAGTATCAGCATCTTTTCTGGGGTCACGTCACGTTACAATCGCTTCGCCCCTCCCCCCAGAGTGCCGGTAAAGTGGTACGAGCAGAGGAGGGGGTGCGTGGTGGGGGGATCCCAGAAAAAAGACCTCTCTATTATTTAATAGGCTTTGCTATGCAGTTATGATGTTGTGGGCATGTTGGCATGTTGTGATATATTTTTGAAATGCCAGTAGTAATAGTATTGGTAAAAAAAAATAGTAAAAGTTAAAACGTTTATTTATTTTTCTTTCGCCATTTGCGGCGCCCCCTATGGATGACGTGGTCCTAGCATTCGCCTATATGCTAGGGGTAGGCGCAGATTGGCTGTGCCAAATTGCCCTTTCACCTCCAGCATAAAGTCAGCCATGGACCTACTAGTCATTAGAACAAGGGTGGTTACTAATGTCAGCAAATACTGAAAACATGACATAAACAATTTATTTCAGACATAGAAAAAAAATGCAACAAAAATACGTTCGTCTAATTTATTTTGACGTGTAACGCAATATCAAGTGTGAATTATATCTATATGGTTCTGGCGTGTGCGTGTGTGTGTGTGTGTGTGTGTGTGTGTGTGTGTGTGTGTGTGTGTGTGTGCGTGTGCATGTGTGTGTGCGTGTGTGTGTGTGTGTGTGTGTGTGTGTGTGCATGCTGATTTGCATGCACACATGCTGGGATTTGATACAATGTATTTGAATCCATCATAGTCATAGTATCCATCTTCATATTCATATAAAGCAATAAAGAGCTCAGTAAAAGTGATGGATAAAATTCATTACAGAATATAACATTTATTGCAAAAAAAAAAGGCTGCCACATAGCTGTGTCTCATATCTAAATTATGCAGACCTGTTAACATATTGACCAAGTCAACACAGAGGCATTTTAATTTAGAGGTCACACAAGTCGCAGCTAATAGAGTTCTGTCAGGATTACCAGGGCTTAATTTGGATTAATTGAAGCATTTATTCCTCTCCACTCCAGTGTATAAATCAAGTGTGACAGCACAGTATTGAGTCCAGCTGCAAGGCTGGTGGGTATTACTATAGTGACTTGACATCTACACACAAGGCCTCTGAAGGCAGGTTGTTTTAGGCTACAGGGATTTTGACAGGTTCCATTAGCCAACACTTGACTCTGACACTGAGGAGTGAATACAGACTGGAGCTCCCAGACCCCCCTGGGTCCTGTTTACCTTTTAGACCACACTAGACGATAGTCTATCTGACAAGGAAGAATGTGAGAGATACAGTCATACTAACACTGCAGGACACCCACAGTGTGCTACACACATAAAACAATGCTACTGCAGAAAGGGAATTTATGTAATATTTACAAGAAGACATAATTGTGTTCATCTAAACACTTTTCAAAGTATATTCTATCTGCCTAGTATTTTCACACTTTGTATATATCTTCATGTCGTTTTAATATGATAAGCCAGTACATGACCTGACTGAAAAGAGTTTAATAGAATGGTACTAGTCATTTTGAAACTCTGGGTGATCCTGCATTTCCGGTGGAGTGCAAATCAAATCCTTGACCCTTGAGTTTGGGGAGTGTATCTCTGAACACAAGGCTACCCTGCCACCCTGTTACCCCACCAATGTTTCTACTCCTCCATCTTCAGGGCCAGACCTAGAAGGGAAACTTTCCAGCTGGCTTGAGTGCCTGCTCTGCACAGTAATCAACAAAGGAATCTGTTTGGTTAGCAACGTACAATTAGAATTAGTACCATTTTTAGAGCATTTTGTAAGAGATTGACTTGATTTATGAAAGCAGATAAAGAGATGAAAAGAGATCTTAATTGTTGGCAGATTATTTATGCACAACAGCTCAGCTAAACCCTGTCAGAGCTTAAACTGCCAGCTCTGCAACACTGCAGCATGCACGACCCTGACCTTTGACCCCCTTTGAGGAAATGCCAACATGTACACTGTATAGAGAAAAGGATGTAGTCGATTTCAAATGAAAGGTTATGCTTCTCACTAAACTTAGAAGGAGAATCATTATTGCAAGAGTTAGTTATGGTCCAAGATACAGTTACATGACTAGTTCCATATTGTTAATTAGACTGACAAATCACCAATTATGATGCTAGAGAGCTAAAATATCTTATCAATCATCACTCGGTTAACTTGGTCACGTAAAGCACAAGTGATTTGTAAATCTTGGATTAAATTTGCTTGGGCAGCTGCCTGCATTTATTTTGAAATCAAGGTAATGTGCGGTGGAACTGGCTGGCACAACACCAGTTCTTACATTCAAAGAACCTTTTTAATGCAGCTAAACAGGAGTTAATATACAACTCTGGGACATATATCGACAACATATCTGAACTCCAAAAATACATCTAATAGTTTAAATTATTGAATACAATTAAGTGAATGCAGTATATACTCCTGTCATGTGTTTCATGTTTTGTTAGAATGCAAGTGATACCTTTATATGGAAATGCTCCCACATTAAACAGAATATTTTTGTTCATGACCCATTTAACTTTTAATCTGCCTTTACTTCGGATCCAGGATCATTTACATTTATCAACAATCAAGCTAGCTTTGTTATTCATGAAGAACAGGCTGCCAATGAATTTCTAAAAAGAATCTATTAATGAATAAATAGATTAATCACTCATTAAAACATTTCCTTTTTTGTAATTTGTTAATATTTCAGGAATAAACAGAACCAACAGTGCTCACAGCTCAGGATCACCCTTTTCTACATATTAATTATATACTTATACAGATTTGTTCTGATCAACTTCCATGGTTTTCAAGGGTCCACTTCATCAATGTGTCTGTTCTTGGTCCAGATAACAAAGCTGCGGCATATGATACAAACAGGGAGTCCAAGTTTTACGCAGTGAGATATTAGGATGGAGCTGCCAGACTCTTGGCACCCAGAATCCTCCTCGTCAGCAGGGAAGAGCTCGGCTGTGGAATGTGAGAAACCAAGAGGAAACAATACCACCGTGCATTTAAGGCTACTGTGACAATGACATGTACATTATAAACACCTTGCACATGAACTGAGTTTGACCCAAACAATAAAGGTTGTGTGTAGCTAAAGTCAAATTAAAGAAACTAATGATTATTTCCATTAGCTAATATAGTGAAAATAATGATAATATCATAATTTATGGCAGTCCCAGGTGATGTTTTCAGGATCTAGTTTTATTCAACCATCAGTCCAAAACTCAAATATGATCAGTTTATTTTCATATTATTACAAAGCAGCAAATCCTCACATTTGAGAAGCTTCACAAAGAGCCTTTTTAGCATTTTTTGTTTGTTTGATAAAATAATTAAAAACAGATTTTTGAACTATTCTAAATACAATTAAATAAAAGAAAATGATTTAAATGACGAATCAATTAATTATTGGTGATTTACAGAAAAGTAGAACAGTTCTGATTCTAAGCACAAATTATATAAAGTGACTGTTGCTGGCTTCTTAATTGTGATAATTTGTTTCTTTCAGTATTTTGCAATAATAAATATGTTTGAGTCGTGGACTTCTGGTCAGAAAAAACAAACTTTTGAAGACTGGGATATGGTGATATCTATTACTATTTACTGACATTTTAAATATTTATTTTCATATATTGTTAAATAGGGATATGTAGGTGTATATAAATGTGATTTAATCTAAAAGCCAAAAAGGGCCTTTTTCATTTCATTTCAACTTTAATTTTAAAAATAACATCCATCTTTATATTTAACATCAGGTTTTTTCTAAACTATATAAACAAAACCTCATGGAGGTGACGCACTGGAGTAGAACATCTTTAATTTGGGTGTGAATTAATAAAGGGGGATAAGCAGTCTCTATCATTCACAACATACCATCAGCAATACCACAGTACACACTCAACGTCTATGCACTCCTCTCCTCTCCTCTGCAGCCATTACTGTCATACTAATTTGAACGGGGCTCTGTTCACTCCACTATTACAGTGTTCACTGGAGCTGTAGTCTTATAGTTGCTGACTTGGCCTTACTTGACAAAGTTTCACTGAGCTGGCAGAGATGATAGATTCTGTTGGTCGCATTGTTTTTCCAACATCCCCATTTGGCTGTTCTGACCCTGTCATTTATAATGGCCCTGGTCCATGTTTAATTCATACAAACCCAGCAGAGCAGGACTCCATACAGGAAGCTGGCTTTACAGGCGACATCCATTTCACATTCCTGCGTCGGAATTTTTTATCAAGACGGAACTCCGAGCCAAGATTTATGTTCAGCACAGCCGGCTGTACATCAAGCACGATGATACGCGAGGCCAGCTCTTGCACCACTGCAAACCTCAAATTTCAGATCACTTTACTAACGGCTTAACAACTTCTCCAAAGCGCTCGGCAATTACATCCTGACTGGACGTACATGCCGGAGATGTGAGTGACAGGATAAACACAAATCTGTTCTTTTGCAGGCTTTGTCGCCACGTTGTTGTGTGGTAGCATTAGCTGGTTGCCTTCCAAGTTGCATCAAAGAAGCCCTTGCAGAGGTGCAGTCTCCGAAGCCTAATTAGGTGCTCCAGTAGCTGCTGTCGACGCCACCACCGTGGGCTTCAAAGCACCGGCTCAAGCTTGTGATCTGTCCAAATATTTCTTTTGTGAAACCTTTGACATACTGTATATGGGGTGAAATAACAAAAAAAAGTCAGCAAGAGATGAAGAGGAAGGACGAGGAGAGACAGGAATCGAGTGGTGAGATTCTGCCAATGGAAGTGGAGCTTGACCCCCCCTCAAAGTATTTGAAGCTCTCATGCATGTCATGAGCAGATCCGGAGGGACGTGTGCGATGCATGAAATATCTCCTTTCATGTGCCCTCACTTACACCCTCAGATGCAGCACGCCATTACTCCAACGGTCCAAACCGTGTCACACACACACACACACACACACACACACACACACACACACACACACACACACACACACACACACACACACACACACACACCTCAGTAGATGTTCATACAATTAAAAAAAAACATTAGATTGATTGGTGACTAAATGAAAATGTTTCGCTTTGTTAAGGTTTACTGTATATCACACTATATTACAGATGTGAGGAGTTTTACACACCACAAGGAAAAGAAAGGCTCACCTAAAGAGCAAGCACTGCGGTTTAACAAACATACTGTACAAGCAACCCTTCATAACAATCCACATTCTGCAGGGGGAGAATTAGCCTCCGCTGCTCGAGCTGAGGGTGGAAAGATGGTTGAGAGTGAGTGCTACGGACATTCTTGGAGTGTTAATGTCATCATGATGGCCTGACCATGAGTCCGCAAACTGACAGACCATCATCTGCATCTGGCCTCCAGGCACGCTTGTGGTCCTGTGTCTCTCAAGAACGAAGCGAGGGGAGAAATCTGCAGTTGTTTAAAGGTTACATAACACAATATTTGGAGGTGATCTATTTCTTAGAAGGACTGTGGCAGCGGTGGTGACGGCAGTGGTGGTTGTGGTCAGGCTGGAAGATTCTAATCACATAGCCGGCTCTGCAGTGTCTACTGCAGCCGAAAGCATCTATGTTCAAGTTCCTGAACACGAAGGGCTAGATGGACATGAAAATACAACGATCATATTCCCCCTAAATGTAACAGGCATGAGCAATTGTGTTTTTCTTCATGATCTCATGCAAGAGATTAAATCCAACAATGTGACGCAATGTAAAAATGCCAGTGGCTGCGAGAAATCTCTTGAGACTGGGACATGCATGCATGCACACATAAGTGCATAAGTGTATGCAGTATACATGAATGCCCCCATTAGAGTCTTATAATGCCTTTTATTGTTTTCAATCCTTTCTTACATTTCTTCCATGTGAAAGAAATACTGGTTAAATTGTTTAATAGAAAAAAATATATAAAGAAGTTGACAAAACTCACCTTCTCTCACACAAATGCAAATATTCACATCAATGAACACAATACAAGATTTTTTTTCTCCAACAAGCAAGATGCAAGATGTTTTCATGATGCACATGACTGAATATTATATTTAATCTTATTTTTAATCTGTGGCATTTTTTTTGTCAGTAACGCAAACTCTTACTGTAGCCATTCATTAACTAAGGCTTTGGCATTAAATGTGTGGCCCCAGACAAGGACAACATGCACGTCAGCATCTATAAGAGATCAATAGACTCACATGCGATCACTGGCGATAATTAACACCAACCATTCAACACAGAATAATCAAGATGATAGGAATTTATCAAATCAGATAAGTGAAAGATTTCAGTAAAAATGTATTGACAGCAGGTCATCATAAAATCATAAAACGAGAACATAGAGCACTTGTTCTCAGACTCCCCTATCAAGTTATCTCCTGTCAGACTGCACACTTCCTCTTCGACTTCCATAAATAAAGTTGTTGTTTGGTCATTCTCCTCTCAGAGGTTACCGACGCCAGTTTTTGAGAAAGAACATTTTTTCCCTTCAAAAAAATTATTGGCGAGCTGCTTCTACTCTGCGGCATAAAAAAACATCTTGATAACATTTCAGATAAACAATGTGGAGCAAAGGTATTATATAGCAATCCAACACTGTAACTGTGGGGTTAGGGTTGGATGCTTATGTAATTCTACAGTCCTCCTATCCATGTTTATTGGGTGTTGTAATAAATGTATTTTCTTTGGCTGAAATATATAATTGGCGTGTGTTAAAAACATAAAAACTATAATTTTATGCTACAAAAGCAGATCAATCTGTCTCTCCTCTTCAAGAGCAAGACATAATAAAGTCATAGACGCACAGAGGCATTTCTCCCCGAGCAACAGCGAAGACTGTTTTTCCTTTCCAGTGTCTTCATCATAAGAATGTGATGCAGAGGCAAGGCTGAGATGAGCAAAGGTTGCTGTCACCATAATCAACCCAGTCCGAGACGAGGGCATGTGTCATCAGAGGAGGACTTGAGGTTAGCGTAGTTCAGGATGCTCTGCTCTCCCATTTTCTCTCAATCTCTCTTTGCTCTCTCTCTCTCTCTCTGAGCAAACAGACCCTTTCCATCAGCCTCTGCTATCTAGAAATGTCAATCCAATGGAAAGGAGAACTTCAAGCAACACATTTCCAACAACCACCATGTCGTCTCCACGTTAACCCAGGCAGCAGACGTCTTCCTCGAGTCCCATGACATCAAGAAACCCTTTGAAAGAGTGAATAAGAAGAACCTGTAGCACAGCGGACTGAGAGGCCTTTAGTGCAACATCAGTCGTCCCCCTAAATAACACCGTGTTCCGAGTAGCTCCACGTTTCACCAACATGAGAAAACACAGGCGAAGAAAACACAGCCATTAAGGAGGTGACAATTATTGCCAGGAGGCACAGAGGATGGAGGATGGAGGCGTCCGTGGATAACTGTGGCAGGGCGGCCGTTACACTGTGGCCCTGAGAATCACACATCTCTGGTGGAGGACAAGCTAATAAATCAGCCGAGTGGCTGTTTTTATGTGGGCCCTGCACTATATACTTTTATCTTCCGTATTTAACTACTGTGAGCCTGATAGATGCAGGCAGTAAAAAGGAAGAGGTCTGATAAACAGTGCAGAGGGCACCACAGTAATCTATCACAGCCACCTCTGGCTCCGGCCTTCTACTGTGCTGTCAACACCAGGAAATGATCTACCAGATCATTGGGGAACCTGAAGGGTGGCAACCCATGGATTCTGGGTAAACATTTAGGAATGGAAACAAAACCAGGTTTAGAAACTTCTTGACTTCTTCATTTGTTGTTCAACAGTGGATGATGTTTGCTCAGTTGTCAGTTTGACAATATCATTTTAAAATAGAATTACTACCTTATCCTTAGATGTTGTGTCCATGAAAATGGATCGGCGGTGGACGGACGACTGGAAACATGTGTGCAGCTATTAATACGTACAAATAAGGCAGCAGGAAGTGATGCTTTTTTGTGTACAACACACAGGTTGCTTTCTACTTGCTTCCTCACTCTTCTCGTCTCAAAAAACGCTCTGGTTACTGGTTTGTTTTGGAAGGACGTGAAAAGAAATTGATTTGGTCTTGGGTTCCAGAGACCAACTAAATCATCAACAGTTGGCACGGCCGCAGATTGCCGTTTCAAATTTCAAGAGGCACACGCCGGGTTCCTCGCCAGCCCTAATTACGCAGCTGCGGAGGTTCGAGTGCACACGCCAGCTCGTCCCAAAGAACGGACCGTCGTCCCCATTTGTACAAGTCATCTCATTAGTCGCTATGACACTCAGCTTTTGGCGACGGCCTTTAATGTGGGCATTTGGAGCGAATATAAACACGTTTGCCTTCGTACTAGAATGTATTTAGAAGTTTTGTGGTTCACTATTGTATCATCTGTAATAAACAAAATAACATTCTTCAAAAAAACAAATTCCTAAGACAGGACAGAAGTTAAGCACAGCAATGTTTCCATAGCAGATAAAAACCCTTTCTTCAGTGGGAATAATAGCTTGTCACAAAGTTTGGCCGTTTGCTTTTTATTATCTGTCAATATGAAGTGAAGAGGGAAATGATTTGTATTAAATGACTGTAATAATCAGGGGAAAGTTTAACACACGGAGAGCTGATGAAACTGTCTTAGGTTCTGCGTCTATCTGTCTCTCCACTTTATTGACCTGTTTGATTTCAGCGGCTCAGTGAGGAAAAGGATCTTGCCAAAGCAAACTGAGGACACGGTTATCCGTCTCCCATTTTTAGCTCCACACTAATCTCTCCCCCGTCCTCTTTAGAGTCCTTAACATTTGCCGACAGTGTATTCTTTTGATGTTGAGAAAATGAAGAGACTGTTTTCCCAGCCCAGGCACTTCAATGTCTCCTGCGACGCCTCTGATCACTGAGAAATAACCACTTTTCCCACTCTTGTATCCGTCTGCCAGGTTAACAGCCAGGAGCTCCAGAGACAAACTATCTCCTTTCAGATCGCTCATTTCTCACTTATCACCAAAACGGCTCCGCTGGCACATCTGAGGCCACAGAGGGGCTGTGGTCGCCATCCCACTCTTTGCTCTGTCCTTCCTCTGACTGCCTATCAGATGTGAAGAATCATACGATCAGGAGTGACTGAGATCATGACAAAGAGAGGAATGTTATCACCACACGTTGCCCAGTGCTGTGTCACAATTAGGAAGAAAAGGCCCAGAAATAGGAAAGGAACACGCCTTTAAAGCTATTTCCACTCATTCATGCATTCTGTTTACATTATTCACTTTCATTCATGCGAGCCAGACGGAGTGAAGATTGCTTGCATTATAATAAGGCTATTTGGATGTATCTCACATTGAATAGGCAGAAGTTATCTTACAATATAACATCAAGGTGCACTGCACATTATATGATGCGACAACTGGATAATACAAATGCATCAAATGACCATTTAACTTCTACGATCAAAACTGAGCACTTTCTGTTTGGAAAATGATACATTGATTCTTTTTTGATTGCCATATAATTCTGTGGAGATTTGAATGTATCCCGAGCATTAAAACAAATGAAAGAACGAGCATTCTTCATCTGTATCCATAAATCTATTTCCAGTGTCACTTCTGTATATAGATCTGCTCCTTCTAAGGTGATGAATATATTATGACGGTGAGAGCTCTATGTAATCAGAAATGACTGTCAGCGTTCTCAGGTGATTTGCTCCCATCCATTCTCCACGCAGTCAGTTCACCGTCTCACATCTGTCAGTTGTCACACACATGCTTTTGTTTGTGGAGAATTGTAAATGCTTCTGAATTACTTATAGTTTCCTATGAATCTCCGGCTGGTGCGCTGATAAAGACCGTTACGGAAGTAACAATGCATGTTGCATATTGAAAGAGGAGTGGCGGATGTTCACATGCTGCTATTGAAGAGTTGGTGTCCTTCCTCCCGTGTGTTGCATAAATATGAACATGTGCAGCAAACTACAATAGAAACAAACAATAACACGCTGAACAAACATGGCCGCTAAATGGAAAGCTGTTTAAAGAACGTAAGTGACGGGTTATTATTGATATCGTTACTATATGTACTGTTCATTACAGTGTCGTCGGCATATATGATGCATCGGTATTAGCGTATTGTAATTACAATATCCAATTATCCAAAAATAAGTAATGGAAACGCTTCTAATATATCAGTATCTGTTGATGAAGACCACGAAAATCTTTGGAAAAAGCTAACACATACCTTTTTAAAAAATCTTTTTAATAATTTTTACTTGTTACTTTGATAACTGCTTTTAACTCTTGTTTTAACTTATGTTTCTTTTATGCTGTTGTAGCACTTTGAGATTTTTTAGTAAATATAAAGTGCATTACAAATAAAATGTAGTATTATTATTAATAAGTGGAAGTAAAATTGTTTTGGAAAGCTGCTACTTCTAAGATCAACAATAAACATACATGTACAATCATCAAGAACAATATGATTTACATGAATCTTAGAGGAATCGCTCATGATTTTGAGAATTAACTAAACAAACATAAATATAACATGATAGTTAAATAGCTTTAGAGGTGCTGGTAGTCAGGTTTGTTTACCTTCAGGCAGATCCAACTTCATAACCAAGCTTTTATAAAACAAAAAGACATGAGAGTGATATCTCCATCTCAGTGTCATTAGATATGACAAAAATCATCCGCATCAACAGACACCTGACTAAACAGATCATATATGAGAAGTAAAGTTCTGCACTCATGCACCCGTGTGACTCGTTACTTTCTACCAGCTTCTCAAAAAGGCACAAAGTGTAACGCTATCCCTCCTCCAAAGAGCTCAACTAAACTCAAAGTGAGAGAACAGAGGGAGAGCGTGATCAAGAGCACTCTGCCCCAGCTGAAAAAAACAAACGGGATCTCATCCGGGTTCTCCTGACGAGATGCAAATGTCACATCGGGCTTCATGTTCAACTATCATGAGTCTTTTTTCTCCTTTGCCATCTTGCATCATGGTTGGCTGATGTAAGCTGGTGAAAACAAAGAAAACGCAATGGCTCATGCTGAATGTCATTATTTTGGAGAAGCCCGTCCTGCGGTTTCTATTGTCTTCTCATAAAGTCCCTGATCACACCCAGAGACCACTCACACATGGTGGGACTGAGAATCCCTTTCAGCTGTGCTGGGCAGGAGGCCGATGACAATTTATCCAGAGGACAATCTGAGAACAAGCGAGATGAAATGCGGAACATACTTTACTCTTTTCAAAGAAAGCAGCGGAGGATGTTAATCAGATGAAAGGAGGATCCATGAATTATGAAAAAGCAGTCGATGATGAAAACGTAGAGGCGTTGTGGGTGGTTGAGTTTTCAGATTGTAATGGGGGTTGGGGAGGTTGGATACAGCTGTCTCTACTATCACTGGTGATGCCAAATCCTGCGTCATGTCCTGATCTGAATTCAATGAAATGGAAAAAAAGCAGACTGTCCAGTTTTGTCCATCCCGCCCAATTCCACTGGACTTCACCACTGCCTGATTTTCCACCTCAAAGGCATACTGAGAGTGGCCCCTGGTTTTTGCTTTGTGAGTAAAGGTTCCAATCAGTTTCGGACTCTGACTAAATCAGGTATTGGACACTTTATTTGAGGGGGGAAATAAGTGAACCTCTCTTGCTCTGGAGCTCTCTGAGGAGCCGGTGTACTTCTGACAGCACCGCAGGGACAAATGCTGTCACATTGAAAAGGAACAAGAACAGAGCTTGCCTTTGTAATAGAAGCAAGGCATATTAGACTGAGAGTTTCAAACTGGACACGACATAAGGGACTGAACCCCGAGAGATCGTCAAACGAATAGGCAGATTTGGAGCCACACAAGCCCATGTAAAACCATTGCTATTAAAAGTGCTGGTTTTTCATTTCAGATTTTGGGACAAAACTTGTTTATCTTTTGGGAGAAACAGAAGAAACAAGAAAAGACACAGAGAACATAATTGCAAGCTGAGAGTCTTGATCAAGCAGCTGTCATGGGGTTGGTCCCGGTCCCGGTCCATCAGTTAAGGACAGTCTGGTTCCACTGCCCATTGTGAACACACACCACAGAACAGCACAACTCTGCTCTCATTACTGGAGGAGGCGGTGCAGCAACGGAGCTCAATGGTTCCAGATTAACTCCAGTAATGGTCGGACAGCTGAGATACTATTCCATTATGGAGCAGGGCCTCATTTCACAGCTTATCCTGTATTCTCTGATGGTATTTCTACGTTTATACAGTTTTTTTTGTTATTTTTCAATGCTTGAGTGTGGATTATTTTTTCATGTTTTACTCCATTTGAGCTAAAGTGAAAAAGCATTTTTTTTTTCAGTGACTGTGTATGTCTTTGGGTATATGGAGTGCCTTCCAACTATGGATGGGTCATGATTTTAAAATTATCATTAAATTATAAAAAATCGAATGGTATTGTTTTTAAAACATATATATTTTACCATTATGAATATCACATAGTATTTTTTGCTTAAAATGCCCATCTCTACGACCAACCCACAATGTTAAATCTGACAAGTTTGTCAACAGAATGATTGATCAATAATCGAGAAATATCAGTTGAATCAATTATGACAATTCTAAGTAAAAATCTAATCATATGTTATTCCCCATGTAGATATTTTTCATATTTATTAGTAGTACTGCACATCAGTACATTTTGAGACCCTGTGGCATATCAGAATTATCTGTGATTTTTCCTTCAATTTCTCTGGTTTTGTACATTTTGTGATTTATTATATTTATTCCATGTTTGATAAAATCCAAATCAAGTTCAATGATGTTGATCATATGAAAAATAGAATAGAATGAACAATTGTATAAAGCTGTGAAAAAAACAGGTAAGACAGAAAAGATCAGCTGATATTTTGTAGTATATAAAGTAAGTAATTTATCATATGGCGGTGGTTGAATTACAAGTCCATGGATTGCTCTTGCTCACATTTGGCTGCACACATGGAAAAAGCCTGCATTTGAATAATTTCATATATGTGTCAGGGATTTAAACAGAATGTGGCTGGCAGGCAAGAGACTGAAGACATGCACACTGGTAATTGGTTTGGGGTTTTGGAGGTGTGAAACGTGCATTTTTCTCATATACTGTACAAGCAGAAGCACCATAATGCTGGTAATGTGTGTGTGTGTGTGTGTGTGTGTGTGTGTGTGTGTGTGTGTGTGTGTGTGTGTGTGTGTGTGTGTGTGTGTGTGTGTGTGTGTGTGTGTGTGTGTGGCGGTTCTGCAGAAGGACAGCTTGGAGATAACCTGGTGACGTCACAGCCAGAGTCAGGTCTGCTATCTCTCCCTGACAGCAGGGCTATGCGTCACTCCTTACATGCCGAGCCAGCGAGACAGGGAGGGAGGGGGGAGGAAGGGAGGGAGGCGGGGGGGGGGGGGGGGGGGGGGGGACAGGGAGAAGAGTTAGGGAGGAAAGGAGGATAGAAAGGAAGCCTTGGATCATTTAGTGTAGGCAAGTGGGACTTGGGACCTGGAACCTGGGACCTGGGCCAGGGGTGACACTAAAGTGCAAGAGTTTTTTAATAAAAAATAGGGAGGGACAGGGGAACAGAGGATGGGACGGGGCAAATTATGGAGAGCACTCTTTAAAGTAAGTGGTTATCAGAGAGAGAGAGAGAGAGAGAGAGAGAGAGAGCATAAAATAAAAACAGCGGGTTCTATTTGAAGAACAGAGATGCATAAAGAAGAAAGGAATGACGCGTAGAAGAACGGGGTTATCCTTCCTCACTGAGAGAGAAATAAACGTGTGAACTGAGTGAACCAGGCTCACGGTTCATTATATGATAATGAACATTTTTACAGGAAGAAAAAGCAATAGGATTCAAAGAATCTGGAGCAAGGTTCGTCATTGTGCCAAAGTGCACCAGCTTGTAGTCCTGCTAATTATGAGCATTGTTGTGTGATAATTGCATTCATGGCCGTCTCTTTTGAAGAGGAGAATTTCTCCCGATGGAGTTCTCCCATCGAATTGCGCAAAACTCCAGTATCAACGTCACCACAAACATATCTGCTTCTCATTTGTGGGGTTGAGGATTAAAAATTGGAACAACGTAATGAGAAACACAAATTAAAAGAAAGAAAAAGTGGTAATTCCTCAAGGCATGCGTGGGACAGCCTTGTCCCTTTGTATGTTTGCATATTTGTGTGAACGTACGCACATAATTGCACTGACACCATTTCAGACACGCAACTCACATGAAACAAGCATCCACAAAGTATATTCTGTCCTCCTCTCATGTATTCAAATCACCTTAACAACAAACATAAAATTGAATATACACTTTTTCAACAAAGTCAGCAAAAACGTCACATTGTTAAATTTGTAAAGATGGAATTTCAATTACATCAACTTATGGCAGCATTGAATTGCAATAAAGCATACAGCTTTAATGAAAAAAGTTGCAACTGACTGCATGAATAGTTACATTTACGGTCCTGCCACGGCCACAGACGACATTTTTTTTAATGTCAGAGCATTTAATGTATTTATTGTTACGAGGATTTTAAGTAATAAGACTTTCTGAATAGAATCACCTACTCAACCTTTAAGGTTAGAAATGAGTGTGGTTTAAAACTGGAGCTCATCAATTTGAAACAGAATTCGATGCAAAAAGATCTAAAGAAGATAAAAAAGATTTTTTTATCCAATTTTTTTATATTTCAAAAGCTCGGCATATTAACATTCAAAAATGAAAGCCTTTTCTGAGCCGCTCGGATTGTCCTTGTGAATTGACTTTTAGGCTTCGCTACATCAATGCGCATGTACGCACACACATATGTTATGCTGTGGAGTTTTGAGCTCACCCAGTCAACATCACAGGAATGCGTTTGCTGATGAGGAAGCTCCTGCCCTCACTTCCCTCTCCATATCAATGAGCTTGCACTGGGTTGTGCGTCATCAAAACACATCGCCGTGTTTACAGTCAACATCTGTGTCTGTCGGCGAACACTCATGTGAAACCTGCATCCAGAGAGAGGGAGAGTCACGCTGACTGAAGGAGACGTCCGTCACAGAGCCTCACACCGCTCTGCTGTTACGCCAATCTGTTTACACCTGGAACTCATGTTCCCAGTCATGACTATGGGCCTGATAATGGTGTTTATCAATGAGTCAAAGATATTACCCTATAGGGATGGATCAATACAGATCAGTGCGATTCTACTGGACACATGCACTTTCCTTTAAAGCAACACCAAAGAGTGTTTAGTGCCTTAAAATAATGTTTCCAAAATAGTTTCAGTGGTTCATCACCTCAAAACCGGGTGAACAGCACTTCAGCAGCCGCTCTGCGGCCCTCTATCGGCTGTAACCGCACTATGTAACTTTGCCTCGTCGGGTAGTGGTTTTGTAGTTCTAATGCGACTACGAATTTGACCTGCTTTACGGCAAGCGTTACAAAAGCGGTAGGTGGAGGCTCTGCTCAGAGATCAGTGGGAGAACACCCGGCAGGTGCGTAGAAGATACCTTGCAGCTAGGTAGTTTTTAAATTGGCGTCATGGCAGACCCTGCAAAGAAAAGGAGGAGTATAATGTCTCCTGCAAGAAAAGGAGTATAATGTCCGATGAGGCGAAGAAAAGAAAACGGGAGCGTGACAAAGAACGAGCTCAAACGAGAGTGAATATCGGACCGGCTCACACTTGTTGGCGAGAGCTGAAGGAGGCCACAAAATGCAAGACGGATGGTGACTTGGCTTTGTTGCTGTTGGACTTGTAAATAATACTGGTAATATTTTTTTTCCAACAGTGTGCATCTGTGTACAATACATTGTCGATTATTTTATTGGCTCATGTTAGCTAAGGCGTTAGCTATTGTCAGTTGTACGTGGTAGGAAATATCAACAATGTGTAGATAAATGAGGTATGAATACCAAGCGCAACTGTTACTCCTACAATTCACGATGGAGTTACTGAGCTGGTCACTGAATGCTATCGACAGAGTGTTCTCAACACGGCGTGCGGGTTCTGGTGAACCTGCGTGTCCGGATGGGACCTTCATGTCCGGCTACATCATGGATGGTTGGGGAAAGTGGAGAGTCATCTGCCTTGCCACTCTGGATGTGGAAGACGTCGAGGACGTGTACTTGTTCGCGTTCATGACAACTGGAATAATCACCTTGGGATGTGGAATCTTCATGCTACATCGGAAATTGAGAAAGATCGCCACGGAAATGACCAGTGTGAGGGCGGACAACGCCACCACTCGGTCTACTGTGGTCGGGATGGGCTCTGATATCTCGGCAGTTCGTGACTCCACGGCACTAGTGCGAGTTGAAGTGGCCACTAACCGGGAAGAAATAGTGACCAATCGGTCAACCATGGTCGGGATGCGCTCTGACCTCTCCGCACTTCGCGAGTTCCCGTCACGGAAGCGAGCTGAAGTTGCCAATAACCGGGAGGAAGTGGCTAAGTCAAGAGCAGCGAAAGCTGCAGAGTACAGTGAGGATTCATAAAAAAAAAAAATAAAAAAAAAAGGGGGGGGGGGGGCTCCCACACCATCTCTCACCATCCCAACAACTAGTACCTACACTGGACTTTATTTTTTATCTTGATTTTTACTTTTTTCATTCTTTATTTTTCTTCATTATTTACTTCTCCTACACTGGACTATATTTTTTATCTTTATTTTTTATTTCTTATTTTTATTTTATTTTTTATTTTTTATTTTCTTTTATTCTTCTATTTTTTTTTTTTTTTTTTTACTTCTCTTTTCCCTCGGACTTGTCTACATGTTGAGACTGTTGCTCTATTGTGATGAATAAATATGGACAAGTGTGCAAACACACACGTAATCTGTATGCACTGGACTTCAGCTCTCTGTACCACCTACTGCTGTAACATGTTGTGTCAAATGTCACTAGGAAAAGGAAAAGTTATGTCAAATGAAAAATGCAATGAAAAGAAAAGATTATGATGATGATTTTATCCTGTGTGTAATGGGGGCGGGACTAGATAAGCCTTGGCTTCTCCCGCTTTCCCTTTCGGCCATGTGTATTTTACTATGTGAAAATGATGTGTGATGATGATTTAACTGACATGCCCGAAATAAACAAATAAACAAAACTAAACTAAACTATTGTGCTAATATATATGTAACTATTGCTATGGCTCATGTTAGCTAATCTAAGCTAAAGCGTTAGCTATTGTGCTAATATATATGTAACTATCGCTATGGCTCATGTTAGCTAATCTAAGCTAAAGCGTTAGCTATTGCACTAATATGTAACTATCGCTATGGCTCATGTTAGCTAATCTTAGCTAAGGCGTTAGCTACTCTACCTTGTCACTGGACATCATTCATCGTTTCCAGAGCTGGTTCTGCATACAAACAAATAACGAGCATGCGACGGTAGGCTGCGGTCGGCTAAATTATTTACGACGGCAGTAATGGACAATTCCGCTTACAACCTGTAGGGGGACCGAATAGGAAAACTTCTTAAGTGTTGCTTTAAGTCTCCACCACATCCATTAGTTGAGCTGCGAGTTTGTCAACTGTGTGTCTGCCTGGCATATTCTGTCTATGTATGTGTATTGTAAGCCTGATGTAACTTTAGTGAGTGTCTGGTGGAGAAAGAGGGAGTGTGTGTGTGTGTGTGTGTGTGTGTGTGTGTGTGTGATGAGGAGCATGAAATTAGCACTAATGTTGGGTGTGAATGCAGCAGTTCAATATTTGTCTGTGAATAAATGACACAAGTTAATGGTTAAACAGCTAGTTATTAATTATTAACATTTCCTTATCTGTGCATTCTTAACCGTACACATTGAATTCACAGGAGCATTGACGAAAAAGATATTCTGCAGGACGAGCATGCATCAAAGTGATGTAGGGTTACCCTTAGGTTCATCGGAGTAAGTGGATAAAGACAAAAGAAAAAATAGGTCCCTTGTTTCTAGTCTGAAATGTTGTGTGGGAGATATCAATGATTATAATGTCCCATATTTCTCACCTTGGAGCTATCAGTTATTCCAAAGTGTAGGTTGCATCATTGAATTTATGGCTCATATGTTGGAGCCAAGCCACCGTTTAGCTTGTAGGACTTACACACACGACTTACAGCACAAAATCATTGTCACCTTGAAATGCTGCAGATATCAAAACACATAACGCCAAAAAAGAAAAGAAAATTGATATAATATTGGAAAAACAGATGCATAAAGCTACTGCAAAATAAATGGATACACCAAATTTTACAAGAACCAGGAGTGAAGATATGGCTTACTTTGAGCTTTTCAAATGAATAAATCAATAACTGAAATATTTATAGGCCAAATACAAAAGCAGAAGTTTTATTTTCTTTTTTTACCTGTTGAACTCCCAAGTCTTGTTGAAATGAGCAGCTTCCAAAAGGAAAAGTCGTATTTTAAGACCACTTAGAAAGGTTAGTTGGTTACATACAATACCTATTTATTTCATTTTTATTTAAATGAACGGCATTAAGCCCCAAAGGCCCACATGTATTTTGGTATTGATGGTTTTTACATTGCCTTGCAGGTACATTTATTAATGAGTGATTAAAAAAAAACAGTTCCCATTAGGAATGTTGTTTTCATTCACATGAATAAAGTGCATGAAAATAAATGTTATCATGAGAGCTAAGGAAGACTTCCTCTCTCTCTCTCACACACACACACACACACACACACGAGGAACGGGGTCTTTCACACGGCACTCACAGGTCAAGCACAAGTGTCATCTCTGCACTTGAACCGAAGTCATCGTCAGCCATGTTTTGGACTCCTGCTGAATGAGCAGATGAATGAATCTCACTAGAGTGCATTAGAATCACATGAATTTTACATGGACAGTGTGTTTCATGGTGAAGACAGTCGGTGGTCAAACACTGCAAAAACACACCAGTGTCCTGTATATCATAGGAGGGAATCAGAGCAGATGAAGGATGGGGGAGAAAGTAGCAGAGAGAGCGAGGCAGACAGAGGAGGGAGAAGCAGAAGAGAAATAGAGAGAACAAGTGTTTATTTGACGAGGGGTGATTACGATCTGACAAGGTGAAGCGAGCACTTTTGCGAAGGGTGTGATCCCTGAAGAGAGGGAATTGGAAGGGCAGGAGAGGGAGGGTGGGGGGGCAAAATATGTGAAAGGAGAGAGACAGAGAGAGAGAGAGAGAGACTGCTTTAAAAAACATCTGGGAGCCATCAGGGAGCGGAGAGAAAAACGCTGGACTCAGCTGAAACTCTGGGCTCCCCTCGCTACACTGCTCGCCTCCCCGCCTGCTTCACATCCAACTCACACCTTCCCCCCAAAGTTCAGTCTATCAGAGAGAGTCCTTGAGCTCTGCAAGCTCCCCTCAGGCTACAAGGCGTGCTGTAAAAGTGGACCGTGCATTGTTCACGTTAAGTTCAACATTTTGTCAGCTGTAAATTAGATGCGAGATTCATCCGAAGCCGTAAAAATGCAACACATGTTACACTTTTGGCGCCATGTCCAAGCATGTACTGTACTCGCCTGCGTTTCCTCCGCGCTGTCACCTGCACTCATTGATCATATGAAGAATTCTGTGTATGACGTTTGAGGAGGCAGTGTGCTTCCATAGATGGCTATGAGAATCTGACCTCCCCCAGGCTTTCACTTGAAAACACAGAGAGACATGGAGTTTCCTGTGTGGTCACAGTGGTGTGAGCAGAGGGTGGCATCTGTCCATGTCTTCCCTGAAATGGCACGGCTCATGTGATGGCATTAGCAGAAATGTCAGTCACCCGGTCCCAGCGGTTGTGTAAAGGGCAAACTCTCTCTCTCCCCACCACCGCAGCGAGCCACGAAACCGGCGGATTCCCGTAGCATGTCTCCATTTCACTGAACGGTCGGAGCAGACGGGCAGCCATAAACGTCATATGCATGTCAAGACAGATTCCGTATCGCAGAAGCACATCCGTGGAAAAGATGGCGGCGAGCTCCGCGGCTGGCTCGCGATCTTCAGCAGAATTTGGGCTTTTGGTCCATTTTCTGCACGCGCAGTGAACAATTCTGGTACAAAAACACAGATAATCTACTATAGATTTATATAATAATATATGCAAATTATATATTACACACATTAACACACAACCTGGCTACTGCTCGCACGATGATGGACATAAGGCGGGGCTTCAGTCCAGTGTCAACCTGGCGTAAAATGTAAGTTTATTTTGTAAAGAAGGTACGATAGAGAGTTATCACCAAGAATAAATGTGTCAATGACATACATATGTTGTGCCCAACATTTAGGCATTTTGACTTTAGGGCAAAAGAAAGAAGCAGATTATATTGTACTTCCAGAATAAATTCTGGTCTTAATAAATTGTTATTCATCATTTATCCATTGGTGACATACAGTATGTCCAATGTTGATGACAGAAAATGTTCTAACTGTCCTTGACATTGCAGATTCTTTCCATTGTCTGTTCACGCTTCTATACGTGGACGTTGTTTTGTTTCAACATGTTCAAATACATAAATGCATATATGCATAGATCACTCTCACCAACTGCGGTGGGTAATTACCATTCTCCCCTCAAAGCAAGGTCAGTCATTTACAGTTTTGTCCTGAAACTACCTTGTAGCAACTTTGCCGAGTTATCGCTGAACACTACAATGACAACTTCACATCGGGGAGAGAGAAAATACATTATTTTATGAGCCATTTATAGAACGCCTCTTTCCATCATAAAAAGTCCAATTTCTGTTGGTAATCGCATTCAGAAGGAACACATTGATATGTAGATTGTTGTCTCTGAACGGCAGAATTGTTATTAAAATGGGGCCGCAGATTTGTCAATGATGAGGGGACGACCCCGATAATATATTCATACCACGACAGCATGCTCCTGTCCTAACATGCCCCATGTACAAGCCCTCCCTGATATTCCCTCCTCACATTATCTCCTTCCTCAGAGATGAATGGGAAGAAAAATATATTTTTTGCCTGGTCAGTTTATAGGCCTCTACTGCATCCAAACCCCACTCTGAACCTGATGTGCATGTCATCATTTCCTTTAAATTATATTCTTCTCTCTAGTTGCTTCCGTCTCCCCCACTCCTATCATCTGCCTCCCTTTTATCTAACTTCCATTCTTGCCCTCTTCATCTCCCCCACACGCCATCCCCCGTCTCGTTCTCCTCCTCCCCCTCCCCGTCTTCGTGTTGCCATCCAGAAGAGGTAGCCGTGACGATAGTGGTGATGCACGACTCCAACGTGGGTCCGGGACAGTGCTGTGGAAGCAGCACGGGCATAATCATCGTCACCATCATTGTCATCATCAGCCAGATGAGGAGAGCCAAACTTGAGCTCTGTCCATCCCCATCAGGCTGCCTGACAGTCACAAACTCATCTCTTATTCACTTCACTCATCAATTATACACAGGCCAAAGGAGCCCTGAGAGGCAGGAGACTCTAAAGGCCCCTCGCCATGTGCCGTCCCCCCAACTGCAGCGCAAAGACACATCGCCGAGTGCTCTGTGCTCGCCCCTTTACCATCAACGTCCTCCTTCAGTGTCCCTGAGAGCAGCAGACAGCCCGTCATCATGCCTTCAGCCACCGCGGCTGTGTGTGGATGTCATGTATCTCATCGCGGGGCTTCGGTGAGATCATCCGGCCGACAACGACACGAGGATGAGAGAGTGCAGACTTGGGAACCCTTTCCGAGCCACAAATATTCCATTAAATGTGTATTTGTGGCGTTCTCCATTGGGATCCATTAAAAGAGCAAACATGATGTCAATATTTATATTTTCAAACTGGAATCTGCAATCTGATTGGATGAACACGCACTGGCCAAAACAAAACTGACAGTGAGCAACATTAATCCCGCTCAGGTATTTACACAAGCCTCCATTTTTCAGGCCGCGCGCTCAGCCATTGTTTCGCCAACTGTGATTTACCACACAAGTGGGACCAATAACTAAATAACAAACATGACATATAGCCGTGGAAAACAGATTTGGAAAGGAAAAAACAACATTTCACAGTCGAGACGGTCCATTCAAAGCTCCATGTTGGGCTTGTATCAGCAACGTGTCGGCTAAAAGCAGAGGAAAATAGTGTCTCAGAATTTACTGCTTTTTCATTAGAGATCGGACATCTTTTGATGTTCAAGGAAACATCTGAAATGAAAGAAGAGCTGAGCCTTGCGATGTTATCCGAAGGGTACGGCTGTCAAGCGGCCACTTCTAGCAAGGGAGATCAGAGGCTAATGCTTGAGTTAGCTCTTACCTACGTAATAGTACAAAACCCTCCCAGCCAGCCTGGGAAGGATGTAGACCACTTGGCAACAGAACTAGTCTGAGGCTTCATGATCCTACTTCTCAAAGTGCTGCAACACTTTCTTGTTTTTAAACACGAGGCTAGTTTGACGGTTTAAAAAGACACAAGCATCCTCTCACACACATCAACACTTTTACAGTTACTAGTTATTTCCATATCAGGCAATGCAGCTGGTGCTGGGGAGCCCCTTCAGAGAGGTGGGCTGGCCCTGAGATGAAAGAGGTAGCATCCATGCCAGAGTTAGCGTGACATGCCCATTCCTAATGTGTGTGTGTGTGAGAGAGAGAGTAGAGAGAGAGAGAGACTGGTCACCACTGCATAAAATAATCTGACCTGAACTAAACGCTAAACCTGCAAGTCAGCTGGACAAGCTCAGCTCAACAGTTTCATTTGCACGAGATACGACAAGCATAGTGTGAATAACAGACCATGATTTTCTTATATATATATATATATATATATATATATATATATATATATATAAGATAATAGATAATTTATGCATTTTATTGAATTTGTGAAGTAGTAAATTGAATATGTTTTTCAGAGATATTTCTTTATATTGTTTCTTTGTCATCATGTAGTGGCGAATCAAACGGTGAGTGTTGTCTAGCGCTGCTCTGATTGGTTTCGTCTGGAAGCAGATTGATTAACAATTATGCAGATGGCAACCACCCGACTAACGAGGCTGTTCTGCTGTGTGACTTGACAAGAGAAAGACCTCTCTGGGACTGCAATGTTGCTCTATTAAATCTAATTCATTGACAGCGTGTGCAGATATTTTCTCTAATTTCTGCAGGTGAGTTTATGTGCTTATAAATGTAGCCAAAGGTCGTGCCATCATATAGGTACAATCTATGCTCGAAAGTGTTTATTGCACTTAAATGAGTAGCTCAGATATTTAGCTTCAAATAAACTATTCTCATTAGCGCTGTGTCGCTGCACAACCCGAGAACCATAACATGACCTAATAAAACATCTTGGCATCATATGCTCTGCTTTGTTTGTCGTGCACAGCAATGTGTCGACATTCACTGTGATGTGTGCTGCTGTGAAATCACTGAGCATTTCACACACTCTGTAAAGCCCACTGTTCATATTCTATTTCCTGTTGGCCGGCCTGCCAAATCCATAAGGGATTGATCATCTCACTCTAAGATGTTGCCTAACGTGAGGAGGAAATAAGAGCTGTCGGAGCCTATAATTCTCGATATCGTAAGCAGATAATGACGGGAGAGGGGACGAAAAGAGGGCAAGAGATAAAGATAGACAGTGAGAGAGAGAGAGAGAGAGAGAGAGAGACCACACAGAAAGCTGGGCAGCAATTCTGACAAATCACTGAAGCCTGGAAAATGAGAGGCCGCATCCCATTTTAAGGACAAATGGATTGAATCATCAGAGAAAAAGGAGATCCAGCTCATACAGAAGAGGAGACTCAACACAAGTAAACCCTAATGACTCCACTGATACCTGCACAGTGACGATGCCAATGATGTGGAGAGAAGTCTGATGTGCGTAGGCCACACCGCTCTGGCATTGATTAGTGGACAACTTACGTCCTGTGAGTCATTTCTTTTGACATGATCTTGAACAATAGCACAGTGTTGCACCATCTCCCTCGTGTCCTCTTTGAAATCCACAAAAAAGAGTTTACATGCTATCTGGTTGAGGATGAGCCCAAGCAATCGGACATGAGGGGATGGGTTGAAAGACTAGAAGCACGATATTATTCGTGACCCCTGTCACACAAATCCATCCTCCACACACATGCATGCGTGCACAGGGAATATGAAATGGCAGAATTTAGACTTATTCCGTTCCCCATGAGGTAAAAATGGAAGCTATTGTGTCTCCACTAATTGGTTCTCGCCCAGTTCAGGACACAGAAACACCATTGAATGAATGAGCACGTCCACCTGGAACATTAACAACATGGCGTCCGAACCGAAGACAAGGTCAGTTCTGTCTGTCCTCTCTTGTAAATTGATCAAACCTTGGGGATGTTAATTCATTCTCACGTCATTGAATGCGGTACACAACTATAAAAATAAATAATGAATGAATGCTAGTCTGGAAGCAGAGCTTATTATTGGTTTAGGTTTATATTGGTGATTATTTTGTTGATCACCAGCTGGAGGTCGTACAGTTTTATGTCTAATCTGATTACACCACCAGATCCTCCGTTATCACAACCAGAACCAGAACAATCATTCAAAAGAGACACCATGTGATATATGAACATATTATTACAACAAATCCAAACACAGAAAGTTATTTCTCACTGAAATACAAACGGCATAATGCCCCGGTCATATATACTGTGATTCTTCCGCTCCCCATTGTTGCCGTTTTTCATCCGGTGCTGATGACACACTGAGAATCCAATGAAATACTATTGTATGTAAATAAAAGGGGGTACTATTGTTCTGCCGCACTGCCTGATGGGAAATTGAAGAGGGAGTATGATACTGAGTAAATGGCTGAGAACCCATTCGACACATGTCTGCCACAGTGTTGAATGGTCTTTGGCCCCAGGCCAGCATTCAGGCCAAAAGGGCCCGAATGTTGAAACAGCAGTGAATGAGACTCGGACAAGCACAAAGAAAGAGCTTGACGTTTAGTCATTGATGAAGGCCTTCACGTCGCCTGCAGTTCAACCGGAATAATGACTTACATAACCTCTAAACACTGACTTCACAGGGACGCGCTGTGATATTTGCATGATGTCATGAGTCTATTGGACTGATTGGACTGACGGAGCAACATGTGGTACTGGACAGGCTATAAAAGCATATTGATGGGCATGATCTATTAAAGGAATATAGATTTGAGGAAATAGACTTATTCATGCTCAGTCTTTTGATACCAATGCAGCATTTAGTGTCTGTATGATGCACCAGACCTTCAAAAAGACTTTTCCCACTTACATTGGAAAAGACATGTCTTTAACTCAACCTCCCCGTATGTACACTTGAATAATTGTTATTCTTTAATTTGGTCCTCAAAGTTGTGAAATAGCTGAATCCAGAGTTATTTTCCTTCCTAGATTTCCTGCACATCGATTGACCTCTACCCTTCAGCCATGGTACATACACACCCATCTGATAAATTCATTCAGCATTAGACGGCTAATAACACTGCAGCAATACTTCCACCCACTGTTATTTAGTCAATTTGCACCATGAGGAGAAAAAAATCCTGAGCAAAACACAAAATCTGAGCTGAACTGAAAGGATTGTAACCTGGTGGTTAGCAGCGTAGCGACCACAACGAAGGGCTGACTGGCTTCCCCAGCTGGGAGACGTTTAGACAGGATCAGATCCTCGCGTTGACAGGAGGGGTCAACAGCCAGGGCCACTTAAGGACAGATTATTGACCGTTTTCCATGCAGTCAGCACTAATGGAAGGGTCCAAAGCTGTCAAAATCCATTTGTGCACAATGCTTAAACAAATGAACGAGCCATCAGAATAAATACAAGGAGATGAAGCTATGGATGGACAGTTATGTCTCAACAAAGACTTGTAGCATCTCAAATAGAAGGTGTAAGAAAAGCACTGCGATTGAGAGGCCATGCAATAAAAAGACCATTAGGGCTTCTTGCTTTAGCAGAAGATTCAGAAACATGATGGAAACCCAATGAAATCTACAAAGGAAGAGCCATGCAATTTACAAATACTGTTGCAACTGATACGGCCTCGTGCTGTTGCCGACACACACCAGGTGTTCACTTGTTCCAGGTCCCTGCATGGATCCCCTTATATGGTTGTTATCACACCGATGCACGTGGAAAGGCCTTGTTCATGTAATGGGACCAATATGATCTACTTGGACAGAGGCTTGTATTAGGAGCTTACGTCAAATACATGACATTTTAAATTATGTAGCAAGAAGCAAAAGTATAGGACTATAACTAACAGTTATTTTGCAAATTAATTATTTTATTATTACTTTCACTTTCATTATATCCACGATGAATCGGATAAAAGGCGTTATTTCCCCCCAAAGGCGAGAAAACAGGTTAAAAGGTATTTCTTTCCAACGTTTGTTGTAAAATTATAACCTGTCATTTTCATTTGCTTTTTTCATCTACGTCTTCAATATATCGCGGCCTGAAGGATTTCCTGTCATTCATCATGTGAACGACAAAAGCATCGGCTGGTTTACTGTCCCCATGGAGACATTGACACAGCGCGCGTCGTGCATCATAACATAGACCCAACTAGTCGATGATCAACTTCATTCCAAACTATTTTTATAATTAATACTCATCAATTTGTTGCATTTTGTAACTGAACTTGTGTAACTGAACTCTTCAGGTCTGAAGCAGGGAGGAAAAACCCTATTCCAGTCCAGGCTTTACTCACTTCTGTTCTTGATGCAATGCCTTCTCTACGCAGACAGCCGTGTAGCCAAACAAAAGGGAAGACGGTGACGAACGGTGATGGATGAATCAGGACGGAGTGCAAGAAGAGCTGCAGCAGATGGAAGAGCTCCAGGTTGGAGAAGTTGGACCAAAGATCCAATGTGGACAACACTCACAGACACATTGTCACACATGACTAATGGAGCAGCTTAATGAGGTTCACATGTCACAGTACAGAATGTGCTTACTGGTGTAACCCGACAATCAATATTAAAGGTGACGTCAATACTTTCACATCTGCAAACATGCTGCGATTCATGCAACGCACAAAAGTGTTTATCTGGGATTTTCCAGTGGAGATAGAGGCAAAGGGATTGGCACCATACGTGGAGGAAGAGGAGCTCAGGGAGGGGAAGTCATCTCATGGGCCGTGCAGACGTCACTTCAGCGCAGCCTCGAGGCGTTTCCTTCAGACAGGCAGGATGAGGTTCTGCAGGCAGAGCTGCTGCACGCTCCCTAAATCTTCCTGCCAGTCCATCAATCATTCGCTGCTCCAGCTGATGTCACTTGTGAAGTCACGGGTCGAACAAACCTCAGTATCAATGTGCTGTCGTCTCATCCAAAACATCCTGCAAATACTCACTTGAGGGGAAACGCTGGGAACACGATGCTCCAAAGAGAAATGGATAAATGAACCTTGAAACGCTTCCAAAGTTGGATATTAAGAGTTAGTGATTTATAATATCCATCATACGCAGGTTTCCAGGTCGTTAAAACAATAAAAACAAATGAAATGATGAAATAACTATCTGTATTCTCGAGGCACGTTTAAGTAATTCATAATAAAATAAGTTAGAATAATCAGTAACTAATTTACATAGTTACAAAAACAAAACAAGAGGCACTTCGCTAGATTTGAGGCGTGATCAACACACAAGCTGGATGGCATTAAAACTATAACCTGGGAGGTCAAAAACACAGATTCTGTCAGCGGTTCACCGACGTAACGGTATAACAATGGAGGAAAGAGCACATCGGGGAGAGAACATGTGAAAAAGGGTCAGTCTGCCTACTTGGAAATATTGATTGTTATCCGTGAAAGCGCTGCAGATGTGGCCTACTTCCTCTCCGTAACCCCCGATTCCAACTTTATCACAGCCACACGGTCTGCGGTTTATTAATTGAGTGTTGTCAACAGAACTGTGGGAATGTTATTTACTCACTGATATAAGAAACTGGTCTATTCAACTGTCTTGCCCTGTGACTCATGAGCAACAGTACGGGCTTATCATTGAGAACTTCCTGCTCACCGGTAGCTTTAAATCTGCGATAAGCACTACAAGTGTTACGGACTTTGACAGTTTTAATGTATTTGCATCTTCAAACCAAAACACCAATAACCTAATGTCAACATCATGATGTCACATTGCTAAATGGATTAAAAAAACTTATTAATACTTATTATTTCATAATAACCCAAGCAACTTAAATAATAAAAAGGTTAAAATAATGTCAATGTGGAAAAGTATGCAGGCCTATGGTGCTGGAATTGCATAGAAACTGGGCTCATCATTATGGCTGATTGCTTCTGCATTTTCACTGACACTTTATTTTGCTTACAATTTTTTTGTCTCATATCTGTCGTTGCAGATATGAGACAAAACGAAGCACAGAAAAACAAGGGTGCCAAAAAAACGTTCAGTGCTTTCCCTCGCGGAGAAATGGAACAACACCTGAAGGCCTCATTATATCGCACGCCGAGTCCTAACTCCTATGAATTTTGTATGCGTGAGCGTGCAAGTGCATGAGATGTGGAAGAGCAGGACAGCCATATTGTCGAGGACCTCTGCCTGAACTCAGCTTTCGCTGCAGGCATGTTCACTAACAGCTGAGGCCAGCAGGGGTTCTGCCCTGCTGGCCCAGTCATTAGCTCCTCCACAGCAGGCTCCCAAAGCTGTTCTGCTAATGGACGCCAAAGAACCCGGCCAATCCCTCCAACGCACACATAAGGAACTCATATTCACACTACAATGGATGCATTGCTCCTTTGTCTGCCATTCAAACAGCTTCTGGACAAACACTTTGCGTCCGTCGACATCTGTCGTTTCCCTTCATTTTATTGGTACTCCGTTTCCAACAGGGACAACATACAGTAGAAAACACCTTTTTTTAAACAATACCTTTAGAGTGCTTAAATAACGATAATGGGAATTTATCATAACAGCTATGATACACACAGTCTGTGTTACTTTGGGTAGAAGAGGTGGGGTTGAGTTTGATTTTCAGGTTTTACTGAAATGTCAGTCATTTCTAGGTGGTACTGTCTAAAGACTGGGTACGATTAAGAGTCACGTCTGACATGCCGAGCCCCACCTGGCTCTCCATCGTCATATTCACTGGTACTGCACTGTATAAATTAGATAATCTGTTAAGACTTCTGTCATGTACAATGTAATTACAACTAGAAATGTCCAAATATCCTTACAAGTGACAGTGAACATAGATTATCACAGTAAATACGGCTCCATTTAGAACTTTCACAAAAACCCACAGAACAGCATTTTTATAGTATAAAAATAAGTTACAAATCTGCATATCTATTTTACACAAAGAAAAACAACAGTTCTAAAATATGCTGCATTTTCTGACATTGTTACACAAAAGAGTATCTTTTAAACCATTGGGTATTAAGAATATTTTCAGTTTGGTGCTTGTTAAAAAAAAAACATTCATTTAAGTTTTTTAATAAACACAAACTTAAAAAAAAAAATGTTTAGTCCCATGTTCCACGACACTTGGCTACAACAGTTCAGATATACAAAAGTGAAGAGGGAAAAACTGCAGCATAGCCAAGTTTCAATCCTTCTTTATCGCCACTTCATCTCCCCCCGTTCAGCTGAGACAGATGAAGAGCGTCACATCCCATATAGATAAACCTCCTATGAACAAGCATTCCCCCTTTAGTCTCAAGTCCACAGACGACTCCTTACAGGCTGAGCACAAAGACAGGAGAGAAAGACACAAAGAGGGAGAGAATGAGTTGTTCTCGGTGTGTCAGGAGAGAGATTACAGTATGAGGACCGGGCTTTATCCTGGATGTTCAGACACTGAGCTGACTTCATTTGCAGACGCATTACACCGTGTTTTAGAGCTTTTGCTGCACTGAACTACTGAGGTCAATTAATGGAATAATGAACAGCAGCCAAATATGACCTCATTTTTGAGTGAGACGAGGGAATGCCAAGGGTCGCGGCTCCGAAATGGCCCGTTTCCCAATTAACTGGCTCCGCATGGGAAGCATGAAACTGTGGGCGATAACTAATCATCTAGGATGATGTTTCACCGCAGGAGAGCCGGAGCCGCCAGTAATACTGCCGATGCACAAACATTACCATCGCCATTGTTTGATTAGAGCGCTAGGAATGTGAACATTTTAAGCGTCTGTTACGGTAGTATAAATGCATCCCGTACTAATACTGCCCTTATTAAAAATACATTTAACACTTTACATTTTTTAATTCTATTCTTATGTACTTGTAGTGTGTATATTTGGTTGCAAAACAGTAGTATGACCTGTCGACACAATACAGTATGAGAAGCTCTGATACTTTTTATCCAGTGTTGAATATCGTGTCGGCATCATTCTAAACAAATAACTTCTGCACTTACGGTTATTGATTAGCACGACTGATTGTTGGCTGTGAGCGATTACAGGACCGTGCTCCAGCCAAACACACACTGCATGTCTTAAATCTACTTTTAAGTGCATATCATTCTATATTTTGTCTCACACACATGTTGAAGTGTTTTAGCTTACCTGCGCTTCAGCCGCTTTTGAGGAAGTGCTCTGAAAAGACAGAAAAGTTGTGTGAGGCCCTTTAAAAAAGAAAACAGCTTACGTGATACAATGTGATTATGTGTTACAGCTGATTTACATTCGGTAGGACTTGCGACAAAGTGCATGAACCTCGACATGGAAACATCGTTGCAGTAATATAATCTCAGACCGCCACTACGTCAGCCTCTTCCTGCCGTCCCATTCACATGTAGACGGGTTCAAACAACCTACTCTATTTACTGCCACGGGCACCAACCACCTCATTTGTTTGGGGATTTCATGCATTAGGACAACCTTGACATAAACTGGCTGAGTGCTGACGTTTATATTCAGCTATGAAACCAGAGTCCAGCAGCAGCCCCTGCAGTTACTGAGCCTTCAGCTCTAATTAAAATCAAGACAGCCTGTGTGCTGATCAGCACACTCGTGAGCCATATATCTCCGGTAAGATGACCACTCTTGTTATTTTAGGCACATTGTTCCCCTTTCAAGATTCATTTTCAGCCTTTTATGGTGCATCATAAAAGCTAACCTTGTTGTTGCATCTCGGTGGAGAGTGAACTAAGTCTGGATTGAAATAACATCACAGCTCGTGTTCAGTGGAACAAGGTGCACTTGAAGAGAAAATACAGGCTGCTGTGTTTCCTTTGAAATGATTCGTCCTGGTTTTAAAGCTGTAACTGTGATCGTTTTCTATTTTTAAATGAACAATGTGATTTTTTCAGCTGATAAGTACACATGTGTGAAATGCAATCTAAGAGAAACCTCTCTCATACCTAGATAATAGCCCTCTTTATCATTAACTGTGACTGCTGAAAAGCATGTTTTGCTACTGCTGCTGATCTACTGGATCAGTGTGTACAATGATTCCCTGATCACACACACGGAGACAAACAAACTTTTCTCTGCTCTCGTCTATTTTAAGCTAATTGATGAAATCGGGAGTTGGTGCCACCTGGTGGAACAAAGTGTTAAGGGTGCTGTAAACAAACACACACACACACAGACACAAACACAGGTGTGGAGGGCAGAGGAAGTGCTTTCAAACACTGTCTTGTGGCACGTAAATGCTTCACACAATGAATCCTACTGAGGATTAGATAATATTTACACATGGGGAACATGTGCTTGGCTGAGACTAAATTATTCTGCAGCAGTGTGTGTGTGTGTGTGTGTGTACACACTCACCTATAGATGTTTGGGTCTAGCAGCATAGCAGCATCCTGCGGTAACTGGGATAAGTGCACCACTTTAGTCTTCAGCTGTGTTCGCTCCGTTTCATTCACCCAAACGTCAGGTAGTCTGCAAGACACACACACACACACACACACACACACACACACACACACACACACACACACACACACACACAGAGTCAGGGTTTAAGCTATAACAAAAAAGGGAGAGAAAATGGGGGTGGAGTGGGAGTAGGGCTGAATGCAGTGGGTTGAGAGGGATGGACAAAGAGCCTCATTGTGTCCAGCGCACATGTTAACACCTTCCTCTGAACACGGAGTACATTTCCATAAGTAACATGGCCTTGACCACTGAGACTGACACGGGCACACGCATGTGCAGGCACCAATCCAATTTGATCCGATGTGAAAGCAGACCTGAAGTACAGATACCGTGCACCTTTCAATCAGAACGGCCTGATTTCTTTCTTTAAGCTCGCTGCTCAGCTGCACCCTACTGTACCCACAGCAGTGTGAACCCCTGTGAAAGAAGGGAGTGTGCGAGCGCTGGCATGGCAAGTTGAGGTGCAGAAGAAACAAAGAGCTTAGCGAGTCGACTGCGCCTCCCCTCCCTGCTCTGGTTCCCCCCCGTCTCCACCCCCAGCATTCCCACCGTCACTTTGTGCGTCATCACAGGAGCCCCCAGAGATGGAGGCACTTTCGCAGGCAGGCGCAGGCACACACACACAGAGACACACACACACACACACACAGCCACCTAACCAAATCACTCATTCACGTGCCTAGTCAGCCCATTCAGTGGGATGAGTGCAGCACTCACACTTCACATGCGTCTGTGTGCAGGTAAGAGACGGGGAACAAAACAGGAAAAGTGATAGAAAACTGATAAATAAACAGGAAGAGACCGTGGGGAAAACAAAATGGAGATGGAGCGGGGAAAAACAATTAACTTAATCAGTGGTTAGAAATCATTTTATGGCTTGTTTATGTATATGGAGGGTTGGGTGAGCCACATAGGACAATTTAGTAAATAGTATAAAGCTCATGAAACCATGGTAGTGTTTTCATAATATACCTACATCCCACCTGAGATGCTGCATCAAATAAAATCTTTCAAGTTATTGTTGCAAAATAGGCCAGATAGCGTTGCTAGATTATTAGTTCATTAGTATCACACGTGCACACACAAACAGATCAGAAATAATGTTATTCAAGAAGACGGTGCACACATAAGCATGCATTAGTAAAGAATGGAATAAAGTGTCCGGAGTCTCTAATCATAACAAGAAGTTAAACGCCCAAATCACCCTTTTCCTTTATAAAGTATAATTTTACACTTAGTATTCTTTAATTCATATATAAGAGGAAAAACATGCAGGGTTGAACCACAAAGAATGTTTCAATAAAACAGTAACCTTCCCATGCCCTTATGGAAGTAACAAGGCAAAGGTTTAAGGCACAAGACGACAATGATCTCTGATTATTGTACCGTTTTTACCCATAAGTACTGGTGTTGATTTTTAATATGAGGAGATATAGTTCACATTTTTATAAAAAAAAGAAAATTGAAAAGGTATTTTGAATGGGTCATTTGGCAAATGTCATGATATTAACTAATTAGTAAAAGTCTTTATTTCTGATCCTGTGGTGCACCGTGCATAGCAAAAGGTTCTCTATCCCCCTTAATGACTGGGAGAGAAGAAAGAGGAGGCTGAGAAGAGGCAGAGACGAGACAAATAACAGCCCCCTTCAAAGCAGCTTTAAAGTTTGGGTTAGTCTTGAGTTAGTGCCCTTGTGCAACACAAACCTCAAATGACAGACGAGGATCTGCTGAGTGTTAAATATGCAGTAAACACCCAAGTGTGCGTGCGTGTGTGAACCCCAACATGCCTGTTCCACTCCAGTGTCACGTTAAACATGTCGGAGCAAGTGTGCTGTGGTTCTGATGAGTTATTATATTATGATGAATGCGAGGCACACAGGAGGGCTTCACCGGGGGAGTCAACATGTCACACACGCGTCACACAAACAGATATATACACTCCCCGAGTGTCCGTATCCCTCCCCCAAACACACAAATACAGTTTCATCTCCACCCAAAGGCTCCATTCAGACACAACACGCCAAATAAAGACAAACGGGTTTATTGTACTTTCCAGAGGAGACTGTTATTTGGCTTGCTTCTTTATGAGACAGAAATGTATATTGTGAGTGAGGCCTCTGTGGGGATAGCTACTGGGGGTGACTGCCAGAGTGAAGCCCGGTCTTCCAGCCGGGATTGATGGCTGGCTCCAGGCCTTGAAAGTCCCAGTGGTGACAGGGGGTAATAAGTCAATCACAAAGCAGCAAAGTGTATATGAAATCACCAACATATTAACCCTCAGAGACCCGCAGGATCGCTGGTGATCTGCACCAACATACTGACTTTAAGTGGCTTAAAGCTCGAGTGATGGTACTGGTATCATAGGGACTTCCACGTCGACACAGTGCTGATTTATTCATAATCACATTTCCAGCTTTCAGATTATCTATATTGCATTGATGTGGCATATACTGTTGACACTGTAACTGTTGAAAAAAATCAGCTGTTGGTCTCTTAGGGTTAAATGGTTTTATATGGATCAGCAGGAAGGACTGCAGGAGTTCAATGTCCTTATAAAGTGCATCATCAGAAGAGAGCAGGCTCAGAGAGCTGGTACAGCAACTGCAAAGGTCATTACAGCCTAAAAGCCAGAAACCTGTCTGGCAAAATGGTTGGGACAGCACAATCTCAGTACAGACAACTCAATATTGCAATGTATAACACAATGCCTTATAAATGGATGTAGTTTATTCAATATATTACTAGATGTATTAGGTAGATTGTTAAGCTTTTCTCAAGTAGTCATATTCATAGTCTAGTAACACATAAAAAATGCACTTACATGCAGCTAATGTGCTCCAGACTTATCAATTAATTTGGAAATATCAATAGATTTAGAAGTATGTGCAAAGTGTCACTAGTTACTATTCAAACTTGACTATTTCTTGTCTGATAACCACCAGCTTTAACTTCAATGCCACTGTGTGACGTGTCTTTCAACCACAATTGAAATGTAAAAAGCTATCATGTCTGCAGGCAAGAAAACCGCAAAAACATGAGGTGTATGTATATGAAATGATTAAAAACAAGACCAACATGTATCGACTTCACACACTGCTCTTCCTCGGGATCAAGCCCTGGGATGCATAAAGGTGAATAAAGGGAACACAGATTGTTTTATTGCCATTAGATCAAAGTAGCTGCTGCTCAATTGCTTTACGACACATTATAAACTGCAGTGAAGCGTTAACTTATGCACAATGAATGGAAAGCATTTTCACACTTCGATTGGATGCTGCTGACGGACCATTAGTGTATCTAGAGACCCTTGATCTCATCCCTTGATTGAGTGTTGCCAAAGTTATTGCCTTGTTTATATTTAGGCAGTTACCAAAGAATGAAAACATCACAATCTCACTAACAAAAGCTTTAATAGATAAATGTTGTGCGTGCATGAGGAGCACCGTTGAGTTTGGACCGAATGTGCCGGCATGCATCCAGCGGTTGGAGGCGTATTCTATTGTTTGATCCATTCACCCATCCATCAAAGATTAGACAGCAATTATGCTTCTCTCTCACTCAACCCCTCCTCTTCCTCCTCCGCGAGCCGCTGGTGGTTCATGTTCAGAATGGTTCATGTTAATCAGTAACTCATTAATCCAAATGGAGTTAATGAGTGTCAGTCAGAATGTGAATGGATTGTTCTCGCATTAAAAACCACGGATTCCCACATTCACATAGCTAATCATTGACTCGCCGGCTGTGTGTACGCACACACACTACAGCACTTGATGTTGACCTTGGTGTTGAGGTTCATGACACTTGATGACCAGCAGACTGTCAGATACTAGGCCATTACACTGAGCTAAAGACTATATATTAACACGGCCAAATTACCACTCACTACCAGCCATCCCCGACTCACAACAGTTTAACACTAAATCCCTTCCCCGACCAGCACCTCGGCACCCGTCAAGCTTTAGGCACATGCTGAAGTGTTGGGAATGGAGCTGCACCAAGACCAGCATTTAAAGAGTGTGCAGGTTGGTGATTTGTTTAGCTTTTCTTTAAAGCAAAAAGACAAAAGCAAAAGTCTAAGGAATGGATCAAATAGCGTTAACCTCCTTTTAAGTAAGCTGCAGTCGTTAGCATGTCCAGCCGGGGACTGGCAGATTTTACGATGAAGGTAACAGCTCCTTGCAGCTCTTTAGTGAATTTGGGTAAGTTTACATATGTTTTCCATGGCTTTCAACTGTCGATCCATCCACTGATGCTGACATTTTGCCTAGGACATATAGCTTCAGCCTCAGTATAGGGTGGTATCATGTATGCAGCTGTAAAGTTATGGAAGCTCTGACCCTTTGACAAGATTCTTAACTGAGTCAGCTGGAAGCATCAAAAGCGGAGCGACAAAATGAATGCAGCTATTAGGTTAGATATAGATTATTTAGCCAACTAGCTACAGCTGATTCATATCTGCCAAGAATACATGCCTACATAATGGACATACTTTAATCTCCCAGCCACCCTTTATCTATTAGGAGATAATACAGTCACCCTCACAGATTAAGATATCATTGTATATTTCCTTCACCACCTTTGTATGGATTGGTTTTGCTTATTAATGACCAGAGCACTCGCTTGCTGCAGGGCAAGTTTATGACTCAGTAGCATCACAGATTCCTGCAGAGATGGAGCAAAAAAAAAAAAAAAAAACACCTCAGCCTCGTTTTCCATCTGTTTACTCCCCATCATTCTGTTTTCATTCGGCCTCTTCTTCATATTTCTCTCGCCGACAACCATTTCCTTCCTACTCCCATTTCTCACCTTCCTCCATTCTCGTTCTTTCCCTCATCCATTCTGGGTGTCGCTGCCTTTGAGCCTC